>NC_087140.1:4501661-5102495 GCF_030705265.1 Helicoverpa armigera | reverse complement strand
CAATGTTGTATAGATGAAATAAAATTATATGGTCTCTACAACGCAGGTCAAAAACGTAGGTCAGGCAAAAGAAAAATTGTCAAGGGCGAGTCGGACTCGCACACAAACGGTTCCGTACCTTTCTTTGTAAAACGACCAGAAATCACATCTGTTGTAAGAGGCCCCTAAATTGCTTTTATTTTAATCATAGCTAGACTATAATAATACAGACCCAGTGAGGTGAGTATGGGCAAAACCCCATTGCTCTGGGGAGGCCTTTGTTCAGCAGTGGACGTTTCTCGGCTGTGACGACGACGATGATCACAATTTCGGTTCTTGGTGACAGACGGACAGCGAAGTCTTAGTAACAGGGTCCGGCCTTTGCAATGGGTACGGAACCTTAAAAAAAGATCATTGTAGGTATATAAAGAATGAACTGGTTATACTAATTTACATAGATATAGCAACTGTGTTTAGACATGGTGTTGGGAGTCCTGATCGTCGCTTGTTGTGTGTTGTTCGCTGTGTGGAGACTGGTGAAGCTGAGGTCTCCATCTCCTACCGTGTACCCTGAGAAATTGGGGGCTGACTCATCTCGTAAGGCATTAAAGCATTCACTTTATTATTTGTTGATATTTTTTGGTGGTGAGTCATCAAATGACCTCTGTGAGTGTAGCGTGAAGAAGGACTAGACTTTTACTGACTAAAACCTTGTTCCTTTTGACGCCGTCGGTGTACCAAGGCTACTCTTTCGAAGAAAGCCGCCCCGGCACTCTTTGAGGAGCGCGTGGAACAACGCGGGCCGACCCTACACACCCCACAGGTGGCCCTATGGTGGCAAGGAGTCATTTCTCGACGAGGTGTGCTCGTGGGGTCTTCCACGTCCACCGCGACGATTGGGAAAAGAGTTGCTATCTCTCGCATCGCTTCGCTTATTTGATGGCAAAGAAATAACAAGCATAAAATGAAACTTTCAGGATACAAAATAAAGAGATTTTCTCTTCGAAAATTTATGAAAAGGGTCTTTCTGTTGTTAGAATAGCAGTCTTGTATGGTATTACAACATAAATTTTAACAGATATACATCACATGTCTGTTTAAGATGTGGGGAATTTTCTTTGAACACGTCCGAAAGCCTGTTTAACTTTTTTGTAGTAACATCATTAACATAATGTCTTAAGCAGAGGTGGCAAACTATTGGCATGTATGGCTCGTACTATAATGTTTTATATTTAACTTGCAATTAAAATTATGTGTACCTAAAAAACTCAGTTTTTCCTGGATGCCCTCGTGGTCCGGGGAACCTGCGTCTGGATGAAGTAAATCAGAGACAAACAAAGAAAGAATTTTGTTGACAGTGTCATGCATTGTGTTGGCAATATGGTCCTGGTTGAAACCACGCAGCCTGAAGTCACCGCCGATGTACCCTGGCTGTCTGCCACTCATAGGACACGGGTATCAGTTAATGGGAGACGATAAACGTAAGCTACTTTCAATGTTTTCGTTTCTTTCACTAATTCATCAATTAAGTCTTGTGGATATGATGATCCACAAGACTATGACCATAGGAGTTAAGTTCCCAACAATACAAATTAACCACCTTGACACTAGGCAACTGCTACAAACTGACAAAGAGTTCCCTTGACTGTTTTTGTCTTTAAGGCACTTTTTCGTAAAATCGAAGCCAACCAAGCGAACCAAAGACATTTAATATACCTACTAGAGCGAACGAAAAGTGAAATATTTTTCTTTCAGATTTGTGGAAACGTGAAAAAGAATTTTACGACTTCTGTTTGCAGAACAATGATCTTATTGAAGTACGAGTTGGAACTCATTCAATGTTCAGTAAGTTACCAACTTTCCAAAGCTATCGTTATTATTTTAATCAACTATAACAAGGTTATAACATCAGGACTTGAAATTAAATTGAGCTTAGAAGGATCCACTTGAACTTGTTTCCCATCAAAATTGTTTCTTATATAGAGGTAGAATACGTTACATTGTTTCGTATTCATATTATATTTCTAAGAAACTGCCTCGTAACTGACGTAATGTAACTGGTTCGTTGATCTAGCTGTCGCAAGCACGGCTGCTGAACACGAGGTCTCGGGTTCGATTCCCGGGTCTTACACAAAGGAGTCCAAAGCCTGGAAATTGGTGATTGATACACCCAAGTATCGGAGAGCTCGTAAATGTCGGTCCTGCGCCTGATCTCTTTCCAGTCGTGTCGGATTGCCGTCCCATCGGGTTATGAGACTGAAGGAATAGTGAGTGCACGTGTGCCTGCGCAAATGCTTGTGCACTATGATACGTCCTGCGCAGTTGGCTGAGATGAGAACAGCCGCCGTAGCCGATAATCGGCTAGGAGGACATCATCACCATTCATGTTTCTTATATTGTTTCAGTATTAACAGATCCAGATGATAGTCTAACAGTGGCAAATAACTGTTTAGATAAACCATACATCTACAGTTTTGGCCATAACGTTTATGGCAGGGGCCTTGTAACAGCAGAGGGTAATTAATCATAATTCTTACTTATGTTATTGACGTCAAAGTTTCTATGCATGCATAAAGATGATAGTTCCTCTTTGGCAATACCTCCTGGGTCGATTTTGATGAAACTATTAAGTGCAATGCGGAGGTAATACTGATTAAAGCTCTTTCGTTTTATGAGAATGACGTTCAAAAACCTGTCTTTATAAATGACACTTCTCGAAATCATTTGTTCAAAATTAACTGCAAATGAACATCAACATTTACAAAATACAGCTACCAAAACGCCCTCCATTCGCCACTTCCTATGTTTTTTTCCCGGGAAGGAGAAGTGGCGACAAATTCTCCAGCAACCAAATCAAACTAAAAATCTACACGAACTTTATCACGTTTTAGTCAAAAGGTGGAAAATTCATCGCAAGCTACTTAACCCATCATTCAACCTGAATGTGCTGCAGTCATTTGTCGGAGAATTCAACAGACAGGCGAAACGACTTATGTCCTCACTCGCATCGGAAGCAGGGAAGGGCCCTTTTGACATTCAGCCGTTCTTGATCACCAATGAATTGAAATCTGCTTACCGTGAGTACCATATCTAAAATCAGAATCTAGAATTTGGGTTTGGTTCACAAGAATCGGAATGCGAAAACATTCAAATATTCACGGTCCAATTTCAATAGTTGATGGAAAAGACAAAAATTTTTGAGATCACCCAGCCAGGGATTGACCTAACTTAAAATATTAACAGGAAATAATTTTAACAGGAACAACATTTGGAACAAAAGTTGAAAACAGTGAGAAGCTTAAAACTTACTCACATGCTACTGAAAAAATATTGACGCTAATATTAGAAAGGATGCAGAATATCTGGTTACATTTATCCTTCATCTACAAAATGACGAAGTCCAGCAGAGAAAGTGATAAACTGGCTAAAGTCATGAAAGACATAACTGAATCGGTAATTATGTAGTATTTTGTGAATAATATTGATGTGAACCTTAATTTTTTTAAAAATATTTTGATTTTAACACTTTGGAAGATAATTCTCCAATCATAGCGTTATATAAAATTAATGACTTAAAACAATTAAGCCCATAGTGTGTCTAACTTAAGAAACATTCCATGGTTACAGGTGATAAATAATCGAAAATCTCAATTGAAAGCTGCGAAGCAGTTGGATAAAGTGGAGGACTCAGCTACAGGTAAATTAGATTATTTAAAATCCCCCCTTCACAATGCAGCTAGAACTGTCATCTACGACAAATCTCACTCGATGAGTAAAATTGTGTTGAGAACTAAGATTGACTAAATTATGATGATGTTACAGAAGACTTTGTGCCTTTGTTGGATCGAATGCTAGACCTGGCTGATAAACAAAATGCCTTCACCGATGATGACATCAGAGAACATTTAGATACCATAGTAGGAGCGGCTTACGATACTACCGCTACTGCCGTAACATTCATTTTGATTCTGATTGGATCTCATCCTGATGTACAGGAAAAAATGTATCAAGAGTAAGTATGAGAAGCATGTATTCTGATTATTAAGAAGATACAAAAGTAAAACCGTCATAACTCACATTATTACCAGTTTATACTTTCGACAGGTTACAAAAAGTGCTGGAACATGAAGAAAGGGATATAGACAAACATGATCTGCCGAAGCTGGTGTATATGGAAGCGGTGATAAAAGAGACTTTGAGGTTATATTCGCCGGCGCCGAGATTCGCTCGGACTTCTAATATTGATGTTAAGCTGAGTATGTTGTGTTTATGAAACTCTAGATTTTATATATTAGGAATGATATACAAGCCGATTTTGTATTTTCAATTTTCAGAGAACTACACCCTACCAGCTAATTCTACGTACATAATATCAGTGTACGGTCTTCATCGCCATGCGATGTGGGGGCCGGATAAGGATCAGTTCATACCGGATCGGTGGCTGGACCCGGCGAGATTACCCAAAAATCCGAACTGTTTCGCTGGTTTTAGTCTGGGCAGACGCAATTGTATCGGTAACTATTTCTTTTACGATCTTTATTTTTAAACCTAATTTAAGTTTTTTATCAAAATATTTTCATCACCTTTTGTGAGTGAGTTATATTTCCTTTATGTTACCTTTCTTTACAGGTAAATTATACGGCGTAATGGCGATCAAAACGACTCTGTCGTATATATTACGACATTATCGTATCTACAGTGATATTGAGAAGTTGGAGACAGGATGTGATGTCCTCTTAAAACCAGTGGCTGGCTATTTCATAAGTTTAGAGTCGAGGGTGTAGGATGAATAAAAGAAAACGAACACACGCAATCAGAAGACGTGGACATTGCAATGATAATTTGATCAGGGATCCAATTTTAAGGTCTTTGTATCATAGTATAGGGCCTGCTAAGTATATATCTGAATGCGACAAATAAATTAATTTGGCCTACGTACACACTACAGACTAAACCGTCGGTCGACTGTTGGCCCGGTGGTTGGAAAAAAACTATGTTTCACAATATTTTTGACCTTGAACAAATTTCATAAGAAGATGTCCTTGAGTATTGCCAGAATAAATTTTCTAAAAATTAACTATTTTGCTTTAAATACACGTTGTGATGAAAACTTGAACCCTTTATTTATGTATCTTGCACCCCTATTTATCTTGCCTTTCTCTCTCTTGTCGTATTGAGTTATATGGCGAGAGCATAAAATAAAATTTTTTCAAACCAGTCCAGATGTCTTCAAGAAATCTAGTACCTAGTACGTAGTAGGGTAGTAGTGAATGTGTGAGTGAAAAAAAACCAGTCAAATTGAGAACCTGCAAATTTTTCAAGTAAATTAAAAAGTTACCATTAATACAAAATTATTTGAAAAGCATGTGAAATGCTAAATTATAGTTTATTTTATCATACTCTTTAATAACAAGGAGTTCATTTAACCTTCGTCTCTAATTGGATACAACTAAGTGTTTTATTTTTACGCGTTATTTAAAGTTCGTTCACATGATACTTGTCTATATATCTATAACATTAAACAAGTTAAAAAGAAAAACTCATTATTAGCCTCACTAAATTGTTTTATTGTTTCTAATGCATGTTATATATCGCCACTGATTTTCTAAATTAATGAAATTATTATGAGAAGAAGAATTGGTACGACCGCAAACACGCACACATTTCGAGGTCTCGGATTCGGCTGCAATCGCTTTGTGGGTTTTAAAAACCATACGTGTTCCGGAGACCACGTTTATGTCGGTCCTGCGCCTGATCTTTCTCCGGTCGTGTCAGATTGCCGTCCCATCGGGCTATGAGAGTGGTGAAATAGAGAGCGCACCTGTGTCTGCGCAAAGTCTTTTTCCGCTATGAAACTAACTTCCGAAACTATATTGTCACCCATCCTCAGATAAGAAATTGATTGGTACAAAAACACTTTCTAGTGCTAACAGTCACCGAGACCGCGGAGGGACGGCCGGACAGACAGATATGGTCATTTCTCGTCTACTAAAGAACCGTAAAAAAACAAGAATAATTTAATGATTTTTTTCTGTCTAATCTAAGGTCCTAAAAATACCCGTACTCCTTTGAAGATTATCCTCTATCATAATTACAAATCATATTTTATAGATGTAAAAAGATCTAAAAAGCATGGTATGAAGACGAAATGCCCTATGTGTCATTACCGAAAAAACCGGCCAAGTGCGAGTCAGATTCGAGCACAAAGGGTTCCGTACCATTCTCCGTAAAACGCCGAAATTATCTCTATTGTATGGGCTTCTAACATACTTATTTCTCTGTAGTTTTCAGTATTTGTTGTTATAGCGACAACAGAAATACATCATCTGTGAAAGTTTAATTTGTCTTTTTATAACAATTTTGATTCTTGATGACGGACGAGATGGCCTAATGGGTAAAGAACCAACCTCTCAAGTATGAGCGGGCGGGTACGTATCCAGATCAGGCAAGTACTAACGCAACTTTTTAAGGTTTGTATGACACAGAGGACCTATCCCGGTTGTAATTCAACATCCTCAGCAATCGTAATGGGTAGTCAGAATCCAGTAAGTCTGACAGCAGTCTTACCTATTGGTACTGGGTTGTCCGGGTAACTGTGTTGAGGTGGTCAGATAGCCAGTCGCTCCTTGTAAAACACTGGTACTTAGCTGCATCCAGTGAGACTGGAAGCCGAACCCAACATATGTGTTTGGGAAAAGGCTCGTGAGATAATTATTGATGACATACGAACAGCTTAGTCTTAGTAATAGTAATAGGCCTGCATTATTCCTTCAACTGAACCCTAAAAAAGGTCCTAAACCTTTTTTATTCTTGACTGAAATGACCAAGTAATCATACTAGATATATAAATATTGTACTGGCTACTCAATTTCCATAATTATCATCTTCGTGTTCAGACATGGTGTTGGGAGTCCTGATCGTAGCTTGCTGTGTGGTGTTTGCTGTGTGGAGACTGGTGAAGCCGAGGTCTTCATCTTCTACCGTGTACCCTGGCAAATTGGGGGCTGACCCATCTCGTAAGATATTTATTAACTGTTACTAAAAAAGATTGAATGACCTATCAATTAAATTCCTTTCGATTATGTAGATATGCTCTAAACTTACAATTTAAGCAAAATTCTTCTTTTTATGACAGTATCATGCATTGCGTTGGCGATATGGACTTGGTTGAAACCACGCAGTGTGAAGTCACCGCCGATGTACCCTGGATGTCTGCCACTCATAGGACACGGGTATCAGTTAGTGGGAGATGAGAAACGTAAGCTGTCTTTATATTTTTTCATGTCGAAGGAGTTGGTATCGCAGGTATAGACACCGACTAAGGCTTTCAAATACAACTCGAAAATGATAGTACCATCACGCGAATAAGTGATGCGACTATATTACGATGAACCTTACTGGAGTAAGTCCAGTAAGGTTCTGTAAAAATTCGGTGATGGAAAAATTCAGAGAATCCGTACCATTTACCAATATCGAGCATTTGACTTTTTTACATTACATTTTTATAAAATTTTCCGTGAATTAAGGTGTTTCGTGAAACTGGATCCTATACTGAAGTAGACATTTTGAATTTCAATAAAGTAAAATGATGATGTGCAGTTTATTTAAAGTCAAATATGTCCATTCTTACAGATATGTTCAAATGTGAAAAACAAATTAACGACTTCTGTTTGCAGAACAACGATCTTATAGAAATACGACTCGGAACTCATTCTGTGTTTAGTAAGTTCCCAACTATATTTGTAATCGTATTTACCGTAATTTCGATCAACCCAGCAAGAAAAAGCTTCATTCATGAACATGAATTACTTTTTTTTTCTTTTTTTACAATTTCGTGATGCTTTTCTATAAGTTACCTGTTTAACTGTTTCAGTATTAACAGATCCTGATGATTGTCTAACAGTAGCAAATAACTGTTTAGAGAAACCTTACGTCTATGAATATGGTAATAACGTTTATGGAAGGGGCCTTGTTACAACAAAAGGTAATCACTATTCTATAAAATCAGCAATAATCTTATATCATGATAGAAAATTTGAAAAACTGACGCTACCACATGGGGTCCACAGCAGGAAAGATGCTGACACTTATATCGTGATTCATAGTCCAAATATAAGTAAATTACTGCTTAAATCTCCATTATTTACTCGATATTGCAGGGCCAGTTCCTGCACCAAACGAAGTCAAACGTAGTGTACCTAATCGTTTAACTTATTTACGCAAGAAAAATCTAAATCAGTTCTTTTTTTTAAATCTAAGCAACGTTTCAGTCAATATTTGGAAAACTCATCGCAAGCTACTGAACCCAGCGTTCAATCTGAATGTGCTGCAGTCATTTGTCGGCGAATACTGCAGACAGGCGAAGCTACTCGTGTCTTCACTAGCCTCGGAAGCAGGAAAGGGCCCTTTTGATATTCAGCCATACTTGATCACCAATGTATTGAAAACTGCGTACCGTGAGTACATCTGTACAAATTCTGATTCATTCATCAATGTTGGTTTGGTAATGGAAAAGTTTATTTTTATTTGGATCACTAAGTTAAGGTCAAAAATTGACCTCACTAAAGTTATTAATAGTCCGGGTAAAATGTCTAATGTTAATTTGGCAGGAACGACATTTGGTACAAAAGTTGATGAGAATAGTGAAATCCTCAAAACCTATTCAGATGCAACTGAAAAACTATTAATGCTAATGATAAAAAGGATGCATAATATCTGGTTACATTTATCCTTCATCTACAAAATGACGACGTCTGGTAAAGAAAGTGATAAACGGGCTAATATCATGAAAGGCATAACTGAATCGGTAATTATGCAGTATTTAGATTAAAAACATAATAATGAAGACCAAAATGTGACTAACTATAGAAACATCCCATGTTGTATTTACAGGTAATGAATAATCGAAAAACAGAATTGAAAGCTGCTAATCAGATGGATAAATTGGGAGAATCCGCTACAGGTAAATTCGATTATTTAAACAACTCACAACGCAGCTGTAACTGTCTCCTCTAACAAATCTCACTAGAAGAGCAAAATTGTGTTGAGGACTGTTGTTGACCAAATTATAATTATGTTACAGACGACTTTGTGTCTTTATTGGACCGAATGCTGGACTTGACTGATAAACAAAATGCCTTCACTGATGATGACATCAGGGAACATTTGGATACCATAGTAGGAGCTGCTTACGATACCACCGCAACTGCTTTGACGTTCATTTTGATAGTCATTGGATCGCATCCTGATGTACAGGAAAAAATGTATCAAGAGTAAGTATGAGAAGCATGCATTCTCATTACTAAGAATTGCATTACTTTTGCATTGCAATATATTTATATTATATTTTCGACAGGTTACAAAAGGTGCTGGAAGATGAAGAAAGGGATATAAACAAACACGATCTGCCAAAGCTCGTGTATATGGAAGCAGTGATAAAAGAGACTTTGAGGTTATATCCCCCAGCTCCGAGATTCGCTCGGACTTCTAATATTGATGTTAAGCTGAGTGAGTTGTGTTTATGAAGCCGAAATTGTTATTTAATAGGTATGATGTATAAGATAATTTATTACTTTAAATTTTCAGAGAACTATACCCTTCCAGCTAATTGCAGGTACGCAATATCAGTGTACGGTCTTCATCGTCATGCGATGTGGGGGCCGGACAAGGATCAGTTCATACCGGACCGGTGGTTGGACCCGGCGCGATTGCCCAAAAATCCCAACTTTTTCGCTGCGTTTAGTCTAGACAGACGCAACTGTATAGGTGACTGTTTTTTTTGTGACCTTTGCTTTTGGAAGTAATTTTGACTTGCTTTTAAAATTAGGATCCTACAAAAAGATTATTATTTATCTTTCTTTTTTATAGGTAAATTATACGGCATGATGGCGATTAAAACGACTCTGTCGTATATACTACGACATTATCGTATCCACAGTGATATTAAGAATTTGGAGACACGATGTGATCTTCTCTTAAAACCGGTGGCTGGACATTTCATAACTTTGGAGTCGAGGGTGTAATAAAGTAGCTAAACTACATTTTTAATTGCGAGACAAATTAAAACACTATACGAGAATGGATTTCTACATGCAATTCGAAGATATGGAGGTTGCAATGATAATTTGAATAGGGATCTTATTTTAAGGCCTCGTCATAGTGTATTGGCTACTAAAAATAAATTAAATTGTGGTTATTTAGAATGTACCTTGTTTAGGGATAAATCCTATCAGGACAGTATTTTACAATAAGTTGGCGTCGGCATCCAGTCAAACCATGTGCAGCTAAATACCAGTGGTTGTGCATGGAACGATTGCCTATCTGACCCCCTACCTATCCATCTGGGAAAAGCAGATTATACATCAGCACTTTTTAGAATTAAGCAAAATATTGTAAAAATTGTGTACAAAGTGAAGTAAACAATTTATTTATTTATTTTATTTATGTGATCTGCATTTGAAAACTTCAACTTGGACGAGACCCATGCTGCCGTTTAAGACGCTAAAAGCTTAATGGGTCGTCTGGAAGTATTGGACGAGGGTTCCCGAACATCGAGCAAATTGGCGAATCTTGGGGTAGGCCTTTGCAGCAATGGACGTCTTTCGGCTGACACGACGAGCCAAATGGAGGTCATTCAAAGTCCAGTAATGAAACACGATAGCAAGAAGAAAAGTGCCTGCAAACACTATGATAATATTCGATTAGCTGTATTATGCACCCTGCTACTGCAACAGGTTAAACCTGTATATTTTGGCTAAAAATAATGAAACCTTTAAAACTATCTAGGTAATAATTCGGAAAAGATTTAATTTATTTATGCAAATCTATTTGTTGTTCAATTAATTAAATGTTTTTCAATTATATGCTATGAATAGCCGGTAGGTATAAAAATTGATATTGTATTCTGACAAATTATATACGAAGATGTTCTTGTCTATTGCTAGAATAATATATTCCAATACATAACTTTTTTGGTAAAATATATGTCGTGATGAAAAACCGTATAGGTATGTTTATTTATCTTGAACCCCTACTTATCCTCCCTCTTGTCGTGCATACTTTTTGACCGTTCTTCTCAGGGCAATGTCAAACACACAGAAAATAAGAGATGTGGATGCGCCATTCTCATATACGAAAACTCTCATTCTAAAAACATATCATAGGATTTGAACACCCAACTTTCTTGGTTTTCATAATATGTGTAATAAGACAAAATAGAATAAAAGCTAGCAGCAGTATGCGGCGGCTATTTAAAGGATTACCGAATGAGTTAATTAGTGCAGTCTAGTTCACCTTCCGTTGACTTTCAGCCGTCTGCATCACCGGTAAGGTCCAAACCATCACGATTTTCCAAATCAATCCAGTAGTTCCAGAGATTAGCGCATTCAAGCAAAAACACTATAGCTTTAGGTATATATGTATAGATTTATTTTAAGACTTTTTCAAACTATTTTAGGATCGGCCTTAATAAAATTACGGAATTAAGGCCTCGCCTCGATAAAAATAATCCAGGTATACTAAGGCTGCGTCCTGCGCGTGCGAATCGAAAACGCGAAACGATCCGAAGCTAATTGACTGATGCATGCTGCACTCGTACCGTAAAACGTGACGCTTGGCCACTTGAAAGGAAATTGTGCTGCTCTGCTTCGCGTAGCATCCAGAACTCACTTAGGACGTACCCGCGCCGAGTGTTTTTGTTGTCTTGTTCAGTAAAATCCTGATAGCCTTTACTGATATCCGAGAGGTTCCGCGATGTTTTGAAAGTACTTTCTCGATACCGATACTAATAGAATTGTTAAAACATTGTTGAAATATAGACATCAATATTCGATATTTTGAAAATCTGAAAAAAAAAATTACCTTATGTAATATAAAGTAAAGAAACAATACAATTGTAGAAATTCGTTTCGGGATGTAATCTAAAACGCAATAATGTTGACAAAAAATACCGACATATTTCGATATTATGCTCTACTATAATTGATACCTAATCATATTTTATAAAAGAAAAAAAGAGACGTGGTCTCTAAACCGCAGATGCATAGATGTGAAGACGAAATGCCGGTGTCATACAAAAAAAGAAAAACTGGCCACGGAAGAAACGAACTCACGCACAAAGGGTTCCGTACTGTTCTCTGTAAAACGACCATAAATCATGTCTGGTCTGGTGGTTCCCCTAAATTATTTTTATTTTAATCATAGATAGACTATAATAATCCAGACCCAGTGAGGTGAGTAGTACTACAGGAATATTATGAAAAAATATTAGTTGAATGTCTTACTAGCTATCTGTAAACCAAATTTTTTTATATTTGAGAATTCCTACTGCTGTGAAACGTAATTTTTCTGCTACATTTTTTTTTGTATTAGTAGATATTAATGGCGTTTACTCTATCGCAAGCATTGTTCTAAACCCCCCCAGCTTCGGGGAGGCTTTTATTCAGCAGTGGATGTCCCTCGGCTGTGACGAAGACGATCATAACAATTTCAATTTCGGTTTTTGGTGACAGATGGACAACGCCGATGAACGATGCCTTTGCAATGGGTACGGAACCTTAAAAAAAGTTCATATAACTCATTTTTATGCTTATTGAAAATCGCCAGGTAATAATGGAAGGTATATAAATATTGAACTGGTTATTTAATTTACATAAATACAATAATCGTGTTCAGACATGGTGTTGGGAGTCCTGGTCGTAGCCTGTTGTGTGGTGTTCGCTGTGTGGAGACTGGTGAAGCCGAGATCTGCAACACCTCTCGTGTACTCTGAGAAACTGTTATCTGAACTATCTTGTAAGACATTCATTTACTTTATAATATTATTTACCGACATTTGTGTTAAAGCTTATTTCATGAAATTATGAAAGCTCTATTTTTGTTCTTTTTCGGTAGATATTATTTCAATGCATTCACATTTGATGATTTACCACCTATCAACTAAAAGACTTTGGCTTAGGGCCCTTCAGATTATATGGCCACTTTCTTAGCTGCAATTTTAGCATTTAAATAATTTTCCTTTTTATGACAGTATCATGCATTGCGTTGGCGATATGGTCCTGGTTGAAACCACGCAGTGTGAAGTCACCGCCGATGTACCCTGGATGGCTGCCACTCATAGGACACGGGTACCAGTTAATGGGAGACGAGAAACGTAAGTTACCTTTATTTATTTCATTATATTGTTTTTTTTTGGATTTGGATGGATTTTGGAAACTGAAGATTACGCAACGTAAAATTTTAACTTAAAAATCCAGGAGTGCCAAATACAACCCGATAACTTCGAATCACTATCGTACGACGAGGGACGAGAAATTCGGGATAAGGAAAGGTTACAAAACTAAGCTACAACGTTGAATAACAATTATTTTAACAATGACCCCATGATGTAAGCTTAAACTTAAAGAGAAATATTTTTTTACAGATTTCTGGAAACGTGAAAAACAAGTTGTCGACTTTTGTTTGCAGAACAATGATCTTATTGAAATGCGACTCGGAACTCATTCTTTGTTTGGTAATTATATTGGATCGTTGTTATTTCTATTACAACTATGGTAAAAAAGTCAGGAAATTAAAATCGACTCAGCAAATCAAGGGCGGCAGTCATGTATCCAGCAAAGCGAGCATTGTTATCCCTTTCTTGAAACGATAAATTCTTACTTGAATACAAAATTCTATTATACAAAAATATTATTTTGGATCCTCGTTGTTTTGAAAGTTCTTCATTTTTGCGATCTTGTTGATGATTTTCTATAACTCTATTGTTATATTATTTCAGTATTAACAGACCCAGAGGATAGTCTAACAGTAGCAAATAACTGTTTAGAGAAACCATACATATACCATTACGCTGATAACGTTTATGGAAGGGGCCTTCTTACAACAAAAGGTAATAAGTCTATACATATAATAAAATCGTAGGAAAGTCAAAACTGTACATCAAATATATTTTTTTAAGAATACTTGGCGGGTGATCTATAATCGATTCTGAACCCAAATGTAACCCTGTACTTTTTAGAATTTTTGTCGGTTTGTCTGTTTATCTGTTTGTCTGCAGGTATGTCCTGAGTGAACTCAAAAAGTCGGGTCAGGACATAGGCTACATATTATCAAATCTAAAAATCTAAATTAACTTTATCACGTTTCAGTCGACATTTGGAAGACTCATCGCAAGCTACTTAACCCGGCGTTTAACCCTCATGTGCTGCAGTCATTTGTCGGAGAATACTGCACGCAGGCGAAGCGACTAGTGTCTTCACTCGCCTCGGAGGCAGGGAAGGCCCCTTTTGATATTCAGCCATACTTGATCCCCAATGTATTGACAACTGCATACAGTGAGTACAACTGTACAAATTCACAGGATTGGAAAAAAAAAAATAATGATGCAAATCAATTCTGCCAACACATCATTCAATTCTACCAATTTGGAAGCTGGGAAATCAGAGTGTCAATTACTATGCTCCCAACAGTAAATCACTGTGCAATATGCATGCAATCTTGGTTAGTTAATAGAAGGCATGTGTGACTGATCTGAATAAAATTATAAAATATATAATTCTTATTTACCAGGAACGACATTTGGAACAAAAGTTGATGAGAATAGTGAGACGCTAAAAATCTATGAAGAAGCTACAGACAAAATATTGATGCTGATATTAGAAAGAACGAAATATATCTGGTTACATTTACCCTTCATCTACAAATTGACGACGTCCGGTAGAGAATTTGATAAACGAGCTAAAATCTTGAAGGACATAACTGAATCGGTAATTAAGTGGCATTTTGAAAAAAAATAATTGTGTGAATTTCATAGTTTTCAACCGTCGTTAAAAGTCGACGCAAAAGCTTATGTTTTAAAAATGAATGAATGGCTTGACAAAAAAACATAATTAATTTAATTAAAGAAAACATTTCAACACAGGTGATCGCAAATCGAAAATTGCAATTAAAAGCGGCTAATCAGTTGGATAAATTGGAGGAGTCAACTACAGGTAAATTATCCAACAAAGGAAAATGTGGCTACAACAGTAACTTGTCTCTATACAAATCTTATTAGAAGAGCAAAATCGTATTCAGTACTATTGTACCATGATTGACCAAATAATGACTATGTTACAGAAAGCTTTGTGCCTTTATTGGATCGAATGTTGGACCTGGCTGATAAACAAAATACCATCACTGATGATGACATCAAGGAACATTTGGATACCATAGTAGGAGCTGCTTACGATACCACCGCAACTGCTTTGACGTTCATTTTGATTCTGATTGGATCACATCCTGATATACAGGAAAAAATGTATCAAGAGTAAGTATGAGAAGTATGTATTCCCCTTTCAAAAAATATCCAGAAGTAAAATCTCCATAATTCACGTTATTACTAGCTTCTATTTTCGACAGGTTACAAGAAGTACTAGAAGATGAAGATAGAGATATAAACAAACATGATCTGCCAAAGCTCGTGTATATGAAAGCAGTGATAAAAGAGACTTTGAGGTTATATCCCCCCGCTCCGAGATTCGCTCGGACTTCTAATATTGATGTTAAGCTGAGTAAGTTGTGTTTATGGAGCTGAATTCTTTTTTTATTAAGAAATATGATGTTAAGAATTTGTTTTGTATATTCAATTTTCAGAGAACTATACCCTACCAGCAAATTCTACTTACATAGTATCATTGTACGGTCTTCATCGTCATGCGATATGGGGGCCGGACAAGGATCAGTTCATACCGGACCGGTGGCTGGATCCGGCGCGGTTGCCTAAAAATCCGAACTTTTTCGCCGCATTTTGTCTGGGCAGACGCAACTGTATCGGTAACTATTTATTTTATGATCTTTTGAACTTTTTGTTTTTGAGAATAGTTCAGGGTCATTCTTAATATTTGGTTTTCTTATTCTTTGTAGTTATTTTTGTTAATGAGTAAATTATGCTTTCTTTACAGGTAGATTATATGGCATAATGGCGATCAAAACCACTCTGTCGTATATATTACGACATTATCGTATTCTCAGTGATATTGAGAAGTTGGAATTGCAATGTAATGTCCTTATAAGGCCAGCCTCTGGTCATTTTATAAGTTTGGAGTCAAGAGTGTAATAACTTAGACGAGGAGGGCCTAAAATGTTGTAAAGACTATCCCACCCAAAACAAAAATGTGAAAGACTGCCAAGTTCGATAATATGGGAATGCTTCGCCTATAAAAGAAGTGAGATCTGAATAAGTACCAAGTTCCATACACATACCTCAGTTAAAAATAGTTACTTTTTAATGATGTTACTTGGCAAGTTTTCATACACCTTGTTATAAACCTACTAAACGCAATGAATCAAGTATTTAATTTTCTATTAAAACTTGCCAAGTAATCATCATTAAAAAGTAACTATTTTTAACTGAGGTATGTGTATGGAACTTGGTACTTATTCAGATCTCACTTCTTTTAGGCGAAGCATTCCCATATTATCGAACTTGGCAGTCTTTCACATTTTGTTTTGGGTGGGATTTCATTTATTTTGTAAGGTTGTTTATTTTATTTTTTCTTATGATGAAGTTAGTTAAAGAAATGTCTCATTTATACTATTTTTTAGATTTTTTAATATGCACTATGTTTCTTACAAAGAAATGAACTAGATTAACTAAATGGACTAGATTTACCAACTGACTGACATGACATGTTATCATATATTATGTTCGTGGATCAAAGTTACACATTCGTTATTTTCGAAAGTGATTCACACTTGGCCGTTTTCAGATTTTTACTTTACTTTGACTAAATACAAACCTTCGTACCATTCGAAGATATATTATATAAATATAAATAAATTTAGTTCGTTTTAGTTCCTTAGGGGTATAAATTTACACCGGGTATAAAACACCTTCATTATTTTGAAACCGACTCACACTTGGCCATTTTCAGATTTTTCCCTTTACCTTGACATAAAGACCTACCTCCATGCCAAAGGACAATGGGCAGATTGGTATACCCCACCAATAGCAATGTCATATATATCATTGGATAGGCCTTTTTATGTAGAACAATATTTACTATGACAGCTTTGCTGAAATGTTTGTCCGTTCTGAGATATAGATCAAAAACTGTGCAAAAGTTAGAACTAAGTAATCTATTGATAACTCAAGTTTTTAAAGGAAAATCTAAGAACTACTAAGTGTAAGTCTTGTATATTCTACCTGCTGTACCCGTTAAGGTCCATAATTGTTACTATTATGTAGCATTTGAATCTTTTATTGTACCAACTGGATATTGCGCGTAATGAGAAACCGCACCAATAGCAAAGTCACACATATCGATGGATAGGTCTTTTTAACTGGAACAACATTTACCATGACAGCTTTGTTCTATTGTTTGTCCGTTCTGAGATATAGATAAAAAACAATCTGAAAACTAATGCTGACCAATCTGTAATCTGATTTTCTTTGAAACAAGACTTAAAGTTATTAGTACTAAGTTTTTCCTTTAAAAACTTGAGGTATCAATAGATTACTTAGTTCTAACTTTTGCACAGTTTTTGATCTATATCTCAGAACGGACAAACATTTCAGCAAAGCTGTCATAGTAAATGTTGTTCTACATAAAAAGGCCTATCCAATGATATATATGACATTCCTATTGGTGGGGTATACCAGGTCCCATACATTTGTGCCCATTGTCCTTTCAAGTCAATACGACCATTAGTTCCTTAGGGGTATAAATTTACACCGGGTATAAAACACCTTCATTATTTTGAAACCGACTCACACTTGGCCATTTTCAGATTTTTCCCTTTACCTTGACATAAAGACCTACCTCCATGCAAAATTTCAAGTCAATACGACCATTGGAAGTGGTCTAGGTTTTTGATGAGTGAGTGAGTCAGTCAGTCAGTCAGTCAGTCAGTCGGTCAGTGAGTGTATAGTAAAAATAGCGATTTTCTGACGTCAATATCTCAAGACCTACAATAGGTATATTAATGAAATTTTGTATTTTAGATAAGTGAGGGGGTCTCAACAGATACTAAAAATTTGGTATGCGTAAATAAAATAGATTTTGAGTTATAGGGGGGTCGAATTTGGCCCGAAATGGTTCGTGTAATATAACCCACGGCCGGTGTGTCGCTTTTTTTGCTCGAACTTGGCGGACACACTGCCGTGTGTCTAGATGTCTGATGTGTAATGTTTTATGATTGATGGATGATAGTCATCATCATCATAACTTATCAGCCTACTGACATTCACTAATTTAAAGAGGCTTCTACTAATGAATTTACCAGGTTACGTATCCTGTATCCATAATTATCTAGTTACGTAAATGTATGTCTATCTCCTAGCGTTAATATTTTTATACTTTAGGCAATAATGGTTACCTTAAATAATAAACGGACATGTTTATAATATATTATTTTACTTCTTGAATTATGCTGAGTCCATTTGCACATTGCATCAGATCGTATGGACTTGACGGAAGTACAAAATGAACATGGATGACTGTGTCACAGCTCCTGTTCAATGCCTTTAGTAATTTAATACAAAATGCTGACTGACTAAGTACAACAACAGAAATAACCACATTATAGAGGTACATAATAATTAATTTAACTAAGCAAACGGTTGATGATTTGAAAATTGCTATGTCAATTGGTTCAGGAGTGAATACATACAATTTTAAGGGCACAGTAGTTAGCAGCTTAGATGCTATGACAAATTGCCCAGTATATGGACCAATTTTGAGGCCCTAAAAATTTTACGTTAACGCCTTACAATTTTGCGTTAAGGAGGGACCTACGATTTTTTGTAATAAATTCAATTAAAATATACAGAAATATTCTAGGTCCTTCCCCAACGCAAATTACTTCAGACACGACTTGTTTGGCGCTGACGTAAATACAGCTAACCACGATCGCACCGTGTTTAACGGTATCTGCTGGTGATTGATCGGTCGATTCGACAGAGAGCTACGTGCTTTACTAGATAGCGCATTTTCAAGTTATGATTACTACTCCTTGTGTCCTATGGAACCAACTCCGTAAAAGTAGCTTATGGATTCCCTTAACAAATGGCATATTAAAAAAAATACTCTGATCGGTCCAGTTCTTCCAAAGATCAACGCGTTCCAGCAAACAAGAAACTCTTTAACTTTAAAATATAAGTATAGATTTAGGTACCTAAATCTCCCTAGCCTTTTTCCAACTGTGCTAGGGTCGGCCAGTCTAACCAAATAATGCAACTGAGTGCCAGTGATTTATATGAGTAACTGTCCATTTAACCTCTTCCATACAGTTATCTAGTTAGTTAAACATGAAATAGATGGTCACAAATTCATAGAACCGATAAGCAAGTATTTCATATAAAATTGAGCCGTATCTGCGTCTACATTCAACATTTTCCCAGTACTTTATTAAGATTTTTCATGCCCTTTTTTTTTTGTAAAAATGACAATATGTATTTCGCGTCGAATTTTATATGTCGGCTCTTCGTTACCAACATCAGAAATCTCCATCGTTTACTCTAGCCGCAGACGCTTAGTTTATAATGAATAATAATGCCAGCACTGTCTTGAGTACACTTTATAGTAAGAAATAACAATTATGGTGAAAAACAAACAATAAACTAAATTACGACGTCGAATTGAGACGATTCGCCTGGTGAGGGCGCGCGGGCCTTTTTTTTATGTCAAAGTTCCCGCGCTGCTCCCAACTTGACGCTCCGTCAGAGTGACACTTCCTCAGCTGTCACTCTAATCCGACGTATTCGCATATTCTCTACGGCGGCGCCGACACGGCCAGACTGACAATCGTCCGTCCTCGGACGTAGTAGTTTAATGGCGTCCTGGAAAGATCAAAACAGTACAAGGCTAATGATCCGCTCGTCCACCCTGACGAACATAATGCCTACCATAATACAGAAGCAACATTTTGCCCACACAACAACTTTACACACGGCGACTTTACATACTACAACTTTACACACCATAACTTCATACACCATAACATTACACACCACAACGTGGACCGGACGAGTGCGTCCCTTCGACCAGCCACCATAGCGACATGGACCGGACAACACTGTCCCTTCGACCAGTTGTATAACACAAAACCACAAACATGGACCGGACGAGTGCGTCCCTTCGACCAGCCGCCAAAGCGACATGGACCGGACGACACTGCCCCTTCGACCAGTTTGTCACAAGCATGGACCGGACGAGTGCGTCCTTCGACCAGCCGCCAAAGCGACATGGACCGGACGACACTGCCCCTTCGACCAGCCTGTATAACACAACCACAAACATGGACCGGACGAGTGCGTCCCTTCGACCAGCCGCCAAAGCGACATGGACCGGACGACACTGCCCTTCGACCAGTTTGTCACAAGCATGGACCGGACGAGTGCGTCCCTTCGACCAGCCGCCAAAGCGACATGGACCGGACGACACTGCCCTTCGACCAGCCTGTATAACACAACCACAAACATGGACCGGACGAGTGCGTCCCTTCGACCAGCCGCCAAAGCGACATGGACCGGACGACACTGCCCCTTCGACCAGTTTGTCACAAGCATGGACCGGACGAGTGCGTCCCTTCGACCAGCCGCCAAAGCGACATGGACCGGACGACACTGTCCCTTCGACCAGCTTGTGTAACACAACATCCCAAACATAGACCGGACTGCACTGTCTCTCAACCTTGATCTATCACACATACTCATTCATAATACATAACACAGTAACTAACCTTTCTGTTATGGACGATCCTGCTCAGTATGAACTTCGACTTCATATTGTACATCTAAGGTGTCAGAGTCATAGAGGCTAAGCGTATCTGACCACGCAGTGAGCGTTTCAGAATCATCTGAAGCAGTGACCGAGTCTGCACGCAACATATCCCCGAAATCATTACTGTTTTGTGTCAATTCATCCGACGCCGACACGGTCTCCTCTTCATTCAATAGGCTGTCAGTGATTTCAAGTAAACCGGTATGTCCCTTAGGTACTGGACGCAAGTTCTCATGAGCATATTTGTAAACGCGATTTGAACCGTTAATATTTTTCAGTTCGTAGCGATCATTTTCTAATACCGATGTTATAATGAATGGCCCTTTAAACTTCTTGTCTAATTTAGTTTGGTTTCGTTCACCGGTTTTGAGAAAAACAAAGTCACCCTTGGTGAATGGTTTGATATTAGCGCGACCACGATTAAACCGACGAGTGTCTGCTAATGCAGCCTTTTCGATATTATTTGACGCATTCTCTCTAACGGATTCTAAATCTAACCTTTTAATCTCCTCGTCCGATTGTGCGATAGAAATTTTAGACATACCCAATGATTGTGCGCGAATCCCGAACATTAATTCTGTTGGTGAGTATTTAGTCACTGTGGATTTCGTACTATTTAGCGCTAACTGAATATTGCCTAGCTCGTCACGCCATGTTTTGTTCTGTTCATTTTCTACTATCGTAAGCAAGCTTTTCAACGTTCTCATGACTCTCTACTTGACCATTCGCTCTACTAGAACCTGTTGCAATGAAATGAAGACTGATTTTATGCTCAGTACAAAATTTCTTGAATTCGGCACTAATATAGCATCGAGCCTGATCTGCAATAACACGTTTAGGGGCCCCAAAGAGATGGACAGCTTTTCTAGAGCACGCACCGCACTAGTGGCGTCGAGTGACGCCGTATGCTCGAGAAGAACGTATTTACTAAACGCATCTATGATAACCGAGCAATATTCTTTGCGATCGCTTTTACCACTCAATTTCCCAGTGAAATCTATATGGATCGTATGCCATGGCACTGGTACTTTAGGGATAGAGTGCAAGCGAACTGATTGAGCTCCCGAAGGCCCTTTAGACGCTTTACAAACTATGCACGAATCAACAAATTGTCGCACACTTTTAGACATTTGAGGAAACCAATATTGTTCATAAAGTTTGTCTAACGTTTTGTCACTACCGAGATGTTGTATTTCGTTATGAACATGGTTAATTAGTGTCCAAATAAGGGATCGGGGAACAACAGGTAACCACACAGTAGCTTTATTTCGTTCGACTTTCCTATATAAAATACCATCTCTAACGTCATACGTGCGAGCTACCGAATCAGGCATATCATTGTTGTTGTGCTTGTTTATTAGGTCTTGGATTTCGCTATCTCGTTTCTGTTCCACGCAAAGCCAACCTTGATGTAGTTCTACAAATTTAACTTCTTTCCTAATAGGAGATATGTTAGAAGAGGCACCTTCTTCGGGTTGTAGATTACGGGAGAGATAATCAGCATGTTCCATTCCGCGACCTTCGCGATAGACAATGTCAAAATCATACGCTTGCAAAATTGCCCACCAGCGATGTACACGTGGAGTGAGGTCAACTTTTGACTTTGATGCCTTTAGCGAATTACAATCTGTATAAACAGTGAATCGCCTGCCATACAAGTAATGCCTAAAATGTTCTACCGCTCGTACGACGGCTAAAGTCTCTAATTCATACGAGTGATAGCGAGATTCTACTTCAGATGTACGTTTGCTATAATATTCTATTACGTGAGGCAAGCGGTTTTTCCTTTGAATGAGAATTGCTCCGTAGCCATCAGCGCTGGCGTCTGTATGTAATTCAACAGGCAGTTCTGGGTCGAAAATTGTTAAAACTGGTTCGGAAGTCAGAATCTCAACTATCTTGCTACGGATATCTTCATGTTTGTCAGTCCATTTAATCGGTCCCTTCAATTTAGTTAAAGGATAAAGAGGTCCAATGACATTTGTAAAACTGGGAATAAATTTTCTGAAGTAAGACGCGAGTCCAATAAACTGACGAACGTGTGTGCCTGTTTTTGGAGGAGGTGCATCTGCCAAAGCTTGAATCTTAAGTGAGTTTGGTCTAATTTCGCCAGCTTGTATTGAATAACCCAGATAATTGATTTTAACTTTCATGAATTTACATTTTTTGGGGTTTAGGGAAAAACCAGCATCTGTCAAGGCATACAAGGTATCATCTAGGCGTTGCAGGCCTTGAGAAATATCAGGGGAATAGCAGAGAACGTCATCCATATAAATTAGAGGCTTGTCGTTGAGATTTTGCAAGGCTTTATTGATGCACCTTTGATAAACGGATGGAGCGTTACGTAAACCAAAGGGCATAGTGAGGTATTCATATTGCCCTTCAGGAGTTACAAAGGCTGTCATTTCAATTGAATCCGGATGAATAGGGATCTGGTGGAAGCCGCTAGCCATATCAAGTGATGAGAAAAAGTTAGCGCAAGTCAGTTGATCTATCTGTTCCTCTATGCGAGGCAATGGATAATGTTCTGGATGAGTGTTTGAGTTAAGCTCCCTGTAGTCGACGCACATTCTATCCGTATTGTCTTTCTTTTTTACAAGAAGTATAGGACTTGAAAGGGGAGGAGCTCTCACGAATAATTCCTGCATCAAGAAGATCTTGTATTTTTCACGAACTACCTGTTTTCTACCGGTGCTAAACGATAAGGTGACCTATGAACTACTTTATGGGGGTCTATCAACTTAATCTCTAACTGCCCTGTTTTAACGCGCCTTGTTGGTACACCATCAACAAAATAATCAGAATATTTGTTCAGTATTCTTAAAAGTGCTTCTTTATCTTCATTTACTAAGTCCGTGTCAACCTCAGAAACAAAGTACGCATTAAATTTGTTTATGCAAAAGTTAGCCTCCTGTTTCATATTAAGCACAACTTTGTTATTATCAATTGTTGCATAAAAACCCTTGTCCAAAATATCTCTACCTATAATAATCGGCACAGAAATATCGGAATCAGGCACGATGTGAAATGTAATGTCAACCGGAACATCACCAATCGTAACTGTGCTTAACATTTGACTAGAGCATTTGACGTCGTTACCGCCAAGACCAGTAAGGTAAACTAAATCGTTGCGTACAGTACCCGGAAACCGCTTAGAGACTTTCAGTTATGAGTGAACAAGATGATCCACTATCGAATAGAAAGGAAACCGCTCACCGGAAGATGTCTCCAGCGAGGATCTGGAGGGGTCATGGCTGCAGAGGTTGACTTCTTTGTTCGCTAACCCACCGGGCCTCTTCTTGTCTGGACAAGTTGGTGATGTGTGTCCAGTCTTTCCGCACGAAAAGCAGGTAATGGTTTTGTCTTGCTTGTTGGTGGAAGTTGAATAATCTGAAGGCTTCGATACTTGATCTTCCTTACGCGATTTGCATTCAAACTGTTTGTGACCCTTACGCCACAACGATGACATTTGCCAAGAAACCTCGTATCTGTCGTCCGCGGTCGCTTCACATCAGGGTCTTGACACCCGTCCGTATTATCCGTCCGGCGTTTCAGCGAGATGCCATTAAGAATTCGAAATAGCTGAGCGCGAGTAGTAACGACATGGGATGTTAGCTCTCTACGTATCAAGTTATCCTTCTGGCATAAAACAGATATGACAAACCCAGTAATAACCTCTTCGGATAATTCTGCTTTTGGAATTTGCTCGATCATGCTCCATAAGCGCAACGCAGACTCAGATGCAGTTTCTTTAGCCTCGATTTGAAATCGCAATATCTCATCAAAATGATCTTGAATCAGTTTCGGTTTGGCAAATCTAGCCAATAACAATTGTTTAATACTACACCAGGATATGTTCTTCAAGTTTAATTTGGTTAAACAGGTAGCGGCACGACCTTTGAGTGCTCTAGTGAGTGCCATTAGTAAGTCGACACCATCGAGATTTTTGTTCTCTACTATGACTTCGGTTAGTGCACACCAATCTTCAATATCTGCGGCCTTATCGTCAGGATCGTATGGGATGAGTTTTGGTGTCACATTAGAACTTACTGCTGCCTGGGGCGGTGGGATTGAGACCAACCGGGATAAGAGCGACTCCATGCTTGACAATAGTTGCGTTGCAGGGTCGCTTTTTGATGGCTGCGTATCCACGGCATGACCTCTCTTCGATCCCACTTCTGATGTCGGCTCTTCGTTACCAACATCAGAAATCTCCATCGTTTACTCTAGCCGCAGACGCTTAGTTTATAATGAATAATAATGCCAGCACTGTCTTGAGTACACTTTATAGTAAGAAATAACAATTATGGTGAAAAACAAACAATAAACTAAATTACGACGTCGAATTGAGACGATTCGCCTGGTGAGGGCGCGCGGGCCTTTTTTTTATGTCAAAGTTCCCGCGCTGCTCCCAACTTGACGCTCCGTCAGAGTGACACTTCCTCAGCTGTCACTCTAATCCGACGTATTCGCATATTCTCTACGGCGGCGCCGACATATATAAAATGTAGGTGGAAACGGCTAGCGTCGGCACAATGCAGGCACTTTCTTTGACGCCGCGTACGTAGTGTGAAAGCATGAGATGAAATACAATGCAAGTGAAGTTTTCAATTCTGGTTACGTTGCTACTCTGAAATATGAGTGGATAATTTTTGTTTTGTGTTGTTATTATTATTTTTTTATATTAATCGACATCGTTAGGCACTATCTGCACTATTACCTATTCATTTATTTTGATGAAGAATTGGTATATGTCTATACAACAAAAATTATCACACTAATTAAAAAAAACACCATTAGAATGCCATATAATTTCTGATTTACATACCTAGAATAGTTAGTTAGTAGGTAAATGTATTCATTTTTCTCAACATTAAACACATTGTCTGCACAAAGAACAACGAAGGTGTTAAAAATACATCTTATAACATTTTGACATATTGTTTTTGGCTGATATTTTGACGCTGCAAATGTCTCTTCTAGTACACCGAAATTCAGATGCCAACAAAGACGAATATCATACTGTATGATTGATGGCAAGGGGACCTACTAAAAATGGATAAAATTCGCGTTAGGGGTACTAAGCAAACGAAGAGGCCGATGGTCTGTCAGGGGACAAAAATTTGCATATTATCTTCATGCTCAGGCTTCATTTCTTTTTTTTGTATTTTTTTAAGCACCAAAGATATCGCTTTGTTTTATGAGAAAATGCAAATTGATTTTCCGGGGCAGGTTTCAAGTATTACTGAAGAGATTTAAAAAATATTTTCCTCTTCCTATTTGTGATGAGGAAAACATTTTTATGCATAAGTTATTCATAAAAGGTTTTTTTACATGTTTATTACCATTCTGTGCATATTTTAACATGGACTCTGTCTGTATGTCGCGCTTTCACATCAAAACTACAGTACCGATTTAAATAAAATTTAGCACACAAAGTGTTGAATCCTGAGAAAGAACATTAGGCGACTTTCGATCCAGGTGCGAGAAACAATTCCCTCACGACACGGCTAAAGTCGCGGGAACAGATAGTAAAAAAATATAACCGCATATAAACGTACAAGTACTTGAACATTTTATAGCAAAGAATTAACGAACAATTCCGGACAATACAACGGAGAGCCGGAAAGATCTCGGTATTGAATGAAAAGAGCGAATTTAGGAGGTCATAAAAGAATTATATGAGCCCATTGGGGTGGCTGAGGGTATAAAAATCAAGGGCACAATAAGTGCTTTTCGCTTCTGTGGTTCGAACGTGAGGTTCGACATTCAATTGAAAGCTAATACTGTTAATATTGGAAGGGAGGACATTTTATTTATTGATGTAGAAGATTTATTTAGGCGTTTTTGTATGTTTGGTTTAGTGGTGACAGTTTTTTTATATATTACTAACACTTGCTGCAATCTAAACTAATATTTAGCATTATCTGCCCAGCCTTTTCTCAACTAGTATGTTGGGGTCTACGTCCAGTCTAACCGGATGCAGCGAATAATCAGTTTTACATGGAGCGACTATATAAATTGAATATTGAATATTAAAAAGTACTCTTTTTTTGTTTTTTTTTTTTTTGTCAAAACAGGCCCGAAACTACTAAACCGATTTGAATAAATATTTCTCTTGAATGCCACACCATCCTCGGGTGCAAAGCTATATTTTACTTACTGGCGTAATGTTTTCTGAAATCACGTCTACTTCAGAACGTAGGGCTCCACAAAACAGCACATCCATACTCAGTGTAATTACTTACCTAATGCTGATAAAATATTTGATTTAAGAAACTATCTCAAAACACCAACATTTGGGCAAACATTCCTGTGGTAATAATCCCGGTTGCGTAGGACGAGCTAAGTTTGAAAACTATCAAATTCTCTAAATATAAAACTATTTCAATGGGTTCAGTAAGTTTCTTTGTCTAGTTAATATCAAGCAAATAAAACCGCTGAAATTCTGTAACTTAGAAAGTGCAGAATCTGCACTTTCTAAGTTAATATAGTCTTGTACTTTTGAACCTTAATATATTTTCTTTAGGCTAACGAGTGAGTAGAGTAGTAGAGTTCACAGTTCACGTAGTCTGTTCGATTATTTTTACGTCACATTTTCGCTAATTTGTTTAAGATGTAGATACCTTTTTAGTAAATTTTTTTTTTTTTTTTTAAATTATTATTCATCAAAAAAGAATTACAATAGAGTTTGGCAATGACCCTCAAACTAAGCTACGGCTTGTGTCTTGAGGGTCCGAGTTGCGACATTCAGGTATTGACGAATATTTAACATAAGGAAATATTAAAAAAAAAAATGAAAATCAAGAAATGTGCATGTGTGTGTGTGTGTGTGTGTGTGTGTGTGTTATTTGTGGATGTGTGGGGGTGTGTTTGTGAGTGTTATGGCCATGGAGCTTGTAGGGGCGAATCTGCTTTCTGGTTTTATTACTTGTTTAAAATTATTTCTGTTTCGTCATAAGTGAGTGTTAGAAGCCAGTTTTTGATAATCTTTTTGCATGAGTGTAACTTGAGGCCGATTATATCACAGGTTTTTAAGACTTCATTATAGATTATTGGGTATAAATAGTCAGGGGAGCGTCTTGCTATAACTGAGTTGGTTTGTGGAAGGGGTATTCTGATAGTACGCTTAGAGATTATATCCTGGTAGTCGGGTCTGCGTTGTAAATTGATATGGGTGTGAAGTACTGTGGATATTCAATGTACAGTTTTGACTTTCCTATCATTTTATTATATGTATAGATAATCTCTTAAGTAATTTGATAGGGGAAAAAATCTTCCTTCTGGTAGTGGTAGCCTTAAAATGCACGTTTTTAGTAGTCTGTGAATGCACATAACGTAATACAAAGTAACTCTGTCTGACTCCTCCCGGGCCATTCCTCAAGGAAGGGGTACACATAACCAACTACCACAAAGATCACGGCTTGCAGGATTTTGATAATAATGATTGTAATTTTACGAGAAATATGAGGCGAGCTACTATGCACCTGCCTCAAAAGACATCAATGAAATATTGTCCACCTCTCTGTAATGAGTACTGCAACTCAGATGATTGTTATTTTTACCGTGTCGTATCGTGAGCGCTTCGTAAAACTCAATCCGATGCCGGGTTTGAGTGGGCTTAGAATATTTAAGAAAATAAAACAAACTATGTACTTAATAGGTATATTATGGAAATGTCAGTTTACGTTGACAGTTTACTGTTATGTAGATGTATGTATGTAGATATAAATGTAAATAGAAAATGATGTGTTTAAATAGCCCATTTATGGATAGCCTTGCTTTATTTAAAAGCGGGTGGCAATAGGATGGTAATTCCGATCATTAATGAACTAAAAAATCTTTTGAAATTATAAGGCAACCAATAGTCTGTAAAACCTTTTGTGGCAATGCTTCAGTCCGCCCACTGAAAATTATTATTATTACACCCTCAACTCCAAACTTATGAAATGTCCAGCCACCGGTTTTAAGAGGACATCACATCGTGTCTCCAACTTCTCAATATCACTGTGGATACGAAAATGTCGTAATATATACGACAGAGTCGTTTTAATCTTCATCATGCTGTATATTTTACCTGTAAAGAAAAATACATACTATTATTTTCACTAATTACTTCGTTCTCAGAAGGAGAAATCATTAAAAACTTCTGTACATTAGTGATGATAACAACGTTGGAACCAATTTGCGAGATCTTAAGCAAATAATTAAGAGCAAGCCTAAATTAAGAGCAGGCCTATTTACTCCGTTATGTACAGTCAACTTCAGGTTAGTGGCAACAGTTTTATAGAAAAATCGTAGGTCATGGTGGCCTAGGCCACCACACAACCAACTAGGCCAACACAGTCAATACAATAAAGATTACTTTACTTTTAGAGAATCGTCACTTTATTTCTACATATTAGTATGGATAAATGGTCATAAATCCACAACACAACCGTGGTTGGTCATTAGCTGTGCAAGAAAACCCATACTGTATTATATAAAAGTACCTATATGTTATTATAAAATAGCTTATAGTTACCGATACAGTTGCGTTTGCCCAGGCTGAAGGGAGCGAAAAAGTTCGGATTTTTAGGCAACCGTGCCGGATCCAACCACCGGTCCGGTATGAACTGATCCTTGTCCGGCCCCCACATCGCATGACGATGAAGATGGTACACTGGTATTATGTACGTGCAATTAGCTGGTAGTGTATAGTTTTCTGAAAATGGAATATACAAAGCAAATTCATAAAATTATCTCATCGTTTTTTCTAAACAATATCAATTTCAGCTATATAAACACAACTTACTCAGCTTCACATCAGTGTCCGAAGTCCTAGCGACTCTTGGTACTGGCGGATATAACCTCAAGGCTTCTTTTATCACTGCTTCTGTATACACGAGCTTTGGCAGATCATGTCTGTTAATATCTCTTTCATCATCTTTAAGTACTGTTTGTAACCTGTTCAAAATTTTAGCTATACAGATGACAATACCTATGGAGATTCTGCTTTTGGGTATTTTTAAGGAAAGATAACACAATATCTTATACTTACTCTTGATACATTTTTTCCTGTACATCAGGGTGCGATCCAATCAGAATCAAAATATACGTTAATGCAGTAACGGTAGTATCGAAAGCAGCTGCTACCATAGTATCCAAATGTTCCCTCAACTCATCGTCAGTGAAGGCATCTTGTTTATCAGCCAGGTCCAGCATTCGATCCAATAAAGGCACAAAGTCTTCTGTAACATAATCATTATTGACGACCTTGTTGCTGGTGCAACGGTCACCATGCCGAACTGATGTTCAAGGGTTCGATTCCTAGTACGGTCAACTTTTTGTGATGAGTATACTTGTTGACTGTGATTTGGGTGTTATAATAGATATGTATTCATATATACATGTAAACTTATCAGTTAGCAGTTTATCAGTTGTGTTAGCAGCCGAAACACAAGATTTATTTATTTATTGCTTCTGCCCGCGACTTCGTCTTCTTATGAAAATAAAGAAATAATATTTGAACACAATTTGCTCTTTTAATGAGCTTTGTTTAGATACAGTTGTGTTGTGCGTTGTTTAAATAATCGAAATTACCTGTATCTGACGTCTGCAATTTATCCAACGGTGTAGCAGCCCTTAATATTTTACGCTTCGTGATAACCTGTAAAAGCAACAAAGAATGTGCTTTTTAAATAAAAAATAAACATTCTATATTAATAATAGGCAATAGAAGGTCATGGTGGTTTAGTGGGTAAAGAAACAACCTCTCGAGTATGAGGGTGTGGGTTCGATTCCAGGTCAGGCAAATACCAATGCAACTTTTCTAAGTTTGTATGTACTTTTACACCAATGGCTGATAAAAAGGTGAAGGAAAACATCTTGAGGAAACCTGGACTATATAGTCTGAAATCACCAACCCGCATTGAGCAAGCATGGTGATTAATGCTCAATCCTTCTCCATGTGAGAGGAGGCCTGTGCCCAGCAGTGGGACGATAAAAAGGCTGTAACAATAATAAAAGACGTCATCTTTATAAAGATTTTCAGATCTCATTAAACACGTTACTTGTAATGATTACAATAAAGCCTGAAGTAATAATTACCGATTCAGTTATGCCTTTCATGATGTTTGCCAGTTTATCACTTTCTCCACAGGACGTTGTCAATTTATAGATGTAAGATAAATGTAGCCAGACCTTTTGCAGTCTCCTTTGCATCAGCATAAATATTTTTTCAGTTGCATCTGAATAGATTTTGAGCGCCTCACTGTTCTCATGAAGTTTTGTTCCAAATGTCGCTCCTGTTAAAATAATATTAGGTTAATTACTATTATATTAGACTACTACATATTTTTTTTGTTAGGGCCTTGTCTGTCCAGGACTAGGTGAGCAACAGTTAACTTTACTTTTAACCAACTTCCCAAAATGGAGGACATTTACCGAAGAAATCGGGTGGGAAACATTGAAAAAATATCATCCGAATTGAGAAGATTATACTTAGTACTCACTATAAGCAGTTTTCATTACATTGCTGATCAAGTATGGCTGAACGTCAAAAGGGCCCTTCCCTGCCTGAGCAGCGAGTGCAGGCACGAGAAGTTTTGCGTGTTTACAGAATGTACCGACCAATGGTTGCAACATTTGCATGTTAAACGATGGATTTAGTAGCTTGCGGTGAAGTTTCCACATTTTTACTGAAATCGGAAAAAGTTACAAGGTTAATGTCACAGTTACCACTAATGTGCAGTTTACTGTACCTACTTACTTATGTAAGAAAATCTTGGAATCCTAATTTGACACACTTCCCGATCTTCGATTAGGATAAAACTTTGCACACGCTCTGAGTTTCGATGACAATACATGACTAGCGTGTTTTTTCATTTTTAAACTATTTTTTTTATTTCTATCAAAGTGTATTATCGACATTAAACGACAAAATTTAATTGCCGACCGGAACTCGTAAGAACACGTTATGGAAATGAAATCCATGGACTGACAGCATTAAGCGTTGACGCTTTTTGCTTAGTCATGCACAATTTTATATGTATGTAGTTTCTCGATGTTGAATTTCTCTATAGATATGTAGATAATTACCATTTGTTGTTATAAGGCCCTTGCCATAAACATTATCAGCGAATTTGTAGAAGTATGGTTTTTCTAAGCAGTTATTTGCTACTGTTAAACTATCATCTGGATCTGTTATTACTGAAACAAAAAACAGGTGAGTTGTAGAAAATCATCACAAAGATCTCAAAAATAAAGAATCGTAAAAAATAACGACACGGTTTTAGCCGCATGAAATATGAAAAATTTTAGCTTAACTGTTTTTGTACAATGTACTGACAAAAGAGTTATTTTTTAATTAAAAATAGTAGGAACATTAGACGAGACAACAATGTATGTATTTTGTTTCTTTATTATTTAAAATAAGTGTTAATTATTTTAAAAAATCTGCAAACGGCCACGAGCATGTCGGGCCACAGTTCAGGGTTCCGCAGTTTTCCGATTGTAGCTCATACATATCCCGATCCCATAAACTCTGAACAGAGCGAAATAGCTCAAGTTACAACGACATTCTCGTAACATTGAGAAATAACTAGGCATATATATTTTTTTCAAAACCAGAGTTTTTTGTAAGAAAATATTTTTGACAAAAAAATTACCGTTTTGTTAATTACCATTGTTGATTACCGTTTCTTTAAAATACTTAATTAGTCTCAAAAGATAATGATCTTTTTTACCATTTTTGGGTTTAAGTTAATTTGCATATTATATAATGAAGCTAATTAAAGCAAAAACATAGAAGTAAATGCTAGTTATATTTAATCAGATATGTCTAAATATAGTTGTTCAGCCAAAACCTGTTCAAGGGCATAGATTACGCGACATTATTTTTAGAATCACGTAATTTACTGTATAATTAAAGAAAATAAGCATTTTTAATAGAAATTTGAGACTATTATGATCTCCGATAACTCAATCTTTGAGTGATATAATGATACAATATATTATAGTGATATAGTACACACATCTGGTGTTGTCTTTATATAAAAATCTCAAACTTTTAAATCAAGTTATTTCAAAATGACACTTTTGCACTTAAGACTTAGCGGTTATTGCAGTAATACGTTTATGAAAACCTTGGCCTTGGTTGCCATTACTATAGAAATTTCAATGATTGCACATAGTGAAGAACTTACCAATTACAGAATGAGTTCCGAGTCGAAATTGAATAACATCATTGTTCTGCAAACAAAAGTCATAAAATTGTTTTTCACCCTTCCACAGCTCTGAAAGAAAAATATTTTATTAGACATTATTATAATTTTTTTTAACACTGCTTTTCTTTTCATTAGCTGGTGTGTAGGCTTTAATTGAAGGAAAAGGAGGCATCCTTACCCATCATTTTTATCCAAAACCTACCTTAGTTGGCAAAGAATATAAAGATAGCTTACGTGTATCATCTCCCATTATCATATACCCGTGTCCTATGAGTGGCAGACATCCAGGATACATCGGCGGTGACTTCACACTCCGTGGTTTCAACCAGGGCCATAGCGCCAAAGCAATGCATGACACTGTCAATAAAAAATAATAATTAAATAGTAGAGTTTTAAAAGATAGGCGACAAGTAATCAAATGACCTCTTTGAATGCAGTAGAAGGCACTGTCAAAAGTTTACTCCTTTACTGATCCTATGTAAAAAAATGTACCCATATTCTTTCGGGAACTCTTTTGGATGATTCAGTTACCTTTGCTGACATCTCCGTGAGGCACTTTTGGGACTCAACGGACACTCGTAGGCTGTGAGATTATGTAAACATTTGCAACAGCCCTAAATCTCAAAATCAATACACCCACAATCAAGGAGCAACTAGAATCAACCTAATTTATAATTGACGTTCATAAGTGCTTGCAAAGGCCTAAATGAAATAAATGATTTGACTTTGACTTTGAAATATGGATTAAGTTGCACTACAGTATAGAAGGAAGAAGCGTTTTTTAAAACCTATGAACAAAATTCATAAATTGGACGGATCTAACGCCCGAAGACTTTCCGAAGATTTGCTTTAAGAGAGACGTATCCAGCCGGGCTACCTTCTATGAGAACTGCCCTATAATTTAAAATAATCTTGAACATATTCAGAAGCAAAAGGTCAGTTAAAAATATAGAAGAGCATACAGAGAGATCTGAATGATGTTCTGTGATGAACAGCCATTCAATTTGAGGACGTAAAGAAGAAATGTGTCTATATGGCCGAAAATAAGGCCAGTGTGGTTATAAATAAAAAATAAGTACATCTTGATATGATTCAAAACGAAGTTAAACAAATAATGAAGTACATGTCTTACAAAAAGAGTCAGCTATCTTCTCAGGGCTTGAGAGAGATGATGGAGACCTCGGCTTCACCAGTCTCCATACAGCGAACAACACGCAACAAGCTATGGCCAGTACTGACAACACCATGTCTGATCACGATTACTATGTATATGTTAATAAAAAACCAGTTCACTATTTATATACCTCCTATGATTACTCGGTAATTTCAAACAAGAACGAAAATCATTTTAACTTTTTTGGGTTTCGTATTGTACGAGTAAATCAGGGCCCTATTAACAAGACTCTGCTGTCTGTAGGTGTATCTATGTAGCGTTACTAAGATGTACCTTATTAATATTTTAGAGGGCTCCCACACAACAAACAGTGATTTTTGAATTTTTTAGTTATGTTATGGAATTGTTGGGCTTTTTGAGCACAAAGCCGGAGTTTCGTTCTATAACCAGGTGTTTGCTATTATTTTAGAAAACATCTATTTTGTCATATGTTAAGTAATTTGTATTTACAGTTTGGCTAATTAGTTAGTGACACACCAATGATCTGCGGGTTTTTTTTTTGCGTATATTGTGGAGAGATTTACACTTATGATGTATCCTACAGTTAAGTAGGGACCTTAAGGAAAGCTTTATCATGATAAAGGTGGTTTGCAAAATTACCAAAATTTTCTTACGCCCTTCGCGAATTTGAAAAACCACCAATGAACAAACAGCACTTGTTACATACTGGCTTACATTTTAGCTTAGATATGGCATCATATTATGGAGGAGTAGTACCGACTCTCGCACCATCTTCACCTTACAGAAGAAACTCATCCGAATAACAACCTATATTGAACAGATAGACAGCTGGAAATCACAATATCAAAAGTAAAATGTCATAAAAGAGTACATAACAGGAGAACATCAGAGAGTACATACATAAGAGGAGTACATAAGCCAGTACATAAGGGGAATACATAAGAGGAGTATATAAGAGAGATAAGAGGAGTCAAAGGAACATGATGGGTTTTAGTCAGTAAGAGTCTGACACTCCCTCACGTTGCTGAAGCATGCGGTCATGAAAGGAGATCATGCGGTGTCCTCTTATGATAGTCTGCATGATAGTAAGGCCTCGAGTGTCGGGCACTCTACATTTGGGAGCCAAAAAGTTAAGACCACTATCAATCAACCAATATTAATGTAAACAGATTTATTTAATTCCCACTGTACGAGCTAGAAAAAAATCTCTGTAACCGCCAGTCCCAACGAGACTCGAGAGGAAAACCGAACTGAATAAAACTTTGATAACCAAGACTTAAATTTTCAACATATTTAAATAAAAAAGCCTATTTATACGGTAAAAGCAGGCTTAAATCAGTTTTTTTATAGTAAACCCGTAACCTGATCTAGGATTTGCCTAAATCGATCAAAGCCATATAGTTTGCAATTTTGAACTACTACAGTACATTACAATAAATTATGGTAGGAAATCATTTAAAGAACTCCCTATTCCTTAACTCTCATAACCCAATGGGTGGCCAATCCAACACGACCGGAAAGAGATCAGGCGCAGGAGCGACATTAAATAACAAACTTCCAGACTACGGGCTGCTTTGTGAAAGTTTAAGAAACCCCACAAAGCGATTTCAGCCCGACCCGGGAATCGTACCCGAGACCTCGAGCACAGCAGCCGCGCTTGCGACCAATAGACCAACGAGGCAGTCTCATTTGATAGTTAAATGTATGTGTAACTATGTAATGGAATCTAAGGTAGCAACCAAGAATGTTGGAGTCGGGGATGGCTAGATATTTCTAGGTGACAAACAAATTTTTTTAGTGGGGGTAAGTTATAATTAAGTATCTTCCGAATACTTAAAAGGATCGTAAAGTCCTGAAAATGCACAGTTGTATGTAGTTTTGATGAAAATATAATAATACGGTACTGTCAAACTGATCTAATGTTGGAGCCAGTCGACATGAACTGAAACTTCATGATTGAACATCGTATATGCAGCATTTGTTTGGACGAGCTTGGACAGTGTTCTGATAAAATTTTATCACGATCAGGTCTAATAATAATTAAGCCGGTTTTTTTTTAAATTTTTACGTGCATTTTTAAAAGCGTGTATTTTTAAGTATTTTGAATAATTAATATTTATTTAAGTATTCAGATCACCTATCAACACATGAAGAACAGAAGTCACGCATATTTTTGACTAAATATTTAATAATTAACTTCCGCCCGCGGTTTCACCCACGCCCCGACGAAACCTTGAAAAACTATAAACATTTAGTAAAATATTGTTGAAAAATATGCTTCAGTGGTAGACGGTTTCCGCGGGATTTTCCTTCACCTTAGACAGGCACCAGTGTCAGAGATACGATTTTATTTTGAAAGTACATATTATACAAAATAGAACCTATGCTCATACTTGAGAGGTTGGTTCACTAGTGCTCGTCTTCACCAACAATCTCTTAACGTTCCCTAACTGTCACTTTGAATAAGGGCTCCCCCAATAATAAAGGTTATAAGGGACACCTAAACTTTGGTGAAAACGAAATTCGTATTAAGTGTTACCTAAATCCCCTAAGAGGGGATCCCTAAATTTAGGTATTTGTTGGTAAAAATGGGCATAGGCCACCACGACTCGGTCAGACTTTTAATTCTTTATTTATAAAAGTATCCCCACAAAAATTAAGCTCTGAGCGAATTTATGTTATTTGAGCACAATTCTTATATTGACTGGATTTAAAAATAAATAGGAACTGAGCAACAAGATAATTATAATCATTATCACTGTAGACATCTTAAATACTTTGCTGTAGGTACATAAATTATTCTAATGGACGCATGAATGGTGGGTTTTTTGGAAAGCAATTTTGGATTAGAAATGTCAACACTTATGGCATTAACCGAATAATTAGTATAATGGAAAAAAAATACGCTTGCCTGCATGCCAATATTCCTGAATACCGAATAATTAAGAAATATGTTGTTTTTTTTGCAGGTAAAATTCAATATATCATGAATTAACTTATTATTGTGTGTGAAATCATCAATGATTTTTAAGTAACTTTAAAGATAGGAAACGTTTATTGCTAACGTATTTACAATAAATACAATGTTTCAACGACTGACGGATGCTGTGACACGTGACTATTAATTACGAATAATGGCGGCTCCACATTACTGAAGGTAATTCACGTGTAAATTCATGGCACAAGTCATACACGGGATGTTCTCATTCGTTCATAAGCCCTGCCGTAAAATGCTGCTGCTGAATATAACTATTTAGACATCCAAGACAAGAAACTTATCAGATATCTATAAACATATTTTTTTTTCCTATTGCAATCATGCGATTAGTCTTCTGACTATAAGCAGATAAGGTGAAGTTTAAGTGGCGGGTAGGTCACTACTCCCAATAGAGCAGGACCTTTCTTTTATTTAGTAAACTAAATGTCGAAGATATCACGCCGCTTTTTTAGCCAACGAATGGTCTCAGGTATTGTGAGCTGCCCCGCAAGTTGGTTTGGGTGCTTCTGAAGTCTAATTTTGTAACTGGCAGCATGAAGATTTACTTCCTCTTTCACCATCGGTATGCCGAGTGCTTCGTGAATATCTGACATTCTGCTAAACCAGGGTGCATTTGATATTGGTTTTAAGCTGTAGTTTTGCACCCTTTGATCTATATAATATAAAGCTAAGAAATTCTTTGTTTGCTTGAACGTCCGTACGTACGTTGCTGGTAAATTAATTTTGTTCCTGGGGTAGCTAACCTCAAGTCGTCCCATTTGAAAAATTCCCAGAAAGTTGCATTGGATCCGACGCAACTTTGTAAATGCACACATTTATGACTGTTTTCGTCTAATTTTATTATTAGTTTTTATACAAGAACCGGTAGGACTTCCTTCGCAGGATGCAGATAATATCTTCTTGGGTTCAAGGCGAAAGCACTGGTACTCAGCTACATCCGGTTAGACTGGATGCCGACCCCAACGTAGTTTGGGAAAAAGGCTCGGAGGATGATGATGTTCAAGGCGAAATCAAATTGCATGAGATGACAAGTGGTGTTGCTAGTTGTTACCTACTGGTGTACCTGTTCAGTTATTTAAACAAGCTTTTAAAGTTCAGGCTTCATTTGCTAAGTTACAATAATAAGCAAAATGGCAACTTAACGCGTTATACTCAGGAACTGCTGGTGAGATTTGAAAAGTTATTTCAGATGCGATAAGAAGATCGGCTACCCTTGAAGTGCCATCAGTCCCAGGGTATGATTATTCTATGATCATAAAATGTTTGATAATAAAAACAAACTCTTCCTCAAGATGCACATAAATAACTCAGGAGCAATAAAGCTTACAAAGACTGCTAATTAATTGCCCTCACTGTCTACTGGATTAATTAACTAAACAATACATTGATTATTATGAGGCATGATGAATATCTTTTTCATTGAAATGTTTACAATGGGAGTCGGTATTAATAGCTCACAGATAGCAAGCCTATTTTGTCTTGTTTACATTCGAACTCAAGTCAAACGATTTAGTAGGACAATAATTTTAGGTACAAGTTATTTATTGCTTCATTTTATTGCATGTTCTCTTTAGTTCTACCAGCGTCCCGAGGGGAATAAGTATTACAAAAACTTTATTATTATAAAAACTAGCCTATGTAATTTCATAGACTCCATTTGTGAATTATGTATTTGTGTAAAAAGTGCTATCCAGATTGTTTACCTTTAGTTAAAGTGCCTTGTTTGGGGAACTTAGTTAGGTGCCTATTTCAAGAGTAAAAATAAATGTGTCGTCAGCAAATATACCTACGGGGTGTTAATTCAACCAAGTTAAGGCTCAGGCAATCCCTTTTGCGAAGTTTTTAGGGTTGTCGATTTAAATAAAGAAAGGTGTGCACTATTAAAAAAAAATATCTTTTCATCCCACCATCTCGGAAAGAGTAGTTTTACCCTTTGATATCTGAGCGCAAAAGCCGTTTTTATCCTCTAGAGCGGCAAAGTGATTTGAATTTAGAACATCGTGTGCAATACTCCATTTGTGACAATCTTGATAAGACTTTTCAAACTAATACATATTAAACAAATAAAATACTGCTTAAAATAATTATTCAATTAATTAAGTAATTTTTATTATTGTTTTTACATAGATTTTTAACCTCGTTTAATTTTTAAACTGAGTTTTCAAATAAATGAACTTATTAGGCACTTCTTTTTAATTTGATACTCATATGTGCGCGCCATTTTGTTTTTTGGCATTTAGAAATTTCCTCGATGAGGTGGGATGAAAAGTTACGTGTTGCACTCGAGTGCAAAGATTTTTCACCTTGTGCTCTTTTGATTCCCTCGCTATCGCTCAGGATTCTAATTATTGAAACACGAGCGTAGCGAGTGTTTCAATTTTAGAATCCTTCGCTTGCTCGGTCATCAAAATTGAGCACGCGGTTAAAAAGCAACTTTGCACTCTTGTATAACAAATAACTATTTTTTCATGACTAATGTCCGATATTTATTTAAGGTCAAGATGTATTTACAAAATGTCTGTTTCCATTACAGTGACCGGGGCTCGGTTTCCTTACTAACATTATTGTTGTTTGTATTATTCATCTAAATTCTTAATCCAAAGAATGATTTTGATTCGAGATCTTAAATCAAAAACTTAGCTGGATTTTCTGCTTTTTCTTTTTCCTTAAAGGTCAAACTCAAACTCAAAACTCAAACTCGTTTATTCAAATTAGGCTGATAAATCAGCACTTTTCGAACGTCAAAAACAAAAGACAGCCCCCAAATATGTAAGAACCCCAATTCTTTTTATAGCTTACGACTCAAAAATTACACCATTGTTAAAAACATATTAATGGTGGCATCCTTACAAGTAATCGAAAAGCGAGTTGACGACGACTGGTGGAAAGTTTTTCTTTTCAGAGTAGATAAGTTAAATTGATATTTCGCTGTTGAGTTAAAGCGATTTCTTAAAAACCACCCCGAGTCTCTTGTAGTCGGCTAATGCAATTTGTTGGATACGAGTTTTGACTTCAGCTTATGTATGCCAGATAGGTTTTTGATGGGTTTCGGAGTTTGTATGAAGCGATTTTTTGATTGAAATAGTTTTTGGACTCGCTTATTTATATCGGTTTTTAAATGTTATTTTATTTTAGGGTTACCTACGCTTAGAAAAGTATGTGGTAAAAAGAGTGTGAAGTGAAATTCTTTCTACTATTATAAATGCGTCAATATGACTGAATTCGTATTTTCTATAATGTTTAATCGTATCTTAACTTACCTCAGAAATTGTGGACTTTGCTAGAACCTACGTTATCACTTTAGACTCATGTTTGTAGCTACAACTTGCGGCTGAAACCATCTTCACTAGTTCACACCTTTGGACATAGATGGCGTTACTTACACTGAAACTAACCATAGCGATTTAGTTAAGCCTGATGTAGTACTTTAGTATTTACACTAAATCTATTAAAGAGCTTTAGATTAAGTAACTGAACAACTTGTTATCGTGTAAAACTTTCTAGAATTGCTGACTGAAGTTCAGCTGAGTAAAGTTTATTTATAGGAAAAGAGAATTGAATAAGTAGAGCTGTTTAATCAAAGTAACTTTACTAAGCAAATGGACGAGTGGTATATAACAGTTTTTTTTTTTTTTTTTTTCAATATAATTAAACTCAATGATGAATAATTGCAATGTAGTTGTGATCCTCTGTTGTGATCCTTCAAAACGCTATATTTTAATCAGTCAGTGTCGAATCTCTTTATTAACAATCTTCATTTTACCACAAATGTACAAATAACTTCAAATACCACCATACCAGTAATAATACCTATAAGTATCTACTATTTTATTTTATTGCATGTTTTCCGTGGTTCTACTTGTATCCCGTGGGAAATAAGTATTTTCAGCAATTGTTTAAAAAGTAACCCATGTTCTTTCTTAGACTTTCCATTTGATTTCATTTAACGGAAGATAAACAATCTTGACATGACTTTAAGTTAAAAACTCCGTTTAAATATCAAAATACAGATATAGATAAAAGTTCGCTTGTATTTCACTATCTGTATTCACCCCATCAATATAAAATGGCTATCCGGTTTGACCCACAGGTTTGGGGTGAATTCGGTTTCCTAACTTTTATGAAAAATCTAAATATTTTGTAGTTACTAAGACTGAACACAAGTATTGTTATGGCAAACTTATGCCAACTATATACCCAAACATTAATTACATTGATCACCTCAATAAAGCAAATAGTGATTTATTTATTATGTCTTTTCCTTATGTGTCCGGTGTCCCCCCACCTTCCCCTACTTCATCAATTGAATCATTAGTTTTTAGCAGTAGTCAATTTGTTCAATATGTTTTTGTGTGAATAGTCCTTTCAATATCCTTAGCCTATAGTTTAGTAAGTGCCTTTCTTGTGGAACTTAGGTGCCCATTTTCAAGAGTGAAAATAAATGTGTCGTCAGCAAATATACCTGCGGGGTGTTAATTCAGTCAAGTTAAGGCTCAGGAAATCCGGTTTGTGAAGTTTGTAGGGTTGTCAATTATTATAAAGAGTGATAGATGTGTTCTATGGGCATATACAAAATATTCTGACTATACAGACCGTTTTAAGTGTCAAACGTTTCATTTTTCAGTGATTATCTTTTTCCGCTGATTTTTAAGGCCAATATTTATTTAAGGTCGAGATATATTCACAAAATATCAGTTTCCAATAAAGTGACTAGAGTTCGGCATTCTGTACATCATGCATGCATTCAGAATTCCTTGGATTGTTCAAAAACTTAGCTGAATTTTATCTTTTTTCAGACAAAAATACATACTTTTGAATCAATGCATCATACCCCATGTTCTTTACCCTACGATTCAAAAATTACCTACATCGTACCTAAAAATATAATAGTGGCATCCTTACAAGTAATCGAAAACCGAGTTGACAACGACTGGTGGAAAGTTTTTCTTTTCAGAGTAGATAAGTTAAATTGATATTTCGCTGTTGAGTTAAAGCGATTTCTTAAAAACCACCCCGAGTCTCTTGTAGTCGGCTAATGCAATTTGTTGGATACGAGTTTTGACTTCAGCTTATGTATGCCAGATAGGTTTTTGATGGGTCTCGAAGTTTGTACTTATTCTCGACTTTGTAATCTAGAGTTTTATATCACTTATTTTATTTGGGGTTGACGATTTAAGAAAAGGTATGAAGTGTGATTTAGATCCTCAGTAATATTATAAATACTAAAGTAACAGTTTGACTTCTCCCGAGCCTCTTCCCAACTACATATGTATGTTGGGTTTGGCTTCCAGCCTTTTTGCATCAATGATGATATCACCCTATCATATAGATTCTAATGTTGACCTATGTATGTATCTAATCTCTATGTGATAATATTAAGATAATACACCTTTAAAAGTGCGTCAGTATTTTTATGTTAATGACGTCGTGGGAGGTTTTAAATTAGTCGCTAAGTAGTCTAAGTACCTATTTAATTGTATAATGTAAAGCATTGTTTTAATTTATTTATATTATGTTTAGAGTTTCATCTAGTTTTTTAATGCTACTTATTTGTATAATTTAATTGCTTAGCGAAGTTGCTTAGTTTGTAATGTCAACAATTTGTAAATGTTTGCACGCCGAATGGCAAAATATGGCAGAACTTGTTTATTTTATAACACCATTTACTTTGTACCCATATTTGAAAAATAAATATATCTTTATCTTTCTTTTTTGAGAATTGTTTTCAAAATCTCTCGGGACATTCGGATAATAATTTGACTGACTTCTTTTCTTCTTTTATCCCCTATTTTCTAATTGTTGATGACAAAAATGTTTTAATACGACCTGAAAATTTTATGACTGATATATGACGTTCCGTATCTTGCATTCAACGTACGTGCGTCAGCGCCTCTAGTCATCAGCTAGGAAAATAATTATTAAAAAAAGAAAATGGCTCATTGTTTTCATTCTGTTTTGAATACTTTGCATTTATTCGTTGATTTAATTGAATTTAGTGGTGAATTCAGATCATTAGGTCGCTTTTTAGTGTAGATATAAAAAAATAACTAGGATGGCATTGATGTCATTAGACTATTAAATTAGAATATTTAGGTACTTTTCGACGGAACTAGTTTGTCAAGGTTACTTTTTGACACTAAAAACATGTCACAAAACTCAGGCGCAGATGTCCTAACATGAATGTTAATTACTGACGTCGCGTCGCACATAGGGGTATTTGGCATTTTTAGCCGGGCGAAACTATTAGTGCGGGTTTTTCTGCTGTAAAGTAGATAGGACTTGCTAATATTTACAGAAAACCATTGAGAAGGCCTTAATTTAAAAGTGAGCATTATGGGCTGATACGATGATAAAATAAAGGAATATTCATGATTTGGAGAAGGTTTTATTGACTAACTAATTAGATAAAAATCATATTGAACAGGTATTCTCTACTTAAATGTTTGTAGTTAGAGCTCCTTGGTATGCCTAAGACAATAAATAAGCGTGTTAAAAAGAAAACATTTAATAATTTGCTTGAAAATAATGGTTAATTGTTTTTAGTTTACACCAGCAGTAACGTCTAAGTTCTGTCAAAAGTAGCAAAAAGTAGCACCTAATGTGTGTAATATCTATCATCTGACAGTGTTTGTAATACGTTACAACAGAAATCATTAGCCGGAAGCACTCGGAAGATAACTATATTCACTGTGGAAAGTACAATTCATTAAAAAACGGTTCAAACATTTTGAACTTTAAGAATTGATTTTGAACCTTAAAAAACACACGTAAACATTATTAAATCCTAACAAATAAAACTGTTCTTATCTGTATTATGATAATCCATAGTTGTTTTGGTTAAATAGCTCACAATAAAAAAGTTCTGAGGTTTCAAACACGGTACGTTTTTAATGTAATCAGAACTGACGCGAGTGCATGTCACAATGATCAAGTTTCGAGAGGTTTGTGGCTGGATGGCGTGGGATTAGGAGCCTGAAAATGGTCGGATTTTGTTCAGTAGTTACCTGGCTTTCTAATAGGCATAAAATTTTTATTTTCTGTTGAAGTTTGTTTTTCTAGTTTCGCCCGGCTAGAAATGCAAAATACCCCTATGTGCGTCGTGACGAAAATATTATGAAACATTTTAAAGTTTCCAAACACAATAAATATCAATAGCTAACAAGCAGTTGTTAATCCTACTTTCCTACATACATTATAAATGTGAAAGTTTGTGAGAATGTATTTATGTATGTTTGTTATTCAATCACGCAAAAACGGCTGGATCGATTTGATTGAAATTTGGTATGTAGATAGGTGATACCCTGGATTAACACATAGGCTACATTTTATCAACACACCACGCGGGCGAAGCCGCTGGCGGAAGCTAGTTAAATAATTGTATATTTGTTTCTCGTGACTACTTTTCTCAGATTGTAATATTTCATGGAGTAAGGGATATTAATAATCTGACGAATTCCTCGAAAAAACAAGTTCAAACTAACAGTCTTATCACTCAGTGCTTACACGTATAGTGAAGGTGGAATGAGAAATATCTATTATATTCGGGAAGTAATCTAAGACACATTATTGTTCATAATAATTAATTATTTATTTATTTAATAATTAAATTCTCATTAATTTCAAGATTATAATTACAAATCGCGTTTTATAGACGAAATCAAAGTCTCTAAAACGTAGATGCCTAGGTAAAGACGATGTCACACAAAAAAAAAACTGGCCAAGCGGGCATCAGACTCGCACAAAGGGGTTCCTTACCATTCTGTGTAAAACGACCAGAAATCACGTCTGTTGGCGGCCCCCAAATTATTAAAGAAGAAGAAAGAAAAAAAGAATTTATTTTAATTATAGATAGACTATTATAATTCAAACCCAGCGTGGTGAGTATGGACAAAAAAAAACCTCAAAGCTTCGGTGAGGTCTTTCTTCAGCAGTGGACGTCCCCCGGCTGTAACGACAACGATCATTTTAAAAATGTTGGTTCTTCGTGACAGACGGACAGCGAAATCTTAGCAACGGTCTTGATGTTACAATGGACACGGAACCTTAATAAATCATAGTATATAAAGAATGATCTGGTTAAATAAATTTACATAGATGTAGTAACTGTGTTTAGTCATGGTGTTAGGAGTCCTAATCATTGCTTGTTGTGTGTTGTTCGCTGTGTGGAGACTGGTGAAGCCGTGGTCTCCATCTCCTGCCGTGGACCCTCGGAAATTGGGGTCTGACTCATCTCGTAAGGCATTAAGATATTTACTTTATTAATTGGTAACCTTTTCTTCGTGGTGGGTCAACACAGACCCCTCAAGCTGTCAGTCAACTGACTAAAACCCACCATGTTCCTTTTGGAACCCTCTGCCAGGCCAGGGCCATGCCAGGGCCGCGGTATCTCGTGTGAACAATTCTGCAGCCCCGGCAGACTTTCGCCCTAAGGGACCCCGTAGGGTTAAGCATTCTCTTTGACGAGGATTTGATTTTAACAATATTTTTGACAGTGTCCTGGTTTAAACCCCGCAGTCTGAAGTCACCGCCGATGTACCCTGGATGGCTGCCACTCATAGGACACGGGTATCAGTTAATCGGCGACGCTATGCGTAAGCTACTTTCATTATTTTATTTTCTTTCATCAATTAATTTTCGTGCATTGTCATACTATGAGCATATGATACGATAATGGTAGTAAGAAATAGCACGTGTATTTTGCCCCTACGCATCCCAAAACTCTCAAGAAAACACTTTTTTGAATTTTATGTCATCAAAATGGCCCAAGATTAAAGGGCATCCCGCTTTGCCGTGAAAACGAAGCCTACAAGCGAACCAAAGACATCAAACATAGTATATAGGACAAACGAAAACTTCCTCTTCTTGCACTGTTCCTAAATCATTGGGGTCGGCGTGATATGTACTTTTCCTCCACTTTCTCTCTGTCAGACGTCATACTAACATCCACTAACTTTTTATTCATGTCCTGTTTCGGGGCAATTAATCCATCTTTTCCTCGGTCTACCATATGAAATTATTCTTTTTTTTTCAGATATGTGGAAGTGTGAAAAACAATATTATGACTTCTGTTTGAAGAACAATGATCTTATTCAAATACGACTCGGAACTCATCCTACGTTTAGTAAGTTCCTAACCATCTAAACTTCTATACTAATAACGGGTGATTTTTTAAGTGGTATAGGATTTGATTTTCAAAAAAAACACAAAAAATTGGAAAAATTTGATGAAATCTATATTGGAATCGATAGAACGATCAATATAATTTAATGTTTGAAGATGATTTCATGCAAATGCTGGCCGCGGCTCCGGTTCTCCAACATATCAGCCGGTATATTACGAATAAATGCTTCAATATTGGCTCCCAGTGCGTCAATCGTTGTTGGTTTATCCCTGTAGACATAAGCCTTAACATGGCTCCACGAGAAATAGGCCAAAGGCTTTAGATCACACGATCTAGGCGGCCAATTGACGGGCCCAAAACGTGAGATAAACTGTTCACCGATTATCACTCAATTAGGCCATTGTTTCGCGTGCCGTGTGGCATGTGCCACCGTCTTGTTGATACCACAAGTCAGGCATGTCCAATTCTTACATTTTGGGCAAAAAAAACGCCAATCATCACACGGTAGCGCTCGCCATTCACAGTAACGTTTCGGCCATTGTCGTCTTTGATAGCAAAATTCTATAATTTGCAAGCGTTGTTCGTTCCTAAGTCGATTCATGGTTAAATTATAGACCATACTGAACAAGTTTGATAATGACACAAGACACGATTCACGCGTGATCTGCCAAAAACAGTGTTGCCAAAAAGATACCAGCAAAAAAATCACCCTTTATTATAAAGAGGAAAACTTTGTTTGTTTTTTTGGTTGTAATGAATAGGCTCAAAAACTACTGGACCGTTTTTAAAAAATCTTTCACCATTCGAAAGCTACATTATCCTCGAGTAACATAGGCTATATTTTATCCCGGTACAGGCAGTAGTTACCACAGGACGCGGGTAAAACCGCGGGAAAACGGCTAGTTTGTTATAAATTTAATTTCGATCAACCGTAAGGTTGAAAAATCAGTACTTGAAAATAAATTGAGTTCAACGTTAGTTTTGTGTTGTTCTGTTGTTTCAGTATTAACAGACCCAGATGATAGTCTAACAGTAGCAAATAACTGTTTAGAGAAGCCAAGCGTCTACAGATACGGTGAAAACGTTTATGGCAGGGGCCTTGTAACAGCAAACGGTAATGAAACCTACTTCTTACTATCCTACTAACATCAGCTGAATCCGGTTAGACTGGAAGCCGACCCCAACATAGTTTGGAAAAGGCTCGGAGGATGATGACTATAATACTAACATCATAAACACAAAAGTTTGTATGAAGGTAAGGGTGTCAACATGTTTGTTGTAGGTACTTTCGCGCAAAAAAATACTACTAACTGATTAACATAAAAAATTAATGCAATTTCAGCTTTATTTTAATGAGAATGATTTTCGGCAATCCCTTTTTATGAATTGAACTAAAAAAAGGCATACAAATTAATTAGTTGACTTCAGTAGGTATAGTGGTATTTTTTGTTAGATTTACATGACGAAAAAAAAAAACCTTATTTATACATATATACAACTAAAAAATGGCATCAAAAAACTCCTCATCGCTGCCCACCGGGAGTGTACCCAAGAGGCTGGCAGCATTGCCACGTTGGATGGCAATGCTTAATTTTTGACCAAAATAAAAACCAGCCTTTGGGTCACTTGAAGAGTCAGCAAGTGGTCTGGCACGCGACGATGGCAAGAGACCAGACGGTATGTCGTTGTTCCCGTGGAAGATACCCATCTTCCACGGGAACAACGACATACCGTCTGGTCTGGTCAGGTCTTTAGTATGGGACGCGACCTGTGTCGATACTCTTGCACCATCCCACCTTCCTAGCTCGGCGCGATGTGCTGGTTCCGCTGCTGCGGCTGCAGAGAACCTCAAACGGCGCAAATATAGCACCCTGGTTGGTAACTATACCTTTGAGCCGTTTGGGGTCGAAACCCTCGGGCCGTGGGGTCCAAGTGCTCATCTGCTTTTTAAAGATCTGGCAAAGCGACTTGCTGACTCTTCAAGTGACCCAAAGGCTGGTTTTTATTTTGGTCAAAAACTAAAAAATGTTTATTGTTAAAACCAACCTCACCCCATTTCAGTCGATACGTGGAAAACTCATCGCAAACTAATGAATCCGGCTTTTAACCTGCAAGTCATGCAGTCATTTGTCGGTAAATTCAGCAGACAGTCGAAGTTTCTCGTGTCCGCACTCGCCTCGGAGGCAGGAAAGGGCCCTTTTGACATTCAGCCATACTTGATCATCAATATATTGAAAATTGCGTACCGTGAGTACTCTATCTAAAATCAGAATGGGAGGGCGAAAACAACTAAATATTCAAGGTTTAATTTCAATGAATAATGGAAAAGTCAATTTTGTTGAGATCACCCAACCATGACCTAACTCAAAATATTAACAGGAATTTATTTTAACAGAAACAACATTCGGAACAAAAGTTGAGAACAATGAGACACTTAAAAAATATTCAGATGCTACTGAAAAAGTATTGATGCTAATATTAGAAAGAACACAGAATATTTGGTTACATTTATCCTTCATCTACAAAATGACGACGTCCGGTAGAGAAAGTAATAAATTGGCTAACATCATGAAAGACATAACTGAATCGGTAATTGTTTAGTAATTTGTCCATTATACTGCAGCGAACCTTAAAAAATGCTTTAAATAATAAATGAATTAAAATGATTTACAACTTCATCAATTTTAAGAAACTTTCCGAATTGTATTTACAGGTGATGAATAATCGAAAATCTGAATTGAAATCTGCTAATAAGATGGATCAATTGGGAGAATCAGCTACAGGTAAATTCGATTATTTAAAACCACACAGCATAACTGTCTCTTCTAACAAATCTCACTAGAAGAGCAAAATTGTGTTGAGGACTGTTGTTGACCAAATAATGGTTATGTTACAGAAGACTTTGTGTCTTCATTGGATCGAATGCTGTACTTGGCTGACAAACAAAATGCCTTCACTGATGATGAAATCAGGGAACATTTAGATACCATAGTAGGAGGTGCTTACGATACTACCGCAACATCTTTAACGTTCATTTTGATAGTGATTGGATCGCATCCAGATGTACAGGAAAAAATGTATCAAGAGTAAGTATGAGAAGCGTGCATTCTCCTTACTAGGAATATAAATAAAGAGGAGAGGAGGTAGAATTCTCACAATTTACATTATTAACACCAATTTTATTTTCTCCAGGCTACAAAAGGTACTTGAAGATGAAGAGAGGGATATAAACAAACATGATCTGCCGAAGCTGGTGTATATGGAAGCAGTGATAAAAGAGACTTTGAGGTTATATCCCCCAGTTCCAAGATTCGCTCGGACTTCTAATGTAGATGTGAAGCTGAGTAAGTTTAGTGTATAAAGCTGAAATTGTTCGTGATTAGGAAAGACGTTCAAGATGATTTCGTATATTTTTCAGAGAACTATACTCTACCAGCTAATTGTACGTACATGATATGTGTGTACGGTCTTCATCGTCATGCTATGTGGGGGCCGGACAAGGATCAGTTCATACCGGACCGGTGGTTAGACCCGGCTCGATTGCCCAAAAATCCTAACTGTTTCGCCAGTTTTAGTATGGGCAGACGCAACTGTATCGGTAATTATTTATTTTATGGTCTTTGTGAAAGTAATCTTGGCTAGCTTTTAAAATTTGGTTACGATCTTGCAAAAAATATGTTTACTAAACGATCTTTCTTTACAGGTAAATTATACGCCGTGATGCTGATTAAAACGACTCTGGCGTATATATTGCGACACTATCGTATCCACAGTGATCTTGAGAAGTTGGAGACACGATGTGATATATTCTTAAAACCGGTGGCTGGCCATTTCATAAGTTTGGAGCCGAGGGTGTAATAAAGTTGACTTAACTTTTATTCTGACAAAAATCCAAAGTACTAGAATTAACTTCTACGCGCAATTAGAAGATATGGATAATTCAATGATAATTTGAGCGGGGTATATGTATTGAAATAGTGGTTGCTAAATATCTCTCGCAATGCAACAGAAGAATTGATTTAAGGTTATTCAATATATACTTAGTTCCTTCATGGATTATTCCCATCAGGACAGTATTTTAGAATAGATTGAGCTCAGCATCCAGTGTACCTAACCATATGCAACTGAATGTCAGTGGTTGAAAAATCCCGTTCCTGAAATTTCGAAGAGTCGTTGACTTTCAATACTTGCATGATATTTTTTGTGCCAATGTTAATTCATACTCAGATATTAACATTGTTTTATTAAAATTGATATTGTATTCGTACAAATTATTTTATACGAGGATGTTATTGTCTATTGCTAATGTTTTCGAATATAGTACTGTACAAATATAACTCTTTTGTTTTAATTATATGTTGTGATGACAGTTTACATTTATTTATCTTGAACCCTTCCTACATACAGTCATGGTCACATAATTAAAGACACCCCCCAACTCGAAGTGAAATAAATAGTTATGGTACTGACATGAGCATGAGCACGGTATAAATTGTAATGTAATTATTATTAAAACAAACATTACATTGTTTTCTTCAAATTAAGGACAAAAAATATTTACTTTCTTTAATACTTTAGATATAACGCTCTATGGGAAATGAACACTAACTTTTGTAGCTGATACTTGCCTGGTTAACTAATTACAGACAGTTAAAGGCCACTTTAGAAAAAAAAAAAAAAAACAAAAGATAGAAATAGTTTCCATACTTTTTTTAGAAGTGAGTAAAATACTTATGAAAACTCGAATCAGGTAATAATTTAGGTTTCTTTCATTAAAAATGTATCATTTTAGTCCTATCAGTAAGACTAGAACAAAAATTCTGGTAAGTAAAATGTTTTAGGCTTTTTTAAATTAAGTTTTGACATGCGGATTTATTCATACCACTTGATCTGTAGTAAGGTCATGGTAATACATTTATTACTAAAGATTCCTTATCAATGGTATTAAAAAAGGCAAGTTTTGAGAACAACTGAAAACCGACCTCAAGGAAAACTTGTCCGCAAACAGACTTTAAGGCGGTGCTACAGGCAAATAGTGAACCATTTACATGATTCGGTACTGGTTTTTTGGGAGTCAACTGATGCTTATACTGATGATGCTACACTCAGAAAAAAGAACGTGAAGTAGGCTAAAGTACAACGACATCTCTTGGAACATTGAGAAATTACAATGTTTAAAAGTAAAATAAAAAACCATTACCAGATTTTGCTGTATGCAAATATCTTTGATTATAAAATTACCGTATTGTCATAAAGTATTAAGTTGCAACTAAGTATTACTAATTAAAAATAATGTTTAGCTACGTTAATCAGGGGTTCTTGAATTTCGTACAGGTAAAACCGGTTATCTTAGTACAGGAGGCGTAAAATCTAAAAAACTAATGATATTTTATACCATTTTGGCGGTCTTAATTAATTTGCATATAAAATGCAGCCAATTAAAGCAAAGATATAGAAGTAGACATTAGGTATACTTATCCAAATATGGTTAAATATAGTTTAACACCAAAACCTGTTCAAGGATATCAATTACCCAACATCATTTTTAGATCACGTAATTTACTGTACATAAAAAAATATAAGCATTATATTCTTTCAATGATAATATAAAGATTTAATGATAATATAAGTACACAAATATATTGGGTGTGTCGTACCTTAATCACATTAAATCATAACGCATATAAGTACTTTATGATATTCTATGGCGAATCGTAAAAAAAATAGTTTTTTCTTTGTGCATTAACGACATTTACCGTATTCAATTTAATGTGATTAGGTACCACACACCCGATATATTGATAATGTAGGTACACAGTTTACGTCAAAAAATTAAAAAAAAAATCTAACTTTTGGAATTACACTTCAGACTTTAGCTGTTTTTGTAGTAATACGACTATGCAATGTGGTTGAAATAAGCCTTGTACGCCATTATAGTAGATCAAAACAAAGATACTTACCGATTACAGAATGAGTTCCGAGTAGAAATTGAATAAAATCATTGTTTTCCAAACAAAATTCGTAAAATTGTTTTTCACCCTTCCACAGCTCTGTAAGCAAGATATTTTGCTAAAATTTTACGAAGAAGCGTTTTTTAAAACTGATGTAATAAAATTATAAATTGGATTAGGTACCTAACGCCGGAAAACATTCCCGCCTAGCCAACCATTGGGGCAAAGAGAGATTAACACGTTTCCACATGATTGCAGGTTACCTTCTATGAGAACTCCCCTATAATTAAAAATAATCTTGATGATATTCAGAAAAGGATATATAGGGATAGCTATTAGAGGAGAGCATACAATGAGGCTCGCACTTGGCCGGGTTTTTTGAGTACGACGCTGGACTTTCGACACTGTACCCAGGAGCTTGCAAAATTTTTGGAGAAGACATCTATTTTTACATGATGTAGATGTAAATCGATTTGTAATAACAGTTTGGCCAATTAGTAAGTAACACTCCCATGATCTGCGAGTTTTTTTATTGTACAGGTATTGAGTAGAGAGTTACACTTAAGGTGTATTGAGATGGAGCTTAATGGAGCTGGGTTGAGAAGGTATTATGGAAGGATTTATAATAATATATGAAGAGGTAGAGTAGAGGTAGTAGCAATCGTAAACTGTACGTCGATTCTATAAAATTCGAACAACAACTCGCATTTCACTTCGCTATTCACTCTCACTTCACATTCGGTTCAAAACGTTCTAAAAGTCATCTCATACCTTTATCTGTCAAAATCTTGAGTTTAATTTAGTTCAACTCGCAAACATGCTTGCAAGAGTAGCGCTAGTGTAGTAACTCACGGCGGATTCAGATGCGAAGTTTAGAGTGAAGTCTTATAGAATCACACTGCTGGAAAGCACGAAAGATCAAAATTATCGTTTTTTTTACAAATAAACTATCTTTATCTCTGACGCTCTAAGCGGAATTAAAAAGCCATCGATGTACAAACAGTTCTTTTAACATACTGGCTTACCTTGTGGCTTAGTTATAGCATGATATGATAGGGAAGTAACACATAAATTAGGTTGAAATATTAAGTTACCTACATCCATCCTAAAAATACACTAGTTTGGTCCGCTAGTTATAAATGACAATAAAATATATAACGACTTACCAAAAACAATCAAAGGTGAAAACAAGACTAATCGATAAGCAATTTAAAGAATTTTCTTCATTCTATACGATATTATGCAATAAAAGAAAACATCTATACTAATATTATAAAGCTGAAGAGTTTGTTTGTTTGTTTGTTTGAACGCGCTAATCTCAGGAACTACTGGTCCGATTTGAAAAATTATTTCAGTGTTAGATAGCCCATTTATCGAGGCAGCCCAAAGTACTGATACTCCTGTTAACAGTGTTTAATTATAAAAAAGCGATATTTTAAAACACGTGGGCACAATATTTAAACAATAGAACGCTAAACACTAAAATACCGAAACTCTTAACATTGCCATCAACAGTATAGCTAATTTAGAGCAGGTGAAAATTTTATCAAATACGCATAGTTTTTCAAAAATGTTTTCATCTAACAAAAAGGTACATTAATAACTTATTAAAACTGCATTATCATTTTTCTGAAAATCACTTCAAAAACTTTTCAAAACACCGACGAACTTTCTGCCAACAATAAGTCCAAAACAAGGTTTAACCAATTTCTTAGCAATTGTACAAAATTCAAATTTAGAATACACTCTCACGCATGCTTGGCTAACCCTTTTGATGCTAGAAACATACTACACTCATTAAAACCCTTTGAAATACACGTAAAGTCCTTAAAACTAAGATTTCGCATAGGTGCCTGCTTTTTTTGCAAAAGAGTGTATGTTGGGGTCGGTCATGATTGAACATTGCAGGCATATTATAGCGTGTTTGCACTTGTTCAAAAAGTCTTATGATGTAATTTGATCATGATAAGGTTTCAAGGTCTGACGATTAAGCCGGTTTTTTATTTTTAAGTTCATTTTCAAAATCGTGTTATTTTAGTCATTTTGAACTATTAATATATTTAATTTATGGAATAATTAATATAAAAACATCTTTTTGAATAAATATTTAATTCTTCCGCCTTTTAAGCTTCCGCCCGCGGTTCCACCCGCGACCCGCGATAACTGCTTCCCATAGCCGGATGGTGACAAAACTATCTTACGTCCTTCTCCCAGGTCTAAGTTACCTCCCCTCTCATTAACAGTTGAAACGGTTCAGCCATTCTTGAGTTATAAGTAGTGTTAGACTCGGTTCGCTTGTTCCACGCTGAAATACTTATTATTGACCCTTATACACTCTTTTGCAAAAAAAACGGGCACCTATGCGAAATCTAGGTTTTAAGGATTTCATGTGTATTTCCAAGGGTTTTAATAACTGTAGTATGTTACTAGCATCAAAAGGGTTAGCCAAGCATGCGTGAGGGTGTATTCTAAATTTGAATTTTGTAGATTTGCTAAGAAACTGGTTACACGTTGTTTTGGACTAATTCTTGGTAGAAAGTTCGTTTTCGTTTTGAAAAGTTTTTGACGTGATTTTCAGAAAACTGATAATGCACTTTTTATTAATGATTAATGTACCTTCCTGTTACATCAAAAAATTTTTGAAAAACTACGCGTATTTGATAAAATGTTCACCTGCTCTAAACGGTCTATGCTGATGATTGCCGGCAATGTTACGAGTTTCGGTATTTTTGTGTAAAGCGTTCTATTGTTCAGATATTGTACCCACGCGGTTTAAAATATCCTTTTTTCATAATTAAACACTATTTAGAGGAGTATCAGTACTTTGGGCTGCAACAAAGCCAATTTAAAGTTAGCAATGCCGTTTACAACTCGTCTCCTATCAGACTTTGACATCTAAAAAATACCAAATTTTGTTATAAATGTTAAATTAACAATATGAAAAATGACGAGGAAGGTCAAAGCTATCCAGAAAGTCAAATTATTGCCGCGTTGAAGCTCTCGATAACTCCATAGGTGTCGGTTTACTAAACGATGATTTAGCTGAAAGGGAGTCATGAATTCCTTATTATTGGCCAACGTATGTTTCTTAAAAAAAATATCAGTTTGCGAATTATTGTTATGATTTAAGCAGGAAATTGCTGTAGATTCCAGAAAACCTCGGAGCAAACATGTTTATTTAATAAAATGTCCCTGGGATGAAAACCCGTTCTTTGAACGCTCAGACTCATAGATCTTCAGAGGTCTACGGGGTTTCCCAAGAGGCAAGGTTATTTAAAAATCAGTGATTACGAGGCCTTAAGACCTCGTTCTCACAGTCTAAGCGCTATTTTCTGTATTTTGTAGAATTTCAAGACTTTTAAAAATGTCAAAGTCTGATAGGAGACGAGTTGTGATCGGCACTGCTTACTTTAAATTGGTTTTGTCGCAGCCCAAAGTACTGATGCTCCTCTAAATAGTGTGCATTTATGAGAAAGCGATATTTTAAAACACGTGGGTACAATATCTAAACAATAGAACGCTTTAATACCGAAACTCTTAACATTGTCATCAATCATCAGTATAGCCCATTTAGAGCAGGTGAAAATTTTATCAAATATGCATAGTTTTCCAAAAATGTTTTGATCTAACAAAAAGGTACATTAATCATTAATTAAAACTGCATTATAATTTTTCTGAAAATCACTTCAAAAACTTTTCAAAACACAGACGAATTTTCTGCCAGCAATTAGTCCAAAACAAGGTTTAACCAATTTCTTAGCAATTGTACAAAATTCAAATTTAGAATACACTCTCACGCATGCTTGGCTAACCCTTTTGATCTAGAAATATACTACAATCATTAAAACCCTTTGAAATACACGTAAAGTCCTTAAAACTAAGATTTCGCATAGGTGCCCGCTTTTTTTGCAAAAGAGTTTATTATTATTTAAATATACTTCCTAATAAGGAAACTTCAACAAAGACACACATAAACACTTCAAACCAAACAACTTCTTACTAAGTAAGAAGTTTTTTGCATCGTTCCTAGTATAGGTGCACCTCCACATTATCTATTATAGCAACAAACCCTTCTGCAAAAAAACTGTGCGAAATCTTAATGACTAAAGACTTTCAAATGGTTTTAATGATTGAAATGTTCTCGTAGCACCAAGTGACGCACGCGTAAAAGTGTATTCTTTTGAATTTAGGGAATTTTGCAGAATAGCGAAGAAATTCGTAAACCTCGACAGTTTTCGGTGTAATTTTCATAATATTGTAAAATCAGTTTTAATAAATTTATTGATGCATCTTTCCTTCACCTTTTATCGGGCTTTGGTGTCTAAGATACACTTAGAAAGTACATACAAACTTAGAAAAGTTGAATTGCTTGGCCTGAAATAGAACCTACACTCATACTTAGGAGGATTTTTTACCCACTAGCTAGGTCATCACGACTCGGTCAGAGTTTTAATATTTTATTTATAAGAATAAACCCAAGTTCTGAAGAAAATTATGCTCTATGCTATGAAAATTATTTATGTTATTTGATCACCATTTTTATATCTGAATTGACTGCATTAAAATTTAAGTAGGAACTGAGCAATAAGATACTGTCATTATCAATGTAGACATCTTAAATACTTTGCTGTATATAAATTATCCTAATAAACGGTAGTTTTTTTGGAGAGCAATTTTGAATTTTAATATCAACACTTGTGACACGCTACTGTGTTATCAACCGAATAATTATTATAACGGAAAAATAATAATATCCTTGCAACGAATATTCGGCATATTTAGCTGCTCTCTCTACATGGACGAATATTTTTTTTACATATTATTTGTACTTTGTTCGCTGTAGCAATATATACCTAATTATTTAAACGTCCAAAACAAAAAACGTATTAGAAATCTGTACTAATATTAGACAGCTGAAGTCTGATTCTCTGCTTGAACGAGCTAACATCAGGAACAAATGGTCCGATTAAAAAAAATCCTCGTTGGTTGCATGGCATTTGACGCAACTTTGAACATGACACAATAAAATTATTTACGACTAATTTAGTTCAACTAATTTTTATTATTAGTTTTTTATGCAAAAACCGGTAGGACTTTCTGCGTAGAATGCAGATAATATCTTCTTGGGTTCATGGCGAAATCCAGATGCATCTGGTATTAACTGGTGTTGCTAGTTGTCTTTATTATGTTCCCGCTAGCTACAGGTATGTGTGCAAAGTTTACAAATTATTATTTTTTTGTTGCAATGGCGGAATATATAATTTCTTGTAGAATATTTGATACATAATATAATCGAAGTCCAGAACATAAAGTTGCACTAACCAGTGTAATAAGCTAAATGGCAACTTCAAAGTAGGTACTACTAGCTGGTGCCCGCGACTTCGTCTGCGCAGGTTTAGTATTTCGAACAATATGTTTACAAAATGTAGCCTATGTGTTATTCTGATGTATATATTAGTAGGACTAATATCATAAATCTAAACAGTTTGTCTGAGCGCATTATACTCAGGAAGTACCTACTATAGGATGGCTATAGAGAAGTTCCCAGTTAGTATAATAATATAAGCGCTATTTATTATCTAATTGACTACTAATCAACTTCCAGACATTATTATTATATATTATATTTTTGTTTTTATCCTAATCACCCCCGTATCGGAATAAAATATACTCGGAAAGCGAGAGCTTTCCAACAGAAAGATATTTTTTCAAATCGTTTCAATAGTTTTGGAGCTTTTAGGATACAAACAAATAATACATTTTTTGCTCTAAACAACTTGTATTGAAGTTTGCGTTATCTGTTCAGTTTATATGTTTGTAGACTCAACTTGTGGCTGAAACTGCCAAACTAGCTTCACTAGTTCTCGCCTCCGAGCATAGATGGCGCTACTTACACTGAACTAACCACAGCGATTTAGTTAAGCCTGATGTAGTACTTCAGTATTTACTCTAAATCTATTAAAGAGCTTTAGATTAAGTAACAACTTGTTATCGTGTAAAACTTTCTAGAATTGCTGACCGAAGTTCAGCTGAGTAAAGTTAATTTATAGAAAAAGGGGATTGAATAGAGGTGTTTAATCCGAGTAAATTGATAAGGTAAATGGGCTATTCATATACTCACTACAGTTTTATAGCACATTTATTTTCTGATTTTTTATTTTTATATTATTATTCTGATATGTTAGCTATACTATTGCCAGCTTTTATAAAAATCCATTAAGTCGTTTTGGCGTGAAAGAGGAGCAAGCATCCATACCTACCTACATAATAAAATCTTTCGCATTTACACTTTCAGCTTATTTAGATCAATCAGAGTCAAATCCGATGCTCCATAAACAATCTTCATTTAACAGAAATAATTAAAAGAAAAGTTAACTGGCTTCTGATCAAAATTATTGCATCATTCAAAACTTTACCGACTGGGGATCTGACCTGTTCGAAACTTTTCATAAATTGTTAACTTTGTAAAACGATTAAAATTAGAATTTGAAATGACAATACTAATAATTATTATTTCTATCTTTTGGCGCTTAGTTTTGTTTTATTACCAGAATAATTTTATTCAAATAGTTGAAATAAATAAATTCTGCATTGTTATAAGCACACAAAATGACAAAAAATATTATTATAAAGCACACGGAGAGTTAGCTGATGCAAGTTTTTAAGATAAATTGTAGATATTTAGCTTGCAGTAAAATAACGAACTATTTTACTCTAGACTTCGATAAAACAATCGCATCCAAATCGGGTCCCCCATTTAAGAGTTATGTTGCCACAAGCACACAATATAACAATCAAAGGTAAGTGCATGTATCACCCCTCTTTTTGGGGTAAAAAACAACTTAGCAAATCATTCAGGTCGTGAAACCGGCGAAGTTTTCCAGTATTTACTCAGACCCTTTGCCCTTCTAAAGGGTTATCCAAAACGTACTTTTGTACGTTAATGAGTTACAAAAGTTTTGCGAGCTCTACGTGGCTTGTTTACGGGTATCGTTAACGCTTGTGATAAGATTAGGGAAGAAACTTTTCGGAACTGCAATTAAGATTGGAAAGGAACTAACTAGTAGTCTGAGGTCTTTCTTGGATCTGTTGCTGAAAACTATGTAAGTAACGAGGAATCTACTTTCCTCACATAGATATAAAATAATCTATTATTTTTGCGATAATCCTGAAAACTTTCTACCTAACCTGAATGATATATTTCTTTCTTGAGGATACCTTTGTGAGAAACATCATCTCAGTCATTGAAAATTTGAGGGAGTTTAGAACCAGGAGAAGAACTATTTATCTTCATCCGGACGCGGTTGAAACCGCGAGAGGTAGCTAGTTACCTATTTGTGTGAATTGTTATTATTACCCTCAATAAGGTTGTTTTTTTAGGGTTCCGGAACCGTGATAGTTAGAGAGATAAATTTTTCACAAATGATGTATTTCTGTTGCCTTTATAACAATAAATATTGAAAACTAGAATAAAATAAATATTTTGGGGGCCATACAACAAACGTGATTTTTTGCTCATTTTAAATAATGGTACGGAACCCTTCGTGCTCGAGTCCGACTCGCACTTGGTCGGTTTTTTTTATATAAGTACAGGCCAATAGTAAAGTATTTTAGTAGTACAGGCCAAGACCCGCCTCTCTGGATGGCATGATCGAAGTACCGGCCCAGTTCTCAAGTTACGTAAGATGTTTAGTCTAAGACACCAAGCCTTGACCTCGCGTTATCACTTGCACGCTATCTGCATACAAGCGCCAGGAAATAAGGTACTTACTCACAGTAGATGCATTTGATTTGATTTATTTGTGATTTAGAATAAGACGGGTGTTTATAGATCAGTGCTAAAAATGTTCCTGAAATGAAAATTAATTTAGATTGGCTACTAGGCCGTGTTGCGTCCACGGTAGCGGCAGTTCATGAAGGACATGAGCAATTTGTCTTGGCTTTTACCAACTATGTTTGTGTCAGCTTCCAATCTAACTGGATGAAGATGAGTACCACTCCATAACCCGGCAACCCGAAACCCCTTGGGAAGACTGGTTGTCAGAATTTCTGGCTTCTGTCTACCCTGACTATTTTAAGAGTAACAAGCTACATAGGACACATTACAGACACAAGTGCAGTCTCTATTCCCTTACTGTCATAGTCAGATGGGACAGAAATTCAGCACGACTGGAGAGATCACGGCGCATAATTATAATGGTACGCTTAACGTGGGTCATGAGTAAAACCGCGTGTGAAAGCTAGTAAATCAATATGCCTATGCATCCAACATGACACATACCTAACTCCATTCGGGTAACCTCACTGACACCCAAATAGACAACTTTCAAACAGAGTGTGTTTTCAAATTGAATTCAGTGTGATTCTGATCATCGTTTTGTAGCTACTGTGAATGTCACAAAAATTGATTAGATGACTTCGGTGTAGGTAAAAGATTGTTCAGTGGTTGCAGTTCTGTCCAGTGCCATGTTGCTCCCGTGTCACATAGAAACTTCTTCGTGCACCCAGATAAAAAGTGGCCCATAACCTTCCTCGATAAATAGGCTTTCAAAAACTCAAACAATTTTCTTCTTCCCAATGGTTTTTGATGTCATGAGAAGATGGTGTGGTTAGCCCTCTGCGTACATTCTGGATTTCATAGATTTATTTAATTCTTACAACAATGTTATTTTGCTTACAAGGTGGTCACATACCTAGCGCGATAAAAATGTTTTAATTAAATTAATCACACCATACACACCTACATATCAACATGTAATTAAAATAATATCGATTTTTGTTATATAAACATTACTATCTTTTAAAATTAAACAGTCGTAAAGGAGATTAGAAAGTCATGAGATGATTGAGAACAATAGTATGAAAAAGTGTCACCAAGATGATAGTGAAATTAAAAACTGTCTGGAATTTTCAATTTAATTTAAAAGTGATCTCTAAAAAAACCTTTTCTCACACAACTCGAACTTAATTTCGAGCAGTTTGATTTCGTAAAATCGATTAATAGTCCAATTATAAGTATTCGTATTTATACTATGATAGCAATGGGTTCTTGGTCGTAATTAACTCAGGCCCAAGTTCATCAAAAATATAAACGTCAGTTTGCCTAAAATATCTGCTTACTATAAATTTTCAAATTAAACAGTTGTTTTTAAGAAAACGGACCTAGGTGCATATTGTCGGCGAACCATTATAATTTCAGTGCCATGTATGAAGTGGCAACTTCTTAACTATGGGTGTAATTATAATGCGATTACATCTTTTGTAATTTTATGTACTACAGGTATGCATTAATCCTTGAGCTTTCCAAGTTAATTTATAAAAAAAAAAAACTATGCAAAACACACAGATAGGCGTACGTGAGCACAAACACGGACACACGTCGGATGCGTGAACTTTATTTATCTGTCAAGTAGTGCAACACCCACTATTAGATATTCAATAATAAACACCCTTTAAACACTTACTTGATAACCTTTTTTTATTTTTATTTTATTTTATTTTTATTTTATTTATTAGGGACAAAAAACAGTCACATGTTATAATAGTACAATACAATTATCTTTAAAAAAAAGTGTAAACATATAACCCACACCAATGTCCACGAATTATTGGCTACTATAATGGACTAGGACTTTAAATAGTTTAAAAAACTAAAAAACACGCTTTAGTCATGTATTGTAATGAGAATTCAGAGCGTGTACATTATTTCATCCTAATCGAAGACCGGGAAGTGGGTTAAATTAAGATTCCAAGATTTTCTTACATACATTTAGTTAAACAGTTAGTTACAAGTGAAGCTAAGTGAATATAAGCGTGTTAATAAAAATGAAAATCTTAAATGATTTGTTTCTTACGCTAAAAGGCTTAACTGGTATGAATAGAATTTGCTATGGATTTGAGTTAGATAGCTGTAGCTCTTATAAAAAGTTGTAGGCCTATTATTTATTCTATGAGTGTTTTCATGGTATAAGCTTGAAAAGTTCATCCTTAAAATGGGGAAAATATACCTTAGTTTTATAAGTTGGAATACCTATTGTTCACGTATTTAGAATTACATTATGTTTAAAATCCTACTAAGCTGTTTCTGATCTTTATAAAATAATAATTCTTGTTGTGTATCGTGTTTACATGGTGATCTAATGCAATTATAATTTATCTGTTAGACTCTGTCACTGATTATATTTTCACTTCATCAATAAATGATAGTTCAATGTAAATACATTGATTAAATTGTTATGGTTTTATAATAAGTTTTGTTAATCTAATATGTGGTATCTATAATCTAGTATGTATTAACCAAGTAAAATCAGAAAAGGAAACTACTAAAATAAATTACACGTACCTACCTACTTAGAATTGAGTTAGTTATACATACATACATACCTACATAAGAAACAAACTAGATTTAATAGAAAACTGTAAATAGAATTAAGGCAAGAAATAAAAGGCTTTTTGATTTTTATTCTATTTTATCTAATATGTCGTATTTCCATGTCAAGCAAGTACCCATTTGACTTTTCTAAAGTTACATAAACCTTCTATGATCTTAAGCATCAATGGTCTATGGTGAAGGAAAATATATTTGAGTACACCTGGATCTAAAAGTCTAAAATGACCAATCTGCCTCGAGTAGGCGTGACGTGATGATTAACGCTAATTCCTTCTATGTATGAGAAGAGGCCTGTGCTTTGTAGTGGCACAATAAAAAGGTTGATCGTGATTATGTATTTTTGATAAATAATTTATGGAACACAGATACATGATTTTCACAGATATGAAACTATTTTAAAGAGTCTAACTTCCAATTAATGGTTACTTAAGCAAGCCATTCCTTAGTGAAGGATTTCTTTGACAGTCGGTCACTAAGGAGTGACTTAAGATGGATTTAAGTAATCATCAAAATGTCTCCGAGTGTGTCCATAAGTCTATTGGCATTTCTAAGGTTATACAAACGGCTATTACTTAAGTAACGTTCATTCTTTACCTAGTCAAACAACTACACCAGGAAAATAAATAGAACTCTAACATTTTATTTACGTGTTTCTATCAGTAGTTGAAACTTGATATACGTAAAGATGTTACGTTCCCATCAGTCACTTAGATAAACAATAAGTACTCTCCTTAGTATCTATTGAGTACAATATATTTCCGCATTCATCCGAAAAATAACACATAAGAATCACACCTTTTTTAAATAGAATGCTTCTCTGTGAAGTTTAATATTAATCCTTAGTAACGTTACAAAAGTGAACTGACTTTGAATAGATACATAGATAGTCTAAAGCGTGTAAAAGGACATACATAAGCTACTGTTTATCCTGTTGCCGGAAGTAGTGCCTTCGGAAACTGAAAATAGCAAGTAATTATAGAAAAAACCTAAATAAAAATTACCATATTGTTTTAAAACCACACAGAGAACAGTTTAACACTTACATCTAATTAAGTAAACCTGTAAATACCCTTCACAAAATACATACAAAAACAAAACATAAAGCACAAAAGTACACACCCTTATCTACGCACGGACTCATTGTTAGAAAAACTTAAAAATATCCCGGTTTATCTCAACAGGGTTAGATAAAAAAGTTTTTGTTTGTCCCGAAGATAATGGGACGGTTCGTTTATGTCCCACTGTCACCTTGGATAAGTGCAAACAGGGACCCACAAACTTGCGAAGTTCTTTATTGGAAAGGGATAATCATGTGAAAATTTCGGGCGTGATAATCATGTTTAGTGAAAAAATGGCAAGTAAGCAAGGCTACAAATATTATAAACGCGGAAGTTAGTAACTTTGTACCTACTGATGTAGGACGTTCGTCTCTATTTCACGCTTAAACTACTGCTTGGATTTTGATAAAACTTGACAGTAATACAGTTTATATATCAGAATGACATTCGATAATTTTTTATCCATGTGTGGAAAGGAATCAGGACACACAAAAATTCGATAAAACTATTCAAGTGTATTTGATAAGTGTATTATTATTTATAAAAAATCACGTCTTCGATAGCCGTGGTTTATCTGTAGTGTTTATGGGCGTTTAGCAGAGATAGATAGCGAGGGGTTACGTTACTGCTCGGGGGTATCGCGGCAGGGGCGCGCACACTGTGGCTCAGATTTATAGAATGTTGGGAATTTTAAAAAAAGGGCCTTGGACACCATTGTTGCCCTCTGGGTACCAGCATGACGTTTAAGGTTTTATGAATATCCATGAGCTTTTGCAATCGCTAACGTAATTTTTTTATTTAGATTTAATACAGGTTCTTATGAAAAGTCAAGCTTGTTGCAGTCCTTGTATTTATCTTAATTATTTATCTTTCACAAGCAGAGCAGGATGAACTATAATCATCACGCTTGCTCAACGCGGATTAGCGACTTTATTTAAAGTCAGGGTTTCTTCAAGATATTGTTCCTCACCTTCACTCAGTCCTTGGTGTCCTTGACACCCTTAGAAGTACATACTTAATTTGACTTAGAAAAGTTATAGGCTAGTATGGATGATAAGTCTGTACTGGAATCGAACCCATTGGCACATCAGCAGGCAAGACTTTTTTAAAAGCATAAAATGTGTGTAGCTTATTCAATTTATTTATTAATTGTGTCAGGACCAAACTTTACATATTTATTGAACTTTTACTTGTAAACGAACTCACGACACTCGATACTCAATTGAAAAAGTAGAACAAAGTTTGTTCTGACGAGATATGAAATCTGAACCTGCTCTTACTTGTATGGGAAAAACATACTACGTTTTCCTTTATAATTGTGTATTTATTACGCTTCCTTCTCATATTAGGAATCATTATCTGAAAACTGGCTTCTGCCTGCGGATTTCTTCACGCACCAGGACAAAAATTTGCCTGAAATGACTAAATTCCTTTTCATCTTTAAAATATCAAGTATAGATCTTAACTAAGTCAAGGAGTTAGAAACTTTTATTAGTTCTATTTGCCCAAAATCCAATTTGTTTGAATAAAATAGATCTGAATTCATAAATCCAAAAATATGTTCCCACCTTTTATCGGTAATTAATAAATAAATTAACGGTTCCGGTTTACTTTCCATTGAAGAAAACTTTCCGAAGCCAAAGGAAAATTTCGTAAAATTATCAAAAGCCAAGACTATAAGATACGTACAGACTTTGGAAAATCAAGCTACTATAGTCTTTCTTTTTAATAAATTTTGAACTTTATATCTTGGGCTTAAAGTTCAATGTGAATTGGGATAATTTTACAGGAAGCTCGATGTGCTAGCGTTGTCTGTACAAACATTTTTCGGAACTTGATTTCCGAAGTTTGTTTTCTTGTATTTTTTAATTGGTTTGCCAATAATATTCAATTTGTTTTGGCATTATTTTAATTGCTGAGGTGTAAATTGTCGAAAGTTTGAAAATTGGTTTCACGGGTGACTTGAGTTTTGTCTGCTTATTAACTTTTGGCGAAGACATTTTAAAGTACATAGGTTGAACGAGCAATTTTTAGTTTCAGGAACTTGGCAATGTACCTACAAAAATTGGCAAGGAGTTTTTAACTTTTGTAATTAGTTGGTCTTTGCTGTCAGTAGACCTCCTAAATTAGTTTAAGACTTCTTAAGTATAGAATCCATTCAGCCTAGAAAATTCTATGTATCGAATTGTTTGTCCAAATTCTTCTCATACAATAAAGTCCTCTGCACTGCAGCGCATATGTCTGTCTGTGTACGATTGACAATAAAAACTGCTGCACTGATTTTTAAAAGACAAAAGAACGTAAAGCAACAACGGTTTATCTCAGATATTTTTAACATTATTTCTTGAAACCGGAGTGATATGAAATGTGTCATCGCGACCCCTGATTGTCCATCCCTGTTATGTTATTTTTGACGTATCCAACGTCCGTTCTTATCAAGATTATGTTATTGAGCTTCCAGTCGTCGATGCAAGTATACTGTCAGACATTTTAGTTAGTGAGTTTTTTTATTAAAACATCTTTAGTGCAGTTGGCGACGAGTGTACTTGATTGGAAACAAAGTAGGTGTCATTTTTTCTTGTTTTTGTTTTAACATGACCTTGGGTTGTGTTAGATAATTTAGTTTTTTGTTGTTGTGTGCTCATTTCTTAGGTAGAATATTGTGTTTTAAATTAAGTTTATTTATGAGTTGTTTTTTTTGGGTTACTGATTTTTTTCCGTATTTTTACCCAATTTTGTGAGTGTGGATTTTAATTAATTGTAAAAATATTTGAAGTGGTACCGAATGTTTTGTGCAGTTGACAGCTATCTATTTTCAAGGGAAAATAAGTTTTTTGTAGTGAATTACAGAATTATCAACAGCACAGACCATAGCTGACTATATTTTCAAATGCTTTTGACCAAACCCCGTCATATTTTTGGTATATTGGTAATCGTCATTGTGGCAATCGTAAAACGGGCTCTCTCGTCATCCTCCTGCCCTTATCCCTGTTTTATTTGGGGTCTTCTTTCAAACTTCTCAGTTTGACTCCATCTCTAGAAAAAATATTTTCCAAGATCCACTCTTCGTTTCTTTTGTCGGCCCCTTCTTTATCTATCTACGTTTATGTTCTCTTATAAAAACTCGAAAAAGGTTATATCATTTTACCGTGAAAGCATGACAAACATGCTCATCTGTAACCAGCTGCCACCAGTAGTTTTACCTACCAAACAGTCCGCACACCCGGATAAAAATTAATCTACGGCCTTCCTTGCTTAATGGGCTATCCATCACTGAAATAATTGTTTAATTTGGTCTAATACTTTCTGAGATTCAAACAAACTCTTCAGCTTTTCAATCCAGAATCATCTGTAATAGTTACTTAGTAGGTAGGTACGTTGCTATCACGCTTTGGTTTTTTCAAAACACTATCAGTGGACTTTAACATTAGAGTGTATCAATTAACTTGTTTTGCCACGGAAGTAAGGGTGACCTGACCATGTAATTATGTTATCGGTATAGTGTAGCTATATCTGCACCTATGTCGATACATGTTAGTTGAACTTTCAAGGAGATAGCAGTGAATGTTTTGAAACGCGTGAATGAAGAAGTTTATTTAATGAAAAGGGCAGTAGGGCAGTGGAATATCTAATACCTACTTATTTAGGAAAGATCTTTTGGTATATATCTATAGAGCGATTTATTGCGAGCAAACAGTAAAGAATTGCGAGCGGACATTTCTGAAAAGTCCGCGAATTTGCAATGTTTGTGCCATGATAGTGATTTCCAGAACAACCAGACGCGTACACATTTTTTCTCGAAAATTGTTATCGAACAATTATGGTGAACACATAGGTATATTATTATAAAGTGAGTTTAAGAGACTGGTTCCAAATGAAGGTATAAAATACCTGCGTTATGGGTTATGGGTCACCAGGCCCCACTAATGTTCATTTTATAAGTAGGTATATCAAACAAAATACAGTAGCTATGTATATTATTTTTTTATCTATCATCCTTGAACTATGTGCAGGGAGCAAGTGATATTTCGGCGTCAAAACCACACCCGTTTGATAGATATACGTGTATATAAAGAATAATATCTTTATAGTTTACGCATGTTTTATGACTTTTTTACTCATTTTATACTTAATCAACGTCCTCCATAGTTCAATGTCATTATTATCATTTCGCAGTTTAATAACAGATATGCATTTATATATATGTACCTAACATAATATATATAATACATGCAATTTTCTTTTTTATCATATGCAGTCTCGTTTATAAAACTTTCAGTTATTTTTGTGGTTCCCAGGTTCCCGGGTGAGTAGTACGTCTGTATGTAATTATGCACGTACATCTTTTTTGTATGCTAAGTCTTGTACAAAAAAGGCTTATCCGCTTTCGTAAGATACATCAGTTACAGTAGTCAATAATAGTCTCCGATTTTGCTCCGCGAAAATCTTAAAAATAAATACAAAACTTAAAATCTGTTCCAATTCGCTGTAATCTTGTAAAGTACAGGAAACGTTAGCGTTGTGAATCATAGACTTATGATAGTATAGACCTGACTATCTTCGGACTTTCCCAAATATCTAAAATATTAAATCATCGTCATCTCGCCTTTTCCCAACTATGTTAGGGTCAGCTTCCAGTTTAACCGGATCCAGCGGAGTAGGTACCAGTCTGAATAACAATCTGACCTCCTCATCCCAGCTATCCGGGTTACTTAATATATTATCATTAGGTATTTAATATTTTCCTCAAAATAATAATATGGTAAAGCGCCATACAGAAATAAATTACCTACATGTAACTTATTTTTAACCGACTTCCCAAAAAGGAGGAGGTTATCAATTCGGCCGGTATGTTTTTTTTTTTTTTCTATGTATGTACATCGATTACTCCGAGGTTTATGGACCGATTTACGTGATTCTTTTTTTGTTCGACTCGGAATAGCTGCCAGTTGGTCCCATAGTCATCAGGTCAGGATCTGATGATGGAAACCCTGAGAAATCGAGAGCAACCTTCGAAAGTTGTAGGCATACATAGGGTAAAAACTTGATACTCAGGTGTACGCCTAAAAGCACTATTCAACAGTGAAGATTTGGAGCTGATCTGTAGATGGAAACCAGAGAGGGTCGAGGGAACTCGACAACTGAATATGTAAACTACCTCGTGTTTGGGCTTAAATTATTTGTATTGACAAGACCTTTGCAACAGTGAAGGTTTGAAGCTGACCTGATGATGGAGATCAGAGAAAGTCGAGGGAACTCGACAACTGAATATGTAAAATACCTCGTATTTGGACTTATGTTCTTTGTATTGATGAGAACTTCCCACTTGTATGGATAGTGACAACTATACGTATCACTGAAAAGCTTTAAATAAAAAACTTTTTTACAAAAAAATTAAACCGACTTCCCAAAACACTAAAAGCAAAAACTATTTTTAGGTGCATCGGCCTAGAAGTCGGTGGCAAAATTAACTTAGTAACATCCATTAGACACCGAATTCTAGGCCGATGCACCTAAAAATAGTTTTTTTTTTCCTTTATCATTAAGGAAAGCAAAATATTCTCTCATCTTACATAACAAGTCTATCTCGTGGTTGAATTGTTTTGCTACACGTAAGATAAATGGCGTTTAAAAATATAATAATTGTTGACACTTCACTCCCAGGCTATCGTTTCCAGACACCAATGATTGTACATAAGTAATTAAATTGCATAAGTAAATCAGTTATTTATTTGCACTCCGATTGAATACCTATATACTGAATCCTTAGAGCAAAAACTTGTATGTGTAAAAAACTACCATTTTCTGGGGCAAGAATAGAAAGACGTAAGAAAAAATTTGCAAAAATTGCATTTTCAAGGTTTTCACTTACGAAATACGAGTAGGTGTATATTTTATATTCGCCTGTTCAAATAATCAATGGAAATTTCATTTCAATTCATGGACACTTACAATACATTAACAGAACGTGGCCATTTTGCTTTTTGTATAGTGCTTTCCTTTTCAGATCCTTAGTGTACCCTATAAAATATATCACCTAAAGACCTCTAAACACCCTCTAAGAGTTCAACGGTCTACTCAAATTGCAGTGAGCTACATTCAAGCTACGTTCAGTAGTTCTAGCTAGGTCCAATTTGAGGCGTCTTGTGTGGTCGTGAAATAGTTTACACGACAAATGATTCTCGCCAGAGGGCGTGAAGCAGATTTTATTTGGGTTCATATGGAAATTAAATGGAATGTACGGTTGTACAGAAATGTAAAGTGTGCATCGGTTCTGGGAATTAATAGTTTGATGTCTGAAATTCGGCTACCTAATATTGAGTTAGTTAACGATTACAAACTAAGATTGTAAACGACACACCCTGTATGTAATATCTGTTCTTTCTGACGATTCTTTTTATTTTTTTAAGAAAATAAGTCCTATGTAATTAATACGCGTAATGAGATGTAGAAGACGCTGGATGCAGGTCGCTTCTAACAGGTATCTGTGGAGATCAAAGGGGGAGGCCTATGTTCAGCAGTGGACGTCCTATGGCTGAGATGATGATGATGATGATGAATGAGATGTAATTTCTCATTGATCAACATAGTGGTCGAAGATAATCTCATTAACTATACTCACAGTATTTAGTTACATACCTTTCTATTTTCACTTTTAGACAAATATTTTCATAGTTTTCTTGAGGCATATAGACCGTATACGTATATTGAGCGATACAAGCCGGCCACTAACTAGGTCGTCTGTCCATTTAGTCGAACGCTATTTCCACAGTCTTTGACCACGTGAGTGCCACTTAAGAACATTTTTTTTATAGAAGCTACATACGTTTACTATAAAATAGCTCTGGATTTTACTTTTACCATCTCGTTGCAATTTTAAGTAGCTATCACTATCCATTTATCAGAATAAAGGCCATTTAATCACGTAGCTATCTCTGTCTCCTAGATCAAGACAAAAAACCACTTAATAACAAATAAAATATTCCCAACAGTGGACGAACAAAGCACTTCAACAGTCGACGCTGAGGCGGCCGCAGCACAAAATGAAGATCCTTCAGAAGACCAGAACAGGAACGGCAACCAGAAGATGTTACGACGAATGGACACAGTGCCTGACATCAAACGAGACACTTCTGGCATCACTACGCAATACATTGCTACTGGGATAGGTGAGATTTTATATCCAGAAAATAATAGGGGCTAAATACTAATATTCAGACAGTTTTATTGCCCTCACACGCTGCAAACTGAACTACCGATAGTCGGTGCGATGGTTTACTGACAGTTTATTTTGAATGTAATCCTGAATCCGAGAAAACTTTTTAGACAGACTATCACCGACCGGATATCTAATGATTGTAATGTGTGTCGTTCAAACTATCAGCCGACAAAAATTTTGCAGTGTGTTCTTCTAAATAAATAAATAAGAAAAAATATGGTGTAGCAGTAGCTGCAATATGATTTTTTTTTTCGTTTGCAGTAAACCTCGGAGCGTTTGCAGCTGGTGTTTGTGTGGCGTGGTCATCATCAGCACTGCCTTTATTGACATCTGGACTTTTTGAGGTAAGTCCATTTTGGAAATGGTTCAGATGTGAAAGAGGAACTTTAAATGCCTTGTTGCTCCATTGCTACCGGAGAATATGACATTGAGGTTTTGTTATGCGGTTTATGTCCAAAATAAAAGGTACGAATCTTCACTTAGAATATCTTAGTGAAGTTACTTTTAAATTCTGTATACTGTGGCAGGAAGCCGACGTGACTTACAGTACATACATATATTTTGTATATTTTTCAATAGGTAAAGGCTGAGGGAAAACTCGAATCGAACTCAAAATATTTATTCGCATGTTAAAGTATTTCTGACAGTCACAGTTATATATTATAAAGATATTAACTTACTTTTCCGCGATTTCTACATTGGAATTGCTATTCGGTTTGCACCTTAGAAAATTAAAAACATTGAGGTAAAATACCTCCGAATTGCCCATACAATAATGGTGATCTGTATCAATGGGAAGAAAAACAAGTACACAATATACCCCGTGTATTCTAAACGCCGTGTACTAAGGGTTGCCCACTTAACTGTTAGATTTATACGCAAGTGTGCGGGAGGGGTACTGGGAATCATAAATAATGTTTTCATTAGCGACCAGTAATAAATTAAGTCGCGGTTAAGTGTTACCGCTGCGGTTAAGTGCAAACGGGAGTTTTGACGCTGCGTTTTTACGTGGCTTTTTTAACTGAAATATTATTTGCCTTCGATAAATAAAGCAATTGCAAAAAAGTTACTTGAAAATTAACCATGTTTGAAAAAAAAATAACAATGTAATAAATTAGTAGTTCAATTATAACACACATTAATTACAATTAATTACAATGAGCAGTGAACACTTGAAGAATTTGAATTGTATGTAATTTTCTTACTGACTAATTTGAAGATATTAATTAAGTTAAGAAGTATTTTATTCTAAGTCACAAGTCAGACATTGAATAAAATTAGTTATAAATGGTTTATCGGGTGCGACTGAACTCTAGATATTTTAAAATGTTGCGCCGACACCAAACTATAATTAAACAAGGATAGTGGAATGATGAGAACCACTAAAATAACTTACATAACTTACGTATAAAATATAAGAAAACACGCAGAATTGATTAGAAGCGTCACGTATACATTATACAAATGAGTAATAAGCTTGGTTAAGCAAATGTCTGAGACGTCAAAATAAGTCCGTATTTCGTACGCAACGAAATCTTTCCTTCATTTTGATGACGGTAGCGTCTTTACGCAATTATGCAGATTTCAGGAAACTTGTAATCAAAGAACAAAAGTTTATATTCAACTTGAATACAGAGGGCCTAACACAGGCGCCTGATTTATCAACGTCAATGACTTTCTCTTGATTAGGAATTTTAAATTAGGTAGCTGTGTTAGTCATTTGTTTTAGCTTGGTTGCTCGGATTCTGTTCCGAAAGAAGTTGTTTGTTTTTGAATATTTGACTGATTCTCTTTCACGTAAAGTGCATAACGCGTTTGGTTAACGATAAAATATTTTTTGTTTATACCAATACCTACTAACACGTCCCTAACATTATTTTATCTGTTTAAATTAATAATAATTAAACTCTCATTCCATGTTCAGTTAACATATAATCCTCTATAAAAAATCAGACGGTAAAAAAGCACAAAGAAATAGCATACCTACACAAAAAACGACCTGAAATATAAAGCGTTTTCCGAGCTCGTGTTATTTACAATCAGCGAATCTTTTGTGAGAATACCAAATATTGGAACTACGCCCAAAAACCGCCCGTCTGTGCCCAACACATAACTAGCTGGCTCGTTATTCGTTCCGAAACTTGTAACTTTATGAATCTTAGCTTACAGCATAAAGTAGCCACCGGGCAAAATTAAATTTCATAGATTTTTCTACCGTTTGAATTTCACTAACATTGTTTTTTCTGCTAAACGACTTTATGAATTTTAAATATTCTTGAAAGGGGTCGTTATTAACAGAATTTTACATAATGCTTTTGATGTTATTTATGAGAGAACTATATTGAATTTATTCAAGCGTATTTTATGTTTTCTTGGAAAAAACAAGTTGTGAAATTCGGTCTGCATTAAATGTAGGCTTGATTTCGTTAAATAATTAAATAATTATTATAATAAATTAAATAATAGGGTGCGAGAAAATTATGACTATAAATCAAAGACAGCTTAAAGAATATAAATTATAGATTGTTGAAAGTACAGGTGAAAAAGATAAAATACAAAAAAATAACACACAGAACTCGATATGTAAACACTTGCAAAACACATGTACAAAAATAATCAAACTCGGGTATTCTGGCTTCTGCATTCACAAAAATAATGATCCCACTTTCTCATACCAGATTAATGTTTCTTATACGTATTGGTTAATAAATATCTCTGCTAGGGAGAGTAATGACAAAGATGGGGCATTAATCTATTAGATTAATAGAGGCACAAAAGATTGATCAGGTACAGTCTAAATTAATCACGACTTACAGAAAGGTACCCACGAAGAATTTGTATTTAGGTCTTACATATTTTTTATTGACGAGTTCGCGATTAAGTAACGCCGTATTCGAAAGAAAATAAACAAACAAATAAAAAAATAACTATGGCGGACGCTAAAATTCTCCACGTTGCCGTCAACTACGTATTAACATAACCAAGAGGCTGGAAGCATTGCCACCATTTTTCTACACTTATAGATAAAAGTCAGTCACACGACAAACTGGTACATTGATCGACCCCATTACAAGAGACATGTCTGCGAGTGATAACAGCAAGAAAATTTATTAATGAGCTGACTACATTATCACAAATGAGTTGTCATCAATTAAAATGTAAGGAAAGTTTCTATTGTACGCTTTGGCGGTAATTATAGACTGGGAGATAAGGTGTCAATTGTGACACGCGGCACTTTCAAAGAGCTTTTTGTTAGACAAATTGTTTTATAAGATGTTGTAACCATTTACACTTTTCTACTTTAATAATATATTGGCCTCAAAAAGTTAGGAACAAAATTTCAATTCGGTAAATATCAACGGTTATATTTATTAAAGACAGTTTACTAAACTTTGTATAAAACATTTTGTGAATTACGTATAAAAGATGTTCCCGTTCACTCAAATTAAATTCTCTCCCGGATAAATTCCAAATTCCTAGACAGACAGGCGTAATTGAAGCACAACGAAACTTATAACTTAATGCTGTGATCAAATTCCTGAACAATCTCTAATGATTGCCCTTAGTTTCTTGTTAGTTGCCTAAACGCAGTAGAAACTTTAAGTACACGAACTTTGCCGAAGTTAGCCGAACTCCTCCGAGCAACTGACAGCCCGTCGCATGCGGTGAAACCATAACTTATGAAGTTATGATATTGCAACTTCGAACATAATTTATTTGCGTACCAATATTCTTAATTGGAGAGCAACAAAGTTTATTTTTGCCTGTCCCAACTGTTTATTTATGTTTGCATATTGTTATAACTCTCAAAATGCGCAATGCAGGTGACTCCGTTATATTTGGTGTATGCAGCTGTACTTCTTTATTTTTACGTGTTATTGAGTTGACTCGAACGTTTGGAAGTCGGTTCTGAAATCGAATTACGTTCGGACATGCAACGCGAATTGTCATTAGTGAATTTTTAAATCCAATTTTCTGTGTAATAAAGCTGTATTTATGTCGATTTTCTGTCTCTGAAAATTCCCACCTTTGTTTTACCTCGTACGTGAGCTGAATAAAAAAGATCAATCTAAAAAGTTCGTACGTACATGGAGATTAGTTTTCCCCAACGATATATAATTCATGTTTTGTTGACACAAAATAAGATTTAGTTTGTCCAAAGTCCACAATGTACGATTTTATCCGCAACATTTCCATCTTGTTGGAAAGCGGAACACTTATTCTAGTAGATAGGGTTCTATTGCCAAATAATTCTGATGTTATCAGAATTCACATAGTTTCTTGGCGGTGGTTCTACAATTGATTAAATTGTTTGCGTCTTGTTTGAAAAGATAACTAACGCTCTGAATTATTTTTACCGAATTTGGTTTCTTTTTTTACCTTTAAGTAACGACTCATCTCTGCAGAAAAAAACTTATAGTCTTACTTATCATTGAAGACATTTAGTATTCTCACAACCTCAGTCTACAAGAAACTCAAAAACCAGTTTCGCACCAATCAAGTATCAAGACTATTTGCAACCAAACTTTAAAACTGTTGACAGTATCATGAACGCTAAAACTTCGAGGCGAGAACTTTAAGATATATAACTGTAGTACCGAAACCAGTATTACTTACGTCGTAATTTAGCCCAAAGTGCAGTTTTCAATTGTTTCTTTCTAGAATATACCATTTGCGTTTAAACAATTGCTTACTTTAGGGAAATTTATTTTATGGTAGCTACCTCGTCTGTTTTGCGGGCAGACAATTTGTATGTTTTATGCACATGAACGATGCAGTAATTAGTGAATACGTACCTGGGTTATGCATTTTATTTAAGGTTTAATTTGGGAACTGGATATGGGAAAAGGACACTTCTGTTGTTTAGTAGGATTAGAAATAGATGCACCTTAAAAGGCTGCCAGAATTACTGTCACAGTAAAACCCTTATTTATTTAAGTAACAATATAATATTTTATAGTTTATGTATTAGATGAATATTAAAGTAAATAAATTCTTGTTTTTCAGCCTCCTTCGCCAACTCGAGACGTGATCGCCATTGAGAATACTACACCGAGTATACTTAGTCCCACACATACTAAACTTACGGTAAGTTTCTTCTATTCTGAAGGGTTCTAGCGTATTTTGTTAGGTGAGTTTTAGTAGAACTGGAAAATAAACGTTTTGACTTTTGGAAAGTAATACAAGCTAAGCTTATGTGAATTTTATGTCATATTTTGTAATTTACATACCAAAATCCTGCTTCGAAATGAATAAAAAAAAATTATTTATTTTATTTATTGTACTTTTTGCACACATTTTACAAAAATGAAAAACAATGTACAAAGGCGGGCTTTTAAAGTTCATCTAAATGGCATGATTAATTTTTTTGTTAGGGACCCGAAGATACTCCGTCAGTTAATCCCAAAGTAACCTAGTGATAGTTTTAAATTGCAAGCTATCAAACTATGCTTACACTGTGTTACTTTGATTAACCTTCAGTTCGTAATACAAGTCTACTCTCTCTTCTCTTCTTCTCTCTCTATTTTTGTTTCTTCCTCAGCTAACAGCATCAGAAGCATCATGGGTAGCATCACTCCTGTGTCTGGGAGCCATGTGGGGTGCTGGACCAGCTGGTCTGATTTCCGAGTACTTTGGACGAAAGAAGACTTTACTTTACCTAGCCCTTCCACTGGTGGTCTCGTGGATACTTGTCGCTTCAAGGTACAAGTCATTCAAAATGATATTACTGTCTAAGTAATAGAGTCTTAGATAACTAGATACAATCTAAAATAACTAGCATAAAAAAAGCACTCATCTAGAAATTAATACCAAAATGTCATCTAATTCAAAACTACGTTTATTACGATTACGATAACTAATTTGGAAAAATTTACTATTAGTCTTATGATTATGAGCCCAAATAGGGATAATTACATAGTAGAAAGAGTTTCACATAAGAGACTATAACACAGAGACTGGCGATAGAAAAAGTTCAAACCCGACAGAGTAGCAGACGATTTAGAGAGGTTTAATTGGCATTTCTAATTTCAGTCCAAACGTTTACGGTCTTTACGTGGGACGCTTTGTTGGTGGTATGGCGCTGGGAGCCTTCAGTGTGGGTATACCACCATACGTCGAAGATATAGCAGAGACGCATATACTACCTACCTTAGCCAACTTCTACCATGTCCACTTTAGCTGCGGAGTTTTGTTTGGATATATTATTGGTATGTAAAATTTTTATTTGTCAAACGCAGTGAATGTTGCTGTTATGCCGCTGCTTGATGTTATGCCGATTTGAAGAAAGTAGAGGGTAGGGGATGGATGTGGGCTGCCCAAAGTCTTTATGATTGGCGCTCATTGGAGATGGCCTAGGTCTAGTAGTAGACGGCAAAAGCCTTATGATGTATTTTTCTGAATAGTATAACATTCCAATGAGACTATTGCACTTTAGATTCCATTAAATTTTTTACTGTTATATTTTTCAGGTCTCGTGGAGAACACTTCTTGGCTGACCGTACTCTGTGCCAGTGTGCCAACAGCTTTCTTCGTGGCCTTCATCTTCCTGCCAGAATCTCCAGCTTACCTGATGTCTCAAGGAAAGTTCCATGAAGCGAAAGCAGCATTGCGCTACTTCCGAGGGATTGACAATGATATCGACTCAGAAATCAGAGCTTTGAGAGAGCGCATCAGAAACGCTGCGAAGATCAAAGTCACTTTCAAAGAACTCTTTGGTACAAAACATACGATCAAAGCACTTGTTGTCTCATTTGGACTCATGATATTCCAACAAATGAGCGGCATATTTCCTGTCCTTTTTTACGCCAAGAATATTTTCGAAACCTTTGCCATATCTCTGAACCCGCCCAGTGCGGCCATCATTTTGGGATTCTGTTTTGTTTCATCTACTTACTTTTCCACCATGCTTCTGAAAGTTGTAAGAAGACGAGTATTGTTGATGGTTTCTTTTGCAGCTATGGCTGTTAACCTAGCTGGTTTAGGCATCTATTACCATTTGAAAGCATCAAACCTATCCCCAAGCAGTACGTGGATACCACTCTTCACTTTATGCTTATTCGTCAGTTTTTATGCTTCGGGCGTTGGACCCATTCCTTGGTTGATGTTAAGAGAAATTTTCCCGTCACACATGACTAGAAGAGCTACAGCTTTAACTGCCGGTTTCCATTGGTTTTTGGCATTCGCTGTGACGAAGTTCTACCAGAATTTGGTCGATATGGTAAAACATGGATGGACATTTTGGGCTTTTACAATAGTTTGTCTAGTGGGGATAGTATTCGTCTACTTCTTTGTGCCTGAGACGAAAGACCGGTCTCTGCAAGAAATACAGAATGAGTTTGAAGGTATTCATAAGAAGAGAAAGCATAGACACGTTATAGAGGTAGAAAGCGTTTCGGAAGCTTAGATCAAGACTGTTAGGATTTGGATCATTACTTGATAGACGTCCCCTGATCCAGATTCATAGATGTATACGTATTTTAGGTACTCTTTATTTTATAACATTTGCAGAAATACCAAATACTCTAAATTCTACAATTTGCTACTTAATTTTGTTATATTCAAAACAAATGTTATAAACTAAAGAGAAATGTAAATTATTTTTATTATTACTTAGGGGTTATACAGATTGTTAGTGTTCGTTAAAATTTAGTTTTAGTATATGTATGTATTTATTTTAACTGTAATAAATGTAATTTAAAGATCAAGAAGTGTTGTTTGTATTTACTCATCTTCGAAATATTATTCCAAACTAGGTAGCGGTATCAACCACCTTCCGGAAGAACTACTTTTCGAAGCCGAGTAAAAAGTGGACTATATCCTTTCTCAAACTCTTCACTCACAGTCTAGGGCTTATTTATTACCACAATTTATACAACTTGGTCCAGCAATTTTGGCGCAAGCAGACATATAAAATAAATAACGTTGTCTGAATGGGGGCTGTCAATTTTAATCAGGACCGACCATATCCAAAGAACCCTTCTTTACATACTAAACTGGCAAAACTTATCAGTTTCCTAGAAATCTGCCGTTTCCCGCGTGGATAAGTAGATGGTAGTGAGAGGCTGGCATATGTCATAGTATGATAAACGAAGGTTATTTCCCAAGAGGTAGTGCAAAAGAAACAATTTCCCGTAAGAAATAACTCATGTAGGCTGAGCCAGTGCAAGTTCAGATATTTGTTTGAAAAAATAGTGTTGAAAACTTTTGAATGTAGGCGTAGGAACTGCGTGGGTATGTAAGTGGAGAGTTATTTTGGTTGCTAAAGGTCTAGGCACGTATACTGTGCACTTCGGTTACTGGTGAAGTGGGTATCATGTTGTATTACCTTCTATGAAATCCTCTCGAACCTTTCCGAACCGAAATTTTAATAACACAAATACTGCCGGAAACTGCGGTAGAGCAGCTTGTTCTCTGGCTAAAACACATCACACGTTCATACTTAAAACATAGCAATGTACCCACGTCATAAACAAGATTCGCGGATGAACAGTTGTTGAAAAAAACAAAAGCATTAAACACCAGTCACTCGGACACATCATCAATTAATATGCCACATATGAAAACAAGACTTGTTAAAGTAACAGCAATATTCATATCGCAATCCAAAAGAGTAAGCATGTATGCAATACGAATAAACTTCGACATCAGTTTATCAAGCACAATGCAACAAAACATTTCAACGTTCGTATCAGCATTGAAAAATGCATCCATGTATCACTTTTACGTATTGCGATGCGTTCCCACAAGTTGCTGTTGCAAACGATTTATGAAAGTATAGGTCCTGAAATAAATGTACGTATTTTGTCATAGATAAAATATTTTGAACGTGATACGAGAATATAGATTGTCATTGTTTTTGAAACTAATATCTCGTCCGTGTATTCTGCGTGGAAAAAGGTATTTCTCCGAATAAAACTCAGTAAGAATATCAGTGTATTACTTAATATTAGCTGTAACATAAAGCATCAAATTACATAATATGTATTATCACTTAGATTTTCAAAATATTATGTTGATAGCCTGCTGCTAACAAATAGGATCTTGAAACCACCACCAAAGAAGTATCCATTTCACAAAAATAAAGAAGAAAAATAAACTCTAACTACACTTCATAACAAAAACAATTTCATCATCCGTCACCTAAAAAATATCAAAACCTTGAGCGCCCAAAACTGAATATGGAACACTCACTTTCGTATGCGGCGGCGTTCACAAAATGACGCATTCCATCATTGGAAGGAAGCTATCCCAGGAAATCACCCATTACATGAGCACCAACAATCCTGGACGTGTCTTAATGTAGTAAAAGACGAGGGAGGTATTCGCGCTGGGAATATAAATCAGTTAATTCCACTAGATCTTTTACTTAGAGTTTTGTAGGCAGGTATAGAATTTTAAGCGTTGCCTCAAGTGGGGAGGTGGGCTAAAGAAAAGACGGATGGATTATGTGAGGGTTTTTTTCTGTTTGAATGTGGTAATGTAAGGAACTACTAGAACCATGAAGGATGGAGGTATAGATTGAACCGATTTGAAAAAGTCTTTCAATATTACATACATAGCTTTATCGGGGAAGGCGATTCCTACTTTTTATCCGTGTGCGCAGAGTATGAATGAAACTGCTGGCGAAAGCTAGTGTAATAGCTTCGTCTTTAAAAATCAACGTCTCAAATTGGAAGGAAAGGCCCATTGCATGTAAGTACAAGAACACAAATAAACTGAAAGGATATTTAACTTATTAAACTTCGAATCAGCAAAAAGTGAAATCGAACTGCAAACCGAAGCAACATTAAACATAAGTTGTACAATTTCAAATAGCAAATCTGAGCCGAGAACGCCTCATCGATCGTTCAGAGTCTAGTTGCAAAGCAAACATGGGGCCAGTTTCAGAATCGCCATCCAATTGAAAATCAACTTTATCCCCAGAACATAAAGCTGATATTTGATAAGACTTGGTAATGTCGGATTAGATATAGAACTGTCAAGTGCAAAAATGAACTTTGGATGCTTGTGTTAAGGTTGAAATTAAAGTGGTCTTATTCAGGAAGTTGGTATAAAGGGCTGTATTTTCACTTGTAAAAAACTATAGAATGTGTCGGTTGAGCGATTTGAAAAGTCAGTGAAGCTTTTATATAATGTCTTTCAGGTATTTGGGTCAAATGTTTACCTCTATCATTAGGTATAATGAGTGCTATTATATTGGATTCTATGAAAGGGTGGAAAACTATTCTAATCATATGTTTGATGTGTATAATGGGCGTAATTGTTGTTGTCCAAGTTATTTTTAGACTGAAGTTTTTCTATGGGATGTCTATAAATAGTCTTTTGTAAATGACGTGTTTTATTTTATTTGAATCCAGCTGCACCGAGGGAATTACTTTCAGTTCATTGAAACTAGCATGTCCTTTCCCAGAATTTTGACACCGTTCTTAACAGACTTTTAAATCGGTTTATTAGTTTTGGCGGCTGGACAAATAGTGCTACTTTTTGAATTTATAATTCTTGTGAAGACGTTTGAAATGAATATCTCTAAATGTATGAATCTAATATTTTTCATTATAAAATCTGTTAAACCTGTTGTTTTATGAAATTATGGGGAGCACACGCCGTAGTGTCCATTGTCGATAGATTACTAAAATCCGGGTCTACAGAACTCAGGTACCTATTTAAAAACTAAATAAACGTTTGCCTCCTTTAACTAAAAAGTCGCCTACCTTTCCTTCGTGGAACTTATGTAAAACGTTTGTATCAAAATTCAAGCAAAAGCCTCCCCCCAGTGAGACACGGTAAATTCATTCGTGTCTAAATGAAACCCACTGGTTTCGCTTACAGCCGCAAGCAAATGCTCCTTATACGCCTGTCATAAAAACTTAGGGAATACCGCGGCTTTATTTATATTCGTATTAGAATACCAGGGGGTTTTGTGTTATTAAATGAAGAATATGATGTTGGTATGTCTGTTTATTTATGAGTTTGTCCTATTTTGGGACACCTTGCGTACCAGGCTCAAGGAAAGGTATTGATTAACATGTGTTATGGGTTTTCACTCGCATTCTGTTGATGCTAAAAAGTGGCATTTAGCTTTTAAGCATAGAACTTTTTTTAAACCAACATATTCCAACTATAGGTGTATATATAGGTAGGTATTTTTATGTTTCTATCTACACGTTGGACTGTAGTACATACAATACTGTGATAGGTATGCACTAATCTGGCAGAAATTTTACAAGCGTGTTTCGGCTAACCTCGATGGTATTCGTGGTCATCCACGCATCTAGCTCAACCACATCATGTGGTTTGATCCTAATATACCTTCTACATGACATGACAACATGTGCCTAAGTGCGGTGGCCACGGAAACTAAGTAACTTTATAGATTACAAAATAAATATTTTAGACAAAGTATGCCTATTTTTAATAAAAACTCGGTTACCTTCTTTTGCAGCAGTAGATTGTGGCATGATTCTTGAGGTACAAAACATTAAATACTTATTAAATGGTGTGAAAGAAAAATATATTTCAAGGTCGAACCTTAGTGCAGGAAATTAACCGTTTTCCACTCAAGTGAATGCAATAACTTTGCATTAGAAAGTATTGTTTTTCATTATTGAAAACTATGCTGACGATTTAGGAATACTTATTAACGTTATCTTACCCATTATACTTGTTTTGATTTCAATAAGGCTTTTGCAAGTTCTTTTCAAAAGTCAAGAAGTATATCGAATAGAGCGGACACTCTATGGACACTTTTAAAAAATAATGTTGTAGTAAGTCATGCATAAGTTAAAGATTTCCTTTCTTTCCTTTTTTTTTGCTTTTTAAATGATCATGCCATTGCTATTTCTAGATTATCAGAAACACTATAAATAAAACTCTGTAAATAAAAACTGAATAAATTAAAGTATTATTTGGAATCAGCGCGGTTCAAAACAGATAAAATGCCAACGAAATACCAACATTATTGCACTTTCAATAGTGTTCAAATTACAGGAGCGTACTTCTGTAAGTATTCATTTTATTACTTGAAAAATATTTCGCTAAAACGAAAACGATGACCGAGTAACTTTTTAAACATTTACCTTGAGGATTTTTCAAAGTTACGTAACAAGTAAAACTTCCGAACTTAACATAACGACTAAGTACAGTTTTCCTAAGTTACAGCTTACAAGTTGTTTCGAAACCTTCAAGTTATAGGTCTGAAATATTTCAAAATTAGCTTTATTACTTAAGAGAGTTTTTTGGAAAATGTAATTAAATTAGCTTTCTTATTGATTAGATTAGGATTGCCTGTTGCTTTGCCTTCTTTTTTGTTCACAAAAATATTGAATTATTTTGGAATAGGTATGTATCAACTCTAGTTTCATATACTTTTAAATTTTAAGTACCTACCCTTAAAATCATTCCTATCCCAATTTATTGTTATTTGGGGTCGGCGCCCTTTCTTCTTCTTCCATATCTTCCTCTCTAACTCATCCTTCAAGTAAAACTAAAAACTATAAACTTTGCAACTTTATCTTTTTTCTCACAATCAATTTCTCACATCGTTTCTCTGGACATCCTTTTCCACTATATCCATCCCTTACCATGCTCAACACTTTCGTCGCAAAATGATGTACTACTTTCATTCATCCTTTGGAGTGCCAAAACTGTTAAAGATTTAGCGAGCCGCGTTTTGGATAAGTGAATTGCATAACAAACGATTACCCCTGAATACTCTGGATGACGGCATGATTTCTTATGTAAATCACAGTATTAATAAAAAAAGGGTTTAACCAAACTTTCATAACCCGAAGTGATGCCTCAAAAACCCTATGTGTATTGGGTCTAACCATTGGCCTTTGGCTTATAGTGATATGCAAAAATGACGTCACTATGTACACAAAAAGGGTCGAATATTAAAATCTCATTTACACTTTGTACCTCAGGGAAATCAATTTTGCGTGACGCCGAAGTTTTCAAAGGAAAACTATGTTCACGGAATTTTTGTACTGGTCTCTCGCCATGTGTAATATCTGGCTTGATGATAGGAAAATTGTAGTGTGTGAGGTAGAAATGGGAAATTAATTGGCATGGACACATTTTAGGTAGAAAATAAAATGGAGTTCCAAATAGATTTTTGTATAAAACAAAAGAACGCTTATATGTATATTGATAGTCATTTGTTTACGGCCGCCCCTAATCAGTAGCTGTTCTTAACAAGCTCAAAAGTTTGTATTTAGATAGATTTAGACGTAAATCTGCCAATTAGGGTGAACTTCAGCCTTCACAATGTCACAAATTCGGTGTTGTGTTTTACAGTAACATCTGAAACCCTATTCTGTACTTAATTGTATTCATTTATTCCTCACAGTTCGTGATAGGCTGGATTAACCCAACGTGTTGGCTGTGGTATCAACTAGAGCACTGTGACGTCACCGCTACATTTAACCAAAGCCACCGCATTAGGTGCTTTATTACTTGAACAAGTGACTGTCGTTTGTTTCACTTGTCGAGGTAAAGCTTCTCTTCCGACGCACTCGACTATCGCGCACGGCCGCAGATAACGGCAGTCGCGCGCGACCATTGCGTCAATAGTTACAGAATGGTATTATTACGATATCGTTCTCGAGAAACGCAACAGATGCCTGCAGCCGACGACAGACGTCAGCCTATACATTTGCGTACTAGGATTAATGACGCTTTAACTGCGCGCGGTTGCCAGCGTCGGCTGCGTGCTACAGTCGAATGTGTCGGAAGGATAGCTTTAGGCGTGACTTGTCTGTCACATTGGTGGGAAGTAAGATTTTGAATGAGGAATACCTACGTATTGTTGAAAGATCTGGATGTTGAGTTAAAGAGCTATGCATACATTGTTTCGTATTTTTCTTCTGATATAATATTACTTACCAACTTAAAGTATTTATGCTTATCTACATAAATAAACAAGTTTTATAATGTTAATGCTGCCTCGCTAATTATACCGATTTTTTTAAATGATTAAAAAAATCGCCATCTTCAAAATCTCAAATGTTTATTAATAAAAATTATTAATTTACTTAAGTATATTTGATGAAAATGTATTGCGGTTTTATTTGTAAAAAATACGTTCATTCATAAATATTTGTAAGTTAAAACCCATACAAAACCCATTTCAAATAGGTTCAGTAGAGAACTTTGTTTTATAATGCGTAGTGATTAAAAATCCCCGCCCGCATATCCTTTGTGAGAGCAGATGTCAGTCGTCAGGCATTCTAGTTAGATATACTTGTCATTCTGTCTATCTGTGTGTTGTTGGAGATAGGTACAGTGTACACAGTGTATTCATTCACTTGAAGCTTATGTTTTTTGCCTAGTAGGATATACATCCTACTTATATTATAAACGCGATAGTTTGCATATATGATCCGTAGATTTATGGATATAAGCTAAGTTATATATAAGTTACGTATAAGCTAAATTTCTTCAAAATCCATTCAGTCGTTTTAGCGTGAAAAATGAACATCCATAGATTCATGACTTTTTTGTGGTACCAAAAAATCCATAGATATAAGTATGGACTGAATGGATTTTGGAGAAAGTTAGCTTACATAACAGAAAAACATACAGGCTACTTTTTATCTACGTGCTGGAAGAAGTACCCTCAGAAAGCGGGTGAAACTTTCTTGAACTAAAATTGCATCAAGATCTATTTTTAAACTAAACAATGACTTGCATTAAAGATGACGTAATAAGTATAAAAGGGTATGAGCTCAGTGAGCATTAACACGCGGATGTACAGGTGCCTCGCCTCGCGATAGGTACCGTGTGTTTTGATGACAGTCACACCCTGTATGTAAAGCGCACTGTTCACGGTGCGGATTTATGAAGTAAAAAGTATCAAGATTTATTATGACTTTTGGAAATTATTTTGTCAATATTTAGTTATGCAAATAGAGTAGAGGACTTTTCTTCTTAATCAGAAGATTTTACACAGAACTTTTAAAAATAAATGAAATAAACAAAAATAATTATTTGTATTAGTTGTTGTTAGTGTATATTTTTGCTTGGGTTACCTTGAAAATACGAATTTAACGAAACATATTACAAAAAATACCTATATATTTTTTTTATACACAACGCACGCGAGTGGATAGCTGGTATCATGAATTCGATTCCAAAAATACTCGTCAGAAACCCATGAAAAGCTACTCAAATAACTGTTTGTTGAAAACCCAATATAATAATTGATATTCCCCGAAAATTTTAATTGTTCACACTCAAATTATTCAATTAATAAACTGAAATAATTAAGTTTTGTTCAATTGATTTTGCGACAAAATATCTCGTTTTAATTGAAGGTGATAGTGTAATTATGCGTTTCCACGTAAACGTTATTAATGCACAATAGTACGTTATGGTAATTACATAAATGAAATTATTGAAACTTTGTCGCAATTGAGTGTTAAAAATATGTGCCAAAAAATATTTCCAAGCAATGGGACATTGTTTTTAGTGGTATTTTACCAGTCTTCATTCAAATAGTCTCGATTTACAGCAGATTGAAAACATATCAGCAAACTATGGTGTATATGGAATTATCCTTAATAGAAATATCTATTTACAGTTGCAAGACAAAGTGATTTATATAAAAAAAAAAAATAACTTGAAAGCTTTTCCTCTACACATGAAGGTAGAGATTTCACTAATCACTTTCAAATATAAATCTAAAGATAAATAATTCTGAGTTTTTATCAAAAACTCAGTTTAAAAAACACTTCAGCAAAAAAATATATAAATACGATTACCTAATCAATTATTGAAACATCGTTTTAAGACGTAGTATTTGGAGGAGTCGGCCATCGGCTCCGACCGGGAGCGGAGGGCGGACTTCGAGAAGACGGTGGAGTCCGCCATCAGGCAGGTGGCCCTAAAAAGAAAAAAGGCCAGCAAGGACGGCGCCATTGAGGCCGCCACCGCCTCCATCACCGCCGCAGCGGTGAGCAACTTTGGCCGGGCTCCCGTGAGCGAGCTGGCCAAACTGCAGCAGGAGGTGGCTCGTCTGACGGCCGCCCTGGAGTCTCTCGTGGAGGAGAACAGGAGTCTCCGGGCGGACCTCGCCAAGATGCGCGAGCAGGAGGCGGAGCGCGGCGGGGCCAGGCAACAGGCGCAGACTGCGCCGGCTGAGAGCCAGATCCTGGCCCTAGTCCGTCAGGAGATGGCGGCCTTTCAGGCTCGCTTCTCAGTCCTGGAGGGCAGGGTTCTGCGCCCCCCCCTCGCGGCGTCGAAGCCCCCAGCGGCCCAAAGGGCCTCCTATGCGGCTGCGGTTGCAGCGGCACCCCCACCCAGAAGGGGACCGCCGAGCAAGCCCCCTGTCGCGGCGCCGAACGGACCGACCAGGAGGGCGCCCGCTCAGCCAAAGCCCAAGACCGCAAGGGCGGTCCAGGCGCAGAGGCCCCCGGTGCCAACGTCAGCACCGGCTCCGTCGTCGGCACCAGTGGCGAAACGCCCTCCAAAGCCGACACCGTCTGCGGCCCCTACCTCTTCTGCCACTGAGTCTGAGTGGCAGGTGGTGGGGGAAAAGAAAAAGAGGCGGAGGGCGGCCAAAGCGGCCAAAAAGAAGGCCCAGAAACAGCGGCGCAGGGAGCGAGCCGCCGCGGCGAAACTCCGCGCCCCCAAAACCGCGGCTGTAGTAGTCACACTACAGCCGGACGCGGTCAAAAGGGGCGTGTCGTACCGCGACGTGCTCGCCCAAGCAAAGGAGGCGGTGAACCTGCAGGAGCTGGGTATCGCCTCCGGCCTCCGGCTCAGGGTGACCGCAACGGGCGCCCGAATGCTGGAGGTCCCAGGAGCGGCCAGTGGGCCCGCCGCAGACGCTCTAGCCGAGAGGCTTAGGGCGTCCATAAGTGCGGACGACGCCCGAGTCTCCAGGCCCCACAAGTGCGCGGATCTGCGCATCATGGGCCTGGACGACTCAGCTACTGCGGAGGAGGTAGTGGCCGCCGTCGCTAGGACGGGTGGGTGCTCCGCCGACGAAGTCAAGGCGGGCACCATACGTCCCGACTTGCCACCTTGACTTGACTTGTCACCGTCACGGTGAGCTGCCCCGTGACGGCGGCCAAGAACATTGTTGACGGCCGAAGATTGCTGGTCGGCTGGGTGTCGGCGCAGGTTAAGCTGCTTGACCCCAGACCGCTGAGGTGCTTCCGATGCCACGTCGGGCATCATGTGGGTGTCCGTTGCACCTCGGAGGTCGACCGCAGCGCCCTCTGTTTCCGCTGCGGTCAGCCCGGTCACAAGGCCGTGGAATGCAGCGCCACGCCGCACTGCTCTGCATGTGCGGCTGCTGGCAAGCCGGCCGAACACCGGGCGGGGAGCAAGACCTGTGCCCCACCCGCCAAGCCGAGTAAGGGCAAGGGTCGGCCGTCCGTCGTTGCCACCGCCGCCACCTCCGCAGTGGCCACCACCGCAGCTCCTGCGGCCGCCGCCGCCCCCAACGCTGCCGCCGCTGTCGCCGTCGCCACTGCTGCTGCCGCAGCGCCCGCGTCTGAAGAGGAGGAAGACGTGAAGGAGTGCTAGCCTTGCTCCACTACGCTTCCTCCAGGCGAACATCAACCACTGCGCCCGTGCCCAGGATCTGTTGCTCCAAAGCATGGCGCAGTGGTCGATCAACATCGCCGTGGTCGCTGAGCCGTACTTTGTCCTTCCCAGGGATGACTGGGTTAAGGACCTTAGCGGCTCAGTGACCATCATATCGTCGGCCGCCGCTGGTACTCCTTCCCTCGAAGGGGTGAAGAGTGGAAGGGGTTGCGTCGCAGCACGGTTCGGGGAGATAGTCGTCGTGGGGGTGTACTTCTCCCCGAGCCGAACTCTCGCCGAGTTCCACAACTCCCTCCTGGAGTTGTCCGTCGTCGTCGGAAGTTATTCCCTCCCCGTGATAGTGTTAGGGGACTTCAACGCCAAGAACTTGGCCTGGGGTTCCCGACGCACAGATGCACGGGGTAGGATGGTGGAGGACTGGGCGCTGGAAGCAGGCCTGGTCGTCCTCAATCGGGGTTCTGTCCCCACGTGTGTACGGATGCGGGGCGAGTCAGTGGTGGACATTTCGTTCGCCAGCCCCGCTCTGCTGCCGCGTGTCTTTGACTGGCGCGTGGAGGAGAGGGTGGAGACCTACTCCGATCATCGGTACATCCGGTTTGACGTCTCCGCCCAGAACCCTAGCGCGCCGGTCCTGCAGACCCCGAGTGGTCCACGTTGGGCGCTGAGGCACCTGGACCGGGAGCTTCTCCTGGAAGCCTCAGTCGTGCAGGCCTGGGTGTCATCACCGGACAGGTCCGCCGACATCAACGACGAGGCGGAGTGGTTCCGGGAGACCATGTCCGAGATTTGTGACGTGGCCATGCCCCGAGCCCCGCCAGGACGCGCCCGACGCCAGGTGTACTGGTGGTCTTGCGAGATCGCCGCCCTTCGAGAGGCGTGCGTCGCTGCGAGGCACCTGTACACCAGACACCGCAGGCTGCGCATCCGCCCTCCGGATGCAGAAGCCAGGGAAGCGGAGCTGTACGAGGGATACAGAGCTGCGAAGACCGCCCTCCAATTGGCCATCATCCAGGCCAAGGAGGTGGCCAATGCGGAGCTGCTGGGGTCTCTGGACAGGGACCCGTGGGGGCGCCCGTACAAAATGGTGCGGGGCAAGCTCCGCCCATGGGCCCCCCCGCTGACCCAGAGTCTTCGGCCTCAGCTGGTGGAGGAGGTGGTGAGCGCTCTGTTCCCTTCGCGCGGGGAACACTCTCCCCCGCCCATGTCTCTGCAACCCGCGGTGTCAACGACGGACCACACTTCCGACGACGACGATGTCCCCGAGGTGACTGGGGTGGACCTGAGAGTGGCGGTGGCTAGGCTGAAAGCCAAAAACACCGCCCCAGGGCCTGACGGCCTGCCTGGCAAGGCCTGGGTCCTGGCCCTTGAGGCTCTCGGGCCTCGACTTAGGGGGCTTCTCAGCGCATGCTTGGAGAGGGGCCAGTTCCCACTTCGTTGGAAGACAGGGAAACTGGTCCTCATACGGAAGCCGGGGCGCCCTGCGGACTCTCCGTCCGCATACCGGCACATCGTGCTGCTCGACGAGGTGGGCAAGCTCTTTGAGCGAGTTGTCGCACACCGCCTCGTCGCGCACCTTGGGGGGATAGGGCCGGACCTTGCGGACCACCAGTTCGGTTTCCGCAAGGGGCGCTCAATGGTGGACGCCATCATGCGCGTGAGAGCTCTCACGACGGGGGATGCTGTGTCCCGGGGGGGGGGGTCGTCTTGGCGGTGTCTCTTGACATCGCCAACGCCTTCAACACCCTTCCCTGGAGTTGCATTAGGGAGGCACTCCGGTATCACCGGGTGCCGACCTACCTTCGTCGCGTGGTCGAGGCCTATCTGTCGGATAGGTCCATCATTTACCCCGGTCACAATGGGGAATGGAACCGGCGAGAGATGTCGTGCGGTGTTCCGCAGGGGTCGGTACTGGGCCCACTGGAACATCGGCTACGACTGGGTGCTGCGCGCCGACCTCCCTAGCGGCGTCAGCGTGGTCTGCTACGCTGACGACACGCTGGTTCTGGCACAAGGGAGGTCGCACCAGGAGGCGGCCGACATAATGACGCGCGGGGTTGCGACAGTCATCGAGAGGATCCAGCTGCTGGGCCTGGAGGTGGCCTTGCACAAATCCGAGGCCATGTGCTTTCATGGGCTTCGGAACGCGCCACCTTCAGGCTCCCAGGTCACGGTGGGGGGGGTTACCATCGGCGTCGAGAGGGCGATGAAATACCTGGGACTCGTCCTCGACGGCCGGTGGAACTTCGTCGAGCACTTCCGACGTTTGGGCCCCAAACTGGAGAAGGCAGGTGCTGCATTCAAGCGGCTCCTGCCCAACCTGGGCGGCCCAAACGCCCCCTGCCGCAGACTCTACGCGGGGGTCATGCGGTCCATGGCCCTTACGGGGCCCCGGTATGGGCACGTTCGGTACGGCCGCGGGCTTTACACTACCTGAACGTGCCCCAAAGGGTGATAGCCATTAGGCTAATCCGGGGGTACCGCACGATTTCCCGCGAAGCAGCTGGCCTACTTGCTGGACTGCCACCGTGGGATCTGGAGGCGAGGGTCTTCTTGCGCCTGTACGACTGGCGCGAGGAGGCTCAGCGCCGGGGAGAAACCCCGTTGCCGCGGCAAGTTGTCGCGCAGCGGGCGGAGCTCCGGCGCGATCTCATGGTGGCCTGGAGGAGCGACTGTCGCAACCCAGTGCAGGGCACGCCACCATCGTGGCGGTAAGTCCCCTTTGAGGAGTGGCTCGGGAGGAGTCACGGCGCCCTCACGTACCGCATGACGCAGGTCCTCACCGGACACGGTTGTTTCGGGAGGTACCTGCACCGCATCGGTCGTGAGGAGGCGCCAGGTGTCACCATTGTGCGGACAGCCCCGAGGACACGGTGGACCACACAATCCAGGTGTGCCCCGCATGGGAAGGGCACCGCCGGGTCCTCGTCGAGGCTTTGGGCGGCGGCGACCTCGCGTCCGGCCCTGGTTCAGGCCATGGTCCGGGGCGAGAGGGAATGGGATGCCGTCGCCTCCTTCTGCGAAGCGGTCATGCTCGAGAAGGAGGAGGCGGAACGCCAGAGAGTTCGCACCTCTCATCCCGGCCGCCGCGCTGGACCAGGTAGACACCATGGGCGCCGGGTGTCGCGAGATGACTCCCGGCCACCGTAGGCGTGGGTCTGTGGGCGGTGAGTTCGGGTGGCTCATCGTCCCTCTGTCTTTCTAGACGACAGACCCGTGTCGACAGCGCGCGTTGTTCCACGCGCTCCTCAAAGAGATGTCAGCAACCCCAGCGGGGCCCAGCAGGGCCAAGGCCTGCCGGGGCTGCGGGTTGTTCGAAAGAGATACCGCGGCCCTGGTACATAAAAGGCCTATGACGGAACACGACGATTTTAGTCAGTAAGAGTCTGACACTCCCTCACCGCTGCTAACCCACAGCGGGAGGGGTCATTTGATGATTTTACGTCGCTAAAAAAAAAAAAAAAAAGACGTAGTATTTACTTGTCAAATACTTACTTAAATGGAATATAGTGAATCTTTTTTGTCGTGCGACTAAAAGTCGTATCTTCTATGTCTAGCTTCTCTGCGTGCAACGTATCTATCTAATGGTGTTTATTTCTATGGCTGCCGCTCGTTCCACATAATGGCCTATGAAAATTACTGTTATCAACACTCATCATATTTTTCCCCAGATATTTTCTTATGAACGTAATCGTGAGGATACGTCATCATACTGATTGTTCTCTTAAATTAATTAATTGCTTTTGATTTAAGTAACTGATTGTACTATTGTTCTCAGTTTCAGCAGGTGATTTGCAATTCTATGAAATATTGATGATTATAATAACTAAAATCTACTACGGCAAAAGCAAATGTCACTCTTATTCTAAGCTCTGATTAAAATTAAGGTGTGAGATTATTATCAATAGGAGCTTCTGACGACGGTTTCACGCGCTTACTACTTAACGCACACGCATAAAAGAAGTATTTTATGTTGATATAGATTACTACAGTTTCATGAAAATAAAACATTCACAAACTTTCACTTTTTTAATATTAGTGTGATTGCTTGAATTTTGATGGCATAATTCATTTTGATTTATGTAATTGGCTCTTCAAGTCGTGTAAATCAAATAAATAAATTATTTACATAATTATGTATTTATGCACTTTTATATTATTTTAATGCAGCGGATTACAGACTTTGAAATGCTTCCTTATTTTGCCTGAATGATTTTCAATCAGTAAACCAAGAGACATATTCGAGGCAATGAGTTGAAATTGCGACTTGATATACTGATGTATCACTTATATGCCTTCCCATAATCTGGATATACGGATGTAATATTAGCAGGTTTTTCCAAAAGATGAGAGACGGGGATTATGTTCGATGAAATGAGCTTAATTCATACAAATGCTTCCTTGCAATTCAAAATATTTTTTTCTTCTGGTTTTATGAGATTAAGGTAATATACCCACAGCAACGCATTCCGCCGCGGATGGCGGTGAAGCGGATCTCTTGTTGTTCTAATTTATACGAACACCGCACAAATGTTTAATATTATGGATACCGCCCGACCGCGCGGAGGACCGTTACGAAATGCTCTTATTCCGCTAATCTGCGAGTGAATTATCTATCTATAAAAATCAAATGGGTTTATTATTCAATAGAAAATATACAAAACTTCACGTCTGTTTTCCCATGAGGTTACCTAAATAGAGAAAAAACTTACAGAATACTTAATATTTTTCGATGTTTCAATGTTTTTCACAACTGTACCTACTAATGTTGTTGTCGCTGCGTAGGACATAGGTAGCCCTATGGGCTTAAAGTTTATAATAGCTATCAGTCTAACGTCTTATATTTGTGTGTATAAAAAGGAGCTTGATAAGTATTATAACAGTCAAATCGTGCCTATAATATTTTCCAAAAAAGTCAGAGCCTTTCTTGGTAGGCACAACTCCTATTTATAATTCTGGAACATTCACAAGAAAGAAAAAATATATAGAGAAAGTTTTTTCAATAAATTGCCTACTTTATATCAATTCCCTTTGTAGTCTCAAAAAGTGTATCAAATATTCTACAAGCACAAAGTATTAGGAATATTCGTAAAGGCTGACAATCAAAGATTGTGGTTTTCTATTCACGTCACGTGGCTTCAAGTCCGGCTAGTGTAGACACGGCGCAAGTACATAGAGCTTGTGGGTTGAAATATATGGAGCGGACTTTTTGTGACTGTTTTTTGTTGAAAAAGTTGCAAAGAATTTAACACGGTTCTTATGTTATATATATCGTGTTTTTTTTGTTCCCTTTCCAGCTCTTATGTTGAAAAAAATGTATCACAGAATCGACTTAAGACTGTTTAAAGTTTCAAGAGCTTACCCCGACTTTGAACAAAATTACCACCATTATTTTTGTTTAAAAATATGTTTTTGAAAAAATATTATGGTGTAGCAAACTTAAACGCCATAATCCTTACAGCCTTGGGCTATTTAACCCTGTGATAGGTAGATATGGTCGGAAGTAAAAAGCTTCCTTAATACCATAATAAATTGTAAGAATTAATTTCATAAAGGGGTGCGCAGGGTAGATTTAACTTGGAAAAACGTTGACATTGATGTAACGTTTTTAAATACAGTAATATTATGCTTGCATAATTTGATAAGTTACGTCTCAAATCTAGTAAATTAATATTATGTAAAAGTACATTCTAATCCAATTTTATTTACACTAGGTTCTTCCAGCGGGTTTACCCGTGTTTCGTGAGTACCTAGTTCCTATAACCTGGCTTGATAAATAGGCTATCCAGCAAGGAACGATTTTGTCAAATCGAACCAGTAGTTCAGAAGTAGTAACAGTTCTTGTTAAAGCAAATTTAAGCAAACAAACAGAAATCTTTTCAGCTTAAATATTAGCACAGATAAAACAATAATTGTCAGAAATCTGAAATCAAAACGCCGGGAGCCATATTGCGTACAACTTATTGTCATTTTATATGTTTTTCGATACGTAAGTTCCGTAACTCTCTTAACTTGCAAACTGTCTTACAACTTAAAAGAAAGTATGAAAAAACTCGTGCAATTTCCCTTGTTACTAAGGCGTACGTGTAAGCCAATTATCTTTCGCGTAACAGGCGATTTTTTCAGAGTATTTGTAGCGTTGTTTTTGCTTTATTTGAATTTTTATTTTAATGAGGAAGATTTAGGAGATTTCCGTATCAATATGTATGTGTGTTATTTTAAAGACAAATATTGAAAGGATAAACACATTTGTGGCATGGAAAATCCCAATTTTTCTTTTAAGTTTTCTGCATTTTTTACAGCGGAAACACTCTATGAAAACTCTATGAATTCGACTGTACTTACACAAAACGCTTTTCCTTTTTGTAAAGGTTACTTTTCATAACATAAACACTAATATTTTAAATCAATTTTAATACACAAGCAAACACACTGCATATCAAAAAAATCTAAAAATTCTAACACAGTTAAACCCAGCACACGACAATCAAATAGCGAGGGTCAGCTAAAGCTCGGCGTTTGAAGAGTTGATAGACCAAACAAATCGAGAGCCCTACGAATCTATTTACCCACTAGTTTACTCCCGACTTTATACCCGGTTCTGTTCTGACCGACAGTAAAAGTCGCATAGTGCTTTGTGCGACTTCTAGATTGGACATGGTTTTTGAAAAGTAAAATTAAAAAAGACTTTTTTTTTAATATCAATCGATAAATAAAAAATTTAATAGATTGAGAAAAAATATTAGAAGAAAACTATTGTTATTTACTCAAACAAAATACGTGTTGTATGCTATTTGAGTACATAATATGTGTGTGTTTTTTTTTTTTAATTTTGTTATTATAGTAGTAACTTCTTTGAACTAATTAACTCAATTGAAATCAGTTCTCACACTATTTTATTTTTCCTATGGCAAATGGGTAAAATGGGCAGTATTTTCTTTCTAGCCACTGAACATAAAGCATTACTTGATTATTATTACAAGTAAGTTTGTCTGTAAAAATAGACCTTCATTTTACAAAGAACAATTCTTGGATCTCCAAAAAAAGAAAACGGAAAGACGGGTAATGAACTGATTCTTTGCTTATCCGGATTTTTTGAGGTCCGTACCGATATAAAAATGTACAATATAAAATAGGGCTTTCATTTGATTGGGCGGAAACTACGGGTGTCAGGCGGGCATTCATTACGTTCCGTTTGTTTGACGTTTTTATAAATCGATAGTTTGTCAATTGTCTGTCTGTTTTAGAACTGTTGGGCAAATTGGTCCGTTGTTGGTTATGGAAAAAAATAAATCTTTGCTAGAGACTTTGCGAAGCCCTTTTTGATGTAAAATAATTTTGTCAGTGTGTTTTCTGTCAGTTTACAAAAGAAGTGTCGGCATAAAAGCGCGACAGATGTACATAGTTACTTAAACGTATTTCTAAAGATATCTAAATATACTTTTAGATAAAGGTATTAATTAGCGGATGCTACAAAACATTCAAAAGGTGAAATGGTATTCGTCTCTAACATACGATCAAAACCTAGAACGTCACGAAACTAATTACTTACCAGAGCAAAGTTTCTAATGTACTAAAATAACTCAACGTTAGTAAGGCCTCCCACACGAATGGTAATTAAAGTACCAACTCGTCTCCATACTATGAAGCACTCCAATGAATGAAAATGAGCTTTTAATGATGGTCTGAAAGGGCTCAATCTCGGGGTTATTCGCCTGATATTTGGGTCATATAATTACGAGAAAATTGCTTTTTGTTTTGTTACTTTTCATGGAGTAAGTTATGAATGGAGTAATCATTTTTATTTCTTTCCCAATTACTTTTTCGTCGCATTTTAGTCTTATTAAAATGATGTAGGTGGATTTTATGTTGGTTAGGTTGATATTAATTTATCTGTATAATGAACATGAATTTATTTACCTATTTGGTTGGACAGACCGCGCTAATCTACCGAGTCAAGAGCATCCACATCGAGTCAATATATGGAGTAATAAGCACTAACGCCACGAAAATTATAGCAAAGCTAGTCATTTGGAAATATGCCATAGGCTTATGTGCTGGCGGCAGTTCAAATACGGGATTTTGTTCTCCTAATTTGGAATGTTATTGCAATAACTGGATTATGTGATTATCTACAAAATCAATGTGCGATCAGTGTAAAAAAAAGTTTTTATTAAAATATGGGCATTCAATCCGGTGTTACTTTGTCACATTTTATTTTTAACGGAGTTGTTAGTGAACGACGTACAATAATGACAGAATTTCAACATTTGAATATTCCATTTACACATTATTCCGTGTAACAAACGCAAGGCCACTTCCGTGAACAAGGTTTAATTTTTCATCGGCAATTGCTCAGCTATGAAGGGTTGTATATGAAAAATTACACGGTTTAATAAGCAACAGCTTGTTATGTTTTATTAGAGATTGTTAGTAAAGTAATATGGGAAAGTTACCTAGAAAGTAGTTGTATAAAAAGCATTCAATTAGTCAGAAATTATTTGGACAGCAAGTTACAATGTTTGATTATACGTAAGTATAGAACAATTTAATTGTCTTTAGGGTACAAACAAACAAAAAAAAATCATCTTTATTATATTAATAGACGAAATCCTATTAGTTCTCTTTATTTCTTTTCGCATCCTGAGGCAATCAAGAAATCAATCGAACCAAAACGGGCTTGACTGATCACCACACGTTGCTTCACAATTCCTTTCAAACATCATAGAGCATAAGACCATTGATTCTCAACGCTGACATAAACCATCAGCATTGTCTATGGTCTCATGAATTGTAAATACGCCACTGCCGCAGAGGGAATGTATGCGTTTAGCTCTGAGTACGTAATGTGTGGGAGTCTGAAAGCCTTGGATGTCTAAGAGATAGCAGGGGTTAAAAAAAGTCGGCCAATTATTGATTAGGTTTGATGAAAAGGCTCGTTAATTTGTCTATATTTTGAAGTACCTGAAGATAGGGGCAATAATGGGAATTAAATAATTTCATATACTATACAACGAAGTTCAAGCTTTCTATAGGCAAAGAAAGAGGTAAATAAAAGCTGATTTAAAAGTATTTGTATCCTTGAGGTCAGACAAACTCTCTAAAAGCACAAACTGTACTGTACTGTTTACAGTTGGCGCATTTATTAATTTTGTATTTGTTAACGTAGTCAAAATTTTCGCTGCATGAAGTTGCAACGATCCAAATTTAATCATGAATAATAGTACCCACCTCCGGAAAAGCAAAGCTGCTCCACAAGATTTGTACCAACAAATGTGCAAAGCAAGGAATCAAATCGCTAACTTCAGGAAATGAAAACCTAATTGCTGCGAACCGTAACTATAAACAAGAAAACATGTATTGTTCAGTAATGTTATTACTGTATAAAATATACTAACAGTACACAAAATATAACTCCTGCCATAATAATAAAGTAAGTTTAGAACAAACTCCAGACTACGATAAATCCGAAGCTAACATTGTAAGTCTCAACAAACATATATTTAAGAGCAAACAAAGGAACGACATAAAATATCTCCATGTTTGTCACAGACTCGAAAGAAAAAGCCTAAAAGTGGAATAGCTTGGGATTTAAGAAGGAATTCGGAGGTGGCACTATCTTTCTCAGTTTTAGGATGTTATTTTTGGAAAATGTCTGCAGTCTTACCTACATTGCTTATAGCTATAATATCTTATATATATCAACTAGCTCCCTCCAGCTTTAGAACTACTTCGCACACTTGAATAAAAAGTAGCCTCGTTACAGCCTTCATCTTCTTGAGTTTGTTGCGCCACTTCATTTTCCAAAAAACTCATTAGAAGTGGTCTAAGATGGCATTTCTGGGAGCTATCTTTCATACTTTTTGAAGTCCACAAATTTATATTTTGCAGCCAAGTTTAAATAAAATATCTTCGGAGTTTGCTTCTATACTGAAGGGCATAATAAATGTAAGACCCAGACTAAGGGTCTGAGAGATTGTAATGTCGACATACCCATTAAAAGCTTCAAGTAGACTAGAATCCGATTTATGTAGTTTTGTTTTGAAACTGTAATATAATAAATCTCGTTACAGGTAAATAATTCGGTTATTATTAGGATATATGGAATCAGGACCCCATAAATATGAGTCAAAATTTCAAGTGCTGCAAAGTTTGGTGTGGTAACTAACGATCTAAAAGGCATAGGTACTATAGTAGTAGGACATAGTACTCTTTACATTATATCTTCTTTCGAGAGAGGCAAAACCAGGCTATAATTCAGTACGTGTGGTAGTTTAGTCAAAAAGTAAGAAGTCGTGGTTTCCCTTAAGCACTTTCCACTCCCTCCATATAATAACGCTAAAGTGATCACGTCATCGTGGAAAGTAAAAATGAACACAACTCTTGCCTCTGCAGCACTTACAATAATTTTAATCTTCTTTTAATTTCTCAAACAAACTTTCCATGAAGTTGGTGAATTGCAATGCATTTTATTTCCAAGCAATTAGTGGACACAAAGGATATCGTGTCGAGATGCAAAAGTGATAACGAGCGGCCATTACTCAACCCATATTTGTGTAGTACAGTTGCTCTTAATGGATTGCATCAGCAAATACTGTATGTTCAATGAAAAGAGTATACAGTTATTTTTAAATTTTATACTTTTATGGCGTAATAATGTAAAGGTGAAAAGTTTGTTTGCTTCAACGCGCTAATATCGGAAACTATTGGAACGGATGAGAAAGTCATTCAGTATTTCGTAGCTCAATTAATGAGGCTATGGACTACTTGTCATCCATATTGTGTAAAGCGTGTCCCTCGGGATGACAAACCTCTCTTTATTTTACTCTTTTTTATATTTTTGATGAATAAAAGAAACGTCAAATACTCGTGTATCCCCACCCTTATGCGTTCACTATATCGCATTCTCAAATCCATTTGGTTGATGTACACCGTGCCTGGTAACATTACCCGTAAATGTAGTCACATTTTTGCTTAGAAAACACGTCATAATACATACCTACCTACGTCCGTCTGTTTTTCCTCTCAGGTAGTTTTGTGGGCATTATTCAAACTTGTTCTCTATGTAGATACATCTCTGTCTGTTATCTGCAGGAAAAACTTTGAGGTATTATGTAGGTTTATTTAAGTCCCTTACTTAATGGCAAAAATTATGGTTTGCCAAGCCTTTTCATAATTATGTTGGTTTTGGCTTCTAGTCTAATCAGATGCAGCTGAGAACAAACGTTGTACTACCTAGTTAGCTCCGGATACTTAAAGAATGAATACGGAAACATTTATAAAAATATTTTAGTTGAAAATAAATAAACACAGATGTTTTAACAGTAATCTATATTTTATACTTTGTTGTAGCAAATTAGGTTAGAAGCCATCAGAAACAAATGTATACTATGTACATAGTTTTCAAAAGTAGGTAATACAATTTGTTTACAGAACATTGTAAACTAGCAACTTCAACAGCGAGGTGACGATTTCCCAAGAGGAGGCCATCTTGCAATCCCCAATACCTTTGTGGCAGATAATGTAACAATGAGGAAAACATTTCGACAAATCTCATAAATACCTCACAGCTTAAGGAAAATGGCCCATTAAGATTTTCATTAGTTGAAGCCACCATAAATAATTGGCTTTGTCGTTATACAGCTTAGAGGTTCAGACGAATTTCTTTTGCATTATACTTTTGGTATGTTATTATACACAAAAAATGCTGGTGATTTTTGGAAAAAGTTATCATACCTAAAATTAGTTTTTAAACGTTGAGTACCTTTCATATTCAACGTTCAAAAAACACAAAAAGAATAACCATCTCTGCAGTTTAAAAAACGGTTTTCACGAAAAACCACGCGTGTAAGACAAAAGCTATCGACTCTTATTATATAAACACAGGCGAAAAGATTTTCATCCAATGTCACCCTTGAAAGCACAATTTTATACTTATTAGACTAAAATGTAGTTTTTTGGCACGTATTTCTCATACATTGCCAAATTTCCCTTGAACTGATAATATTTCCAGGCTTTGTAGCTGCACCATACATAATGCTAAAGGTTGGCAATATTTTTGTCTTCTTTTATATAGAAAAAAATCTTAAAATTAGCTGTGTATTACTGCTTACTTTTTCGTATTCAGTGTGCAGAAGAAAACTAAGCTAAAGTTAAGTTCTATTCGAAGATACAGTCTATTTCGTACAGAAACCATTCAAATCACAGTCTTGAATTACATGCCCAACTCCAAACCAATTTGGTAACCTCCCTTAGTAGACGGGTACCCATTAACATATTAATAAGGCCTGTGAATACAGACAAAAACAATATCTTAAGGTCAGAGTACATCTCTATAAAGTATGATTTATTGGTCAGACATTTGGTGCAGAGATTTCGGGCAAAGATCCAATGTGAACCATGCATACAAGGTCAGGGGGAGAGCTAGTGAATTTTTGGGTCTTAGTTTTACGACTAGCGCCTTCACACTAGCGGATTTTCTTCTCGATAGTACGGGCGGTGTCGATCGCAAACAATTGACACTACTATCGATTCAAACGATATCACGTGAAACCGCGCGACAGGTTTTTTGTCGTTCGGAATATGTTGCTCGTAAAAAAACCGTACGGAAAATCCGCTGGCATGAAAGCATTGTAATCTTTCTATACTCATCTAATTTGAGCAAGGTTGCTTGCTTCTAATCTTTGAGTATTTATTTTTAATCTTAAATAATGGCAAAATAATCTGATTAAGAGATTTCATTAAGAACAAATACTTAGAAAAGAATAAAGATTAAATATTAATTTCGTAGAGATAAAATCTGACATGAAAAGAAAAGATGACCGTTATTATGATTTAACGTTATTTATTAGATCCATTAACAAATTACTTTGTACTTGATTTTTAATGCATTTTAAGCTACAAAACATTTTTAAAGAATGGATGCACTCAGCAATCATTTTTTGAACATTTCATTGACTTAGTTCAATGTCAAAGGTTGGCAAAGTCAATCATAAATAGAATACCAAAATTTTCATTTCAACTTTTTATTATGATTTTATTTAAAGATTCGCAGAAGTTTTTATTTTAGTATCTTTTAATTTTTCATGTATGTTTGGAATTACAGCCTTGTCCCATGTTTTTTGAGTCACAAATACCTAGAATAAATAAACCACCAATGTGGGTGTACCAAATGCTCCTGTCTGACCTTTTAAGACCAAATTCACATGATATGACCTTGGATTTCGTTCCAATGTTTTCAGAACCTTCGTTTTCGTCCCAAAGGTCGGTGAAGCCATAAGATTTGGCAACTGTCTCCCCTTCTGCGATCAGACTCTATGGCGCCAACTTTAGGCGCAGACGTATAAATTATCAGCACCGTTATATATCTGAAGTTGGCATCATAATATCTAAGGGTTGTTTTCACTGAACAAGAGGAAGTTCGAGGAACTAATCATATAAAAGTTCATTGTAATTTATTTATCAAAATAAGAAATCCAAATTGTATTCATAAAATGCTGCTATTTGATCTGTATACAAGTTTAACAAAAGTTTTTTTTTAAGGAAAATGGTAAAGAAACAAGTTTTCAAATATAAATCAATATTACTTCCTTTCCTTTTCAGTATATAAAAGGCCTAAATCAGTTAAGAAAAATATCTACGTATTATAGTAAAAAACGACTTTTACAAAGGTAATTAAAGTTTTATTAGTGAAACGAACCCTAAGACCTGCTGAAACCTTGAACGAAAGAAAGATTTGTGAACGAGCCAAAGAAATGTTTTTCGTTTAGTCATACCTTGTGATCTAGGAGGCTTTTTTCCTTAATATTAATGTTTTGTTTTGTGGCTACTTGCCAGAAGCCAAATTCTCTTTAAATCTTTTTACTTTTATTAATTACCAGCCTTCTACAACATCCCTTACCAGGATAAAAAGTAGCCGATATCCTTTCTTAAGCTTTAGACTATGTATCTGTGTTCCAATTTTATTTAAATCAGTTGAATAGTTTCGGCGTTCAAGCCTAACAGATAGATTCATACACCAACATTACTCAAATCACTTCTTATATATCACGAATAGGGTCATTTATAAACCACCATACTATCTAATAAGCACAAAAAAATGGCCACATATTTTTCCTCCCGATATTTCAAAATCACCGTCTACTATAATTCACCGACGCCGATACTCAAGTAATAAAGATATTTTCTCGCGATATCTTCCACTAATATTACAATAACTTGTCCAAGTTCCTCCCCTTCCCCTCCCTTCCCCAGTCCTTCACGTAAGTGCTACGAACCATTCATATTTCTACTTCTGTTACTTTTCGTAAGTAGTTTTTCTTTACCCTTATTTTCTAGTGGAGAGGCTTTTTTCAAGCCACCGTGTGTTTTTGGTCGGCGAAATTATTGATGTGTTGTTTTAGCCTCGGGTAGTGCGGTCCTTGTATGAAATACGAGTTATGTTTTCAATAAATCTGAGGTGATATAAAATATTTTGGTTTTGCTTACTTTCAGTGAAATAGAGGTTTGGATTTCTCATATAAATAAGAGAGAATCGTAACACTGTGCTAGGTTAACAAAAATCTAGAATGACTTTCAAAGTTATCCTACCTTAATTTGGATCAGATTTAAAAACAATAAGATTTTGAGTCTTCGCAAGGCCGTCGTAGACAGACTTATCAGAAACTCACAGACACAATAAAATAATAATTACACGAATAAATCTGAAAGGCTTTAATAAATAAGAAAATAAAGGATATAATATCTGCAAGGACCCAAAAAAAGATAGTCAAAGTTTGTCTTTTTTCTACCGTAGCTCAACAAAATAACTTGGCTAAAGGAAATATGTCAGTGTGATAATAAGCACAATTGTAGCTGAAACACGAAGCGGATCACGATGCGCCAGAAGCCTTAAGTTGTTCCACTTTCATTCACAGATACGTTAATAACTGGAGTACTCAAATAACTAATTCATTCAACCGTTTAATGTGACAGATATGTAATCCTACGAAATAAATAAAAACACATTTTTAAATCTTTTAAATCGTCAACCTCCGAGCCTTTTCCCAATCATGTTGGGGTTGGCTTCCAGTCTAACCGGATTCAGCCGGATACCAGTGCTTTACAAGAAGCGACTGCCTATCTGACCTCCTCAACCCAGTTACCCGGGCAACCCGATACCCCTTGGAAATCTTTTTAAATATATGTATTTAAAAGCTCCACGCTATGTATCTAAAATTCACCTTTATCGGTTAAAAACTTAAATTTATTAGAGTGTACCTCACTGGATGAAGCACACTTATGCTCTACTAAGGAATTCACTTTGTGGTATCACGTTTGAATCTCAGTATTATCGCATTACAAGTTACCACATAGTATGCTGAGTATATCTAAACTGAAGTACATTCAATGAACAGGGTTAATGAACTAGACTAGACACTGTTTCCAATAAATAAATTTTGAGTTTATTTTTTTTATTTAAATAATACATTCTTGAATTTTAATTTTATATATTGAATTCTTTATTCATTCATTAATCTGTGTTTTTTGAAAGTCCAAAGCTATGTGTGGGCGAAAATTATATTAAATGAAAACTTTTGTTCCTAATGAGCAGTTTCAGAATTTGTTCGGGTCTAATTTCAAGTTTTGTTACCAAGTACTGATTTTTGGATGATTTATTATTTTGTTCGCTCTGGAGAATTTGCGAAATTAAATCCAGGTGTTGAGGCTAAATTAATAAGTCCGTCAACGTTGAGATTGATCGTTTTTGGAACGATCTTAATTATGTTCGGAACTTTGTTTTTGAAAATGAATGAGCATATTTTCTTATTTGAACCAAGTTTGCACTGTATTGTATGTATTTCCGTCTAGTTATTTACAATGCAATAAGCTGAGTTAAAAAAACACTTCCTAAAGAAAATCTTGAACAAACTGAAAACAGTAGTTTCCATAAATTAACAAACACAGCTTAAATTAGCAGTTAACTAAACACCATGAAGACTTTGTCTTTAGTTTTGTATTACTCATGTGACCCAAAACCATAACATCCCCTGTAATATGTCATGAAAACTTCGCACGCAGACACAAGTTTTGAGACAAATAAAATTAAGGTTTCTTCATATAGGACGACTTGATTAAATTAATTAATTTTAATTTCTAAAGCAAAAACGTGATCGGCAAGCTTAATTGAGTTAAAAAAATTATTTAAAAACAAGTAATTTTGAGTATTTTAATGGGAAGTAGGTACTTAATCTTAATACCTACTGTTTAATTATTTGGTAATATAATCTATCATCATCCTCCGAGCCTTTTTCCCAACTATTTTGGGGTCGGCTTCTAGTCTAACCGGATGTAGCTGAGTACCAGTGCTTAACAAGAAGCGACTGCCTATCTGACCTCCTCAACTCAGTTACCTACCCGGGTAACCCGATAGCCCTTGGTTAGACTTGCGTCAGACTTACTGGCTTCTGACTACCCGTAACGACTGCCAAGAATGTTCAATGACAGCCGGGACCTACAGTTTAACGTGCCATCCGAAACACAGTCAATTGGTAATCTATAGTAACAGTATACACGTAAGTGTTAAACAAGGTTAACATAACGCCACAGTTATAATACACAGATCAACATAATATTTACTTTTCTTCAGTTAAAATACACTCCACATGACAAAAAATAATGGCCCGAATTGTTCCTTTCCCAGTTTTTACACGAATGTTCTTTTCATCGCGACAATATCCACTTGGGAATATTTTGCCCGCTTCACAGCGTGATTTTACGTCCAACAGATGTAAAAGGTTTAATATCTTTATTGCGAACACAACAAAACCTTCACAGAGAAGTGTTTATTTACCATAAACAGAATATTTATGCACATCGAATGAATAATTCACCAAAATAACGGCCAGCACGTTTAAAAGAAAAACAATAATTCACGTTCGAATTTCGAACGCCAGTCTTCTGTTTTTGTTTTTAAAATAAATCTTTTGAACATCATCTGTCAACGTGAGAATAAACTTATGGGGCAGTCAATAAATAATAAAATATTTATTACTTTGTTATTTTTGAGTAGGTCGTAAAACAGTAATATAATTTTATTTTTGACTGCTAGCATGTAAAATATCTTTGTCAAACTGGCTATTGCCGTCAGTTGCAATCGTATCACGAACTTTTATTTCTCAAATCATTCCCATAGCAAACATTAATGCAATTCACCAAAACGTCAAAACCAATAAAAAAAATGGATTAACCCTATCTTCAAGTAGGAACAGACCTTTATAACACACGACACGCAGGGTTAAAGATTAATCAAACTTGTGTGTAAGTTTTGACATAGACCCCCCTGCCCCTCAGATTTATAGCATTCCATTGTTTATTGAAGCGATGATTTTTTATTACATAGTACTAGCGGTTCCCCGCGGTTTTAGGGAGAACTTTTATAAATGAAACGTGTATATTTGGTACCTATCATGTTTGTATTTGAATAAATGACTATGGACCTCGTTTCGGCAAACAACTTGCTATTTCTTGATTAAATATTATCTATGTCACTCGCGATAGTAGGTACCTAACTTCCAAAAAGTGAAAAATTTTCCTCATTTTTTTTTTTTGACTTTCAACTTTTTGAATAAATGATTTTGAGTTTGAGTTTAATAAACACGGATTAAAGTTACACCAAGAATTAAGAAAGGAATAACCACACATTTTCATCGGTTTAAACTTGGATTAGCTTTACTCCGTGTTTATTAATAAATACCGATAAGTACCGTGTTAGGGTACAAACAAACAAAAAAATATTCTTTATAATATTAGTATAGAAATAGGAAGTATAATAGATATCTACGGAGGAAACGTTAGATACCCACAGTATATCATTCGTAGATTCGTGGGCTGGAATTTATAGGTTGTTTTTTCAGCTGAAATTGTGTTTGCTGGCCATAATGTAGGCATTCATAAAGTGAATATGGCGAGGTGGACATTTTTCATAGGGGACCTTTATGTTTTTTACTATTTAAGTAGGTAAATGTTATTGAAAGAATTGTAATTGAAAGTCTTCCTCAATAAATATCCAACACCTTCATATTTTATCAAATCGATTTTTCTGGAAATTATTGCATTCAAGAAATCGTAAAGAGTCTTCAGTTTCATAATACATATTAGCAAGATACAACATATTTTGTTTTAACAATAAAATATGTATATGTGTAACAAATATTTTGTAGAATTGAGGAAATATACACGATGAAACGATTTCTGAAACTAAGAAGCTCAGTTTCATTAGGAAGGTACGAAGAAAAACACAATTAAAGTGTCTTAATAAAAGTCTCTACTGTTTTTGTTTTCATAAAAATATTTATGTATTTAAGCAGGAATTATTAAAAAGTTCGGCCTTCTCGTGAAATCCGGTGAGATAATTAAAAACATTTTATGTAGACTAAAGCACTTGTTGATACCTGACTATTGTTAAGTTTAATTAAACTATTCCAAAAACTGTGGTAGTTTTAAAAATCTTGATTACAATAATATGCATCCTTACATATGTTTAAGCCTATTATACATGAAAGTATAGCTTGCGTCCATGGTGTATCTACGTTCCGGGGGCCATATTACTGCGAAATTTCACTAAAATCTATATTGACGTTTATAATTAAAGAATAACAAATATTTCACCAAGAAGCAAACGAAAACGCTAGCGGAAGCTAGTTTTGATATAAAACTACCTAGGCTCCAAATAATATTTTATGACTTAGAAAGATAAAGAATTTGGCCCACCCACATAACAATATATTACATACACGACTACATATAGGTGATATATTCTATGCGAGTAGTAAAAGTATTCCCTTGTTTTTATTACAAGTTTTGGCGGTGGCTAAAGTGAAATACCGCTTATATAAGTTACGTAGTGTTCCTTGGATATCTCGGTCAAAATGTATGTTATATATGTACCTATGTATTTGTGAATATATTTAGCTAATTAGTAGACATATCCTTAATACTAATCAATTAAGGGCGCAAGAAAATCGCTCAAAAAAATCTGGACTTTAACAGCCTGAAATGATTAACGCTCATTCTTTTTCTGTAAAATAAGACGCCCGTGTTCTGCATTAAAAAGGCTGCTGGGAAACAATAAAAGGCTGCTGCTGATGATATTTCTTATATTACATCGAAAAAAGTTCTTGCCTATGTCAATATTTCGACAAACAAAAAAACTTAGGCCATACTTTAAACTATTTCCTCATTACTTTTTTAATACTCATAAATTCATCGAAACAGCAGAAAGCCGTCGATGTAGATAAGGCACTATCTCCAATCCAAATATTTTACGACATCGAACGGTAAATTGGGCTCGCGATAAAATTCCAAGTGTATGAGAATATTTTATGAGGACCTGGATTTACGAGGCCTGTGTCTCTGTTCTTCCATTTTGTTTCAGTAAGTGATAGCGAGATATTGAAATGACGATATTTTATAAAACGTTTATTTAAATGCGCTAACCTCAGAAACTAACAGACAGATTAAAAAAGAAAACTATCAGTGTTGACAGAAAACATTGTCGGCAAAAACCTGTCGCGTGGTTTCACATGTCATCGTTTGAACCGGTAGTTGTCTCTGACTCGTTTGACATTGATTGTAACCGGTCAGAAAAACTGAGCGGAAAATCCACTAGTATGTACTAAAAACATAAAATGCTATAAAAATAAATCAGCATTGCAGTCCAATTTAAATAGAAATACAAACGAAAAATATACCGTGAAAATGGTAAAATTTCACATCTGTTGTCAAATCCAGAGCAATGATAAATGTATTACAAAATTAAATAATTAAGTTAAAACAGTTGGCATTCGATGGTAGGTAAAACGTGAATATTTTAAACGTATACGCCAATTTCATTCAGCAATAATTTATTTAATTCCACAGTTAAAGTTTGGTATTGAATTTATATACCTATACTAGCTTTTGCCCGCGACTTCGTTCGCATGGAATAGTGACTTCCGGCATATTTTTGGTTTGACCAATAGATGGCGCTATATGACCGGAATAAATTTTATTTTTTATTTTTATATTTTTTTTAATAAAGACTATCCTATGTCCTTTCTCAAGTTCCAAACTATGTCTGTACCAAATTTCACACAAATCGGTTCAGTAGTTTAGGCGTGAAGAAAAGACAGACAGACAGACAGACAGACAGAGTTTATTTTATTTTTATTATTTTTTTTTATTTTTTTTTATTTTATTTGAAAGGAATAACAAACAGCAGTATATTACACAGTAGGCATACAATATAGAGCTTATAATAAAGTAACAAATATACTACTCAACACGTTATCCACAGATTACCATACAGAATAACTAGCTATAGTGGAATACATTAAAAAGACTTATTAGCTAATTACCAGAGTTATGTACTTTCACATTTATATTATTAGTTAGGATATTCTATCTATGTACATACTCAGAATCAATATTGTATCTGTATATATATATTAAATTCATTTATTCAAGTGACCATGACTCATTTTGTTAGTAACAATTTTACTTAATTACTATGTTAGTAAAGTTCAAAAGTAAAGTATAGTTCTGGTGGTAGATATATATACAGATACACCTATCTATTACCAAAGGTATTATTTTTTTATAAAAAAAGATCCCGACGAATTGAGAACCTCCTCCTTTTTGGGAAGTCGGTTAAGAATTAACGACACTTCGTCCTTGTGATTTTTAGTAAATAAAGTAAACAACTTCACAATATACATATCTGATTGAACATGAAAATAATCAAACCTTGTTTCAGTCACACATATCTTCGTAAAACAAAATTTAAATTCAATTTATTATCTAAACAGATTTCAGCGGTTAAGTGTCGAATAAATAAATCTTTATAAGCACTCTCATATATCAAACCGTTTGAATGTCATGCAGTGGCTACAAATTTTTCAATTTTACTTAAACACGATGGAATTGTCAGAAAAACGTTTTCTGGTATGAAAATACGATTTCAGTTCATTAGCATTTTATAAGACAGGTTCGTGTATAGATTATAAGGCATATCTGTGTTTGTGCAAGAACGCTAATATCGTCAAGTAGTTAACAGAAGCCACAATAATATGACTTTAGTCTTTATCTTTGGCATCTGGTAAACTTTGTTTATTTTTACTTTAGCAAACTAATCTCGACTACGAGACTGATTTGAAAATTGCTGTGTATGTATCCGGATTTTTTTTATCCGGATGCACTTAGTAGTTCCCATGAGACACAGGGCACTGGTGTCCAAAATAATTATGAATACTTTGAGAAAAATATGCATTCAACATAATAAAAAACTTCAAAATCAAAGCAAGAAATTGTAAAAACCCAACAAAATAAAACAGACTTTAAAAGGCTTCCCACTTGCGGGAACGGTTTAAAAAGCCACTGAAAATGAACGAAATAATCAAGTCGAGGGCAATTAGCAGAATTTACGAGGCCGTTACGTCGACTGTCTGTCTGTCAACGAAACCGACGGCTTTGCTAGTATGCTGAATATTAATGTGCACAGAATTAGAATTCTCGAGGTGACTGCAATAATGTTTATTAATTTCATTTCAGAGTCTGCAATTTGATTTTGATGACATATCTCGGATTTGTATTTTCACAATGGGCAGAGTATTTGAGGTCGTATGGGGCAAAAAGATGGGTCGGAAAATCTGCCAGTGTGAAAAGATACATGACACAGCCAATGTAAGCTTAAAATAAACTTATATAATTATGGCACTACCTTACCGGCACAAACAACTGGTTTCTTTATTTTTATAGGCAAATACCCAAATATTGAAGCAAACACGCCTCCAAGGTCCAAACTTGGTCTGTTTTGCGGCGAACTTAATAAAATCTACACATAGACTGCATATACGTATATAATATCCAGTTCACTTCAACCCATGCTGATAATCATGACAGATCAATTTGTTTTAACTTACCATACATCCCGATACCCCTAAAAGAGTCAGTCACATGGAAAATGCGTCACAATATCGCAGTGCCGAACAAATGAACCAGTAAACCTAATTTAAATATAGGGAAACCGAGCAGAGGGGAGTTTACACATGTGACCGAAATAATATGGCTTGTACGATACAGGATCAAAACGGCAGCGATTTATCTAGTATCGTACTATAAAGCATAGTTTTTTGAGGTTAACATACAAAAGTTAATGAATATTAAGGTACGCAGACACAATAAGTGTCGTGAAGTCGTGGTGGCCTAGTGGGTAAAGAACCAACCTCTCGAGTATGACGGTGTGGGTTTGGTTCCAGGTCAGGCTAGTACCAATGCAACTTTTTTAAGTTTTTATGTACTGTCTAAGTATATCTTAGACACCAATGGCTGATAAAAAGGTGAAGGAAAACATCTTGAGGAAATCTGGACAATAAAGTCTGAAATCACCAACCCGCATTGAGCAAGCGTGGTGATTAATGCTTAATCCTTCTCCATGTGAGAGGAGGCAGTGGGACGATAAAAAGGCTGTAACAGACACAATAAGTAATTTTCATGCCAAACCTTTTCCCATATAATGTTCAGCAATGTGGGGTCAGTTTCCAGTCTTACTGGATGCAGCCTACCTCCACAGTCCAGTTACACAGGCAAGTCTGGTTATCAGACTCTCTTTCTTCTGACTACCCGAAATGACTGTGAACTACTCCGCGGACCCGGATAAAGCTATAGCAATCTAAAGGTATTAAAAGAACGCTGAAATATAAGTCTAGAAATAACCATACTCTTAAGCTTAGTATCGATTAATTCATATAATTTTTACCTCATATGCCTTTGTGTTGAATTTGGAATTACATGTAATGCACAGACAATGTTCCTACTATATTATATCTATACTCATCAAGGCGTATTTCCATTGTAAATATTACCCACACCCGAGCTTTTAAACCGCTGTAAAACATTCCCACCTAAATAAAACAGTACAACAAATCCACGCCAAAAAGCGAAACGACCAATGAGATACGCTCACTACGCTCAGCCATTCATTACAGATTCACGGCGTAAACTAGAATAGATTCATTTGCACCTCCCACTACGGTGGTATACGACCATCGAGTGAGGAAAGATGAGTGGAGATGCCATAATGTGCAGCGGGGCACAGGAGGGCCAAGGCCTGCCGGGGCTGCGGGATCGTTCGAACGAGTTACCGCGGCCCTGGTACATAGAAGGCCTACGAAGGAACATAATGAGTTTTAGTCCTCACCCACAGCTTTAGGAGTAATTTTTCTGTGAATCTGTCAACGATTTTTAGTATCACAAAAAATGCTCGAGTCCATAGAGGGTGTATAAGGGAGAAAACAGTAACGTTCCTCGTGCCCCGGGCACCCGCATTTTGGATCTTCGTCTTCATCTTAGGAGGTTTTCCGTTATGGCACCTCCACTAGTTATTTTGTTCTCCGTGTGTACGACAGTTGTGCCTTTATACTGCTAATAGAATTTCAATGAATCTGCTTTAGGGAATTCTCGTTTACGTGTTTGATTACGTACGTATGTAGTGTTGACAATTAGAGGTTTTAGCATACGAGTATATCGGTGTATGTGGATAAAGGTAAATGTGACACTGAGGTGATTCGTCTGGGTTGAATTTTGTATTTAATTAAGTAATTTTATGCATTCAATTAATGCTAATGAAAAGGCCTGTTTTATTTAAATTTCGAAAATTACAACTATTAATAACAGTGAAGACTGCACCAATCGGTGATACTTCAAATAATGTTGTTTTGTTGGAATTTTTCGCGTAACTGACCATTTTACGGCGTTAGGCCCGTGAGTATTACCTACTCCTTGTAACCAGATAAAAATATGGATATATTTTCCCCTGATCTAATAAGCTAAGTATTAACACTGAATTTTTTTTCAAAGCAGGCTTGTAGCTTTTTAAGATTAACGACCTCAAAAAAAATAAAAAAATAGCTTTAGTATACCTATATCACTGTTCCACATTGTACAAATTCACACGTATTTATTCAAAGTTCAAACATAATGTTTCTACTGCACAAATAGATGACGTCACAATTTATTTAACTTCTGCTTCCCAGCTGTGTTCGTTTGTTTTTCAGTGTCCCTCGAGTGTCAGGTTGTAGCTACAGGTAGTCGAATTAGGTACAAAATGTTAGCTATGCTGGAAATAGACGAAGTTTGTACGTTGATTTGCGTGAAAAAGAATTATAATGCTACAAATAGAGACATGTATAAGAATATGAAGGTAAAAATTTTATTTGTTTAAGGTAAAATGTAAAAAAAAATCAAAAATATTACCAATTAACTGAAAATTAATAACATTTTTTTTTTAAAGTTCCAGAAGCAAGCTTTGTTGTATTTGTGTACATTAGACACAACACAAAAACTAGCTAGAGTTGGTACTCTTAAATGATCTACTTTAAAAACATAACTAATTTCAAACTTTATATTACGACTACATTGATTTACAACAGTGGGCGTATAACTTAGTTGCAGTTGCTCAATGTATGCAGGTGCATATAAACTTATATTGAATTAGCAATACAAACAAACACGAGTTTGTTGCTTCGTGGCCGCTAAGATGGCGGAATGGAATTGTAATATAATTTGTGTATTGTTACTGTTCTAGTGTGTAAATTAGTCAAGTTGGATATGTACTGCGTTATAATTCAAGCTCATAGGGGTCTATTCCTTGAAATATGGTGGTTTTAATGCAGAATAATGAATTTCTTGGCTTCGTAGTTAAGAATTAATGAAGGCAATCGTAGCTATAGTGATCAAAAACAATATTCGGTTGGTACTAGCTGGCGTCAACGCTTTCACCCGCATACTGTGGGCTACTGCAAGCTTCAGCTTTAAATTTTATGTGAAATCATCTAATGACCCCTTCCTCTGTGGGTGCAGCGTGAGGGAGTGTCAGACTCTAAATGTCTAAAATCCACCATGTTCCTTCTTAAGCCCTAGCCTTCAGCTTCCCTTAATAAGTGGGCTATCTAACACTACGAGCATATTTCAAATCGGACCAGTATTAAAAACAAAACATTCAGCTTTTTATTATTAAAATATAGATTTATCAAACGCCATTTTGTCACTACGTAGACAAGATATGACACACAAAATCACATTTAGTGGCCTGCAAATAACCTCGCAACACAACGATGAAGACATGTATGCTTGCATGCATATGCGATGTAAATGTACCACTGACATACGAAGGCATTGCTCCGATATTGAATATGAATTACTAAGTTGTTGGACAGGGCAATTCCATATTGCCTTTTCTCTCCTATTTAGAAGCTCTGAAATACATACTTTAATGTCCAATCAACATTTACTTTAAACATCGAGCAATGGCCACCGGTTTCACCTTGGTATTGAGGGAACTGTTTCCCGCTCTTAGATAAAAAAAAAATGTTATTCTGATATTGAAGCTGCAAAGTTTAATCAAAATCCATCCATTCGTTTTAGCGTGAAAGAGTAAGAAACATACACACGCATTCTTCCCGCATTTGTAATATTAGGAGAAAACCATATACCTAATTACTATTAGCTACTGTTTATTAAGGCCTACTAATAAAACTTGCCTCCTTCGAAAACTCCTAGCTCCGGTAACGTCAATAACCGTTGAATATCGACATCCGTTCGTCGTGTCGTGTCCGTCACTAGCGACTGCACAAGTAATGAAATGGCTCATTTCATTCGGATTTATATATATGTACAGTAAATAAATTAAGTTTATACTAATTATGACAAGGCTGAAGAGTTTGTTTTTTGAACTCAGGAAATGCTGGTCAGATAAAAAAAAAATCTTTCGGTGTAAAGGTGTCTACACACCAAAGCCGCTGATGCCGGCGGCACAGCCCGGCGGCCCAACCCGCCGGCCGTATTTTGTACAATCATGCCGCCGGCTTTCATAGAGTATTTGACAATTACTAGAACACCACATGCCGCGGCAATCGTGCCGCCGGGCTGTGCCGCCGGGTCAGCGGCTTTGGTGTGTAGATCCCTTTAGATAACCCACTTAACTTTACTGAATACTCGCTAGTAGAGGACTCGTGCCAATACGTTCACATTTTTGATACACATTATACATTTTCTTCATGAAATCCTGTCATTACAGAAGCCTGTAAGACAGAAGCTTGCTTTACCGCAAAACCACGCATGATACTATCATTCAAATTTTCCCGACCAGCTCCTTTATTTCCATCTCTGTAAGTACACCAATAAGGCATATATTTGCGTGAACGATTTACTTCAGAAGCAACCTGTTACGCCAAAAATATCTGGCGCAAACTTTATTTAAATTCCTCAGATTTAAGAACAGCTATTCTTTCGGTTCCCGGGAGGTATTAAATTCGGTGAGCAAGGGCCGTATGCTAATGAGACGCCGAATATTGAGACATGCAGCATGGATATTCAGAAGGTGCGCTTTATACTAGTATAAACAATAACTAAGGAGATATGACGAGTACTGTAGTTAGGTGAACAAGTAACTATGAGGAACTATCGTATCAATCTGAAAAAATATTTCAATGTTCTACAGCCCATTTATTGAGAAAGGCAACGGCTACTATTTATTCGGGCGCGTAGGTCCCACGGGAAGAAGGTGAAACCACTGACGGAAATGAGTAATTGAATGATTTCTTTTCAATTTGATTGAAGGTTAATGTAATTTAGATAAAAAAAATGATGTTATATTTTTTATTGCTACTCAACAGTTTCTTGAGTTATCCTTCTGCCAATTTTTACATTGTGTATCCTGAACGATTTTTAATACGACGCCAAACGCTGGCGCAATATTGTTTCCGTCGCACGTAACCTTAGATGTAGATGTGGTGATTAAGCTGTCTGGTGATTACGTTTGGCTTTATAAGGCATGGCTATGGTTATTCGTGCTGGGAGTATTACAGGGATTTTAGAGTCTTCACTGTGAGAAATATGACAAGAATGGGTCGAAGATGAAATTGATTGTCTTTGATCAAAAGCAGCAATTGAGCAAAAAAAAATGATCAAATAGTTACAAGACAGAAAATAAAGATTAACAATCAAGAAAGGTTTAAATTCTCAAACGTAATATCGTTACTTTCTCAATAACCAAAGGAACACGGATATCTTACGATAAAACCATTCATTCAAAATGTAAGTTCCTTCCAATAGGGTCTCGTATCCCGAACGCCGAAACGTAAGCTTAAATATTATACGAAAATGAGTCCATCGTTTGCATTTTTAGCAAAACGAGAATGAAAATGAACGAACTCGCTTCGGATAAAACCCAACTCGGGACGGAGTTGCCGTTCAAATGCAAAGTTTTCAATATTGCAACAATTTCTCTCCTCAATGCCGTTGCTGTAGAGTGTAGACGAGAGAATATTTTACACGCGGCAATGGGAAATATGACATTCTCATAGTGTAAGGTTAAAGTGCAATTGTGTGGGAGAATGTCGCCTGTTTGTATGGAAGACTGATTGATTTGACCGATTTTTAAATAATCTTTATTTTATGGTATTATTTTAATTTTGTTAATGGACAGCAATTTCTGAATTTTAATACTCTATTCGTGTTATGCTTGAAAATGTTTTGAAGTCCTTTGACAAGACTGAAGAGAACGGCGATTGATAAATCTATTAGGTGCCGTTCTTAGATAGCCGTCGGCATCTTAGGAATGTTTTACTGGCACATTGTAGTCATAACTGCGGCTGATAGAAAAATATGCGACCAATCAATACCAACCCTCAATCGTGATTGGATAACATCGATATAATATGAGTTGACATGCCTATATGTTCAATTCAAGTTTTCGAATTTTTCGCTCGCAAGACAATATTATTTTGGAGTCGAAAATGTTACGTAATATGATACATTATTCAAATGCATGACCACCACGGTAAAATACCATAACATTCAATCAAACATGCTTCGTTCTGAACTGCCGCAGTTTTTGAATCAATGCGATTTACATACAAGTAAAAATACACAGAAAGTACCTAGTGCAAAATAGTTAAAAGCCCTTTCTATTCACAGATTAACTCTATAGTTCTGGGTGCCAAATATCAGAGTGTTGGCCAAACCACGGTGCTCTTTTATTGCAAACACAACGCGTTGTGGTCACACTGCCTTGAATCACAACTAGGGTTGACGAATACCCGCAAACTTTATAACCGAATAGGTGAGCTCTGTTTTTTGGGATTTATTTTTTCGAACATTGTTCCGAGTGAATAGAGCTGTGCTGAATGGGGTCCCACGGGTGTCGTTTCCGATGGCCCCGGGATTACAGCGGGAGGGAATTCGTTATGGTTTCTTGTATAAGATTTTGTTGGCCAAGAATTGTTTGTTCTGAGGATCATTTTCTTTAGGGACTGATATGATAATGTCATAAAAGATAGCGTTTGACATTTGAACCCTTTGGGGTTTAGACGTGTTTCGTCTCTTATGTTGAGTATTGTACCTAGTGGTCGTTGACATACATATCTGATTTTCCCAACACTTGTAGGTAACTTCTAATAATGTGTATCGACTGAAATATTTAGTACGTATACTAAGAGTTTGAAGCCTCAAAACGGACATTAACAATACTTTACTTTTATGCGGTTACGACAAATGTTTCCCTCCACTATAATTTTATTCGTGAACTGTAATCCTGAAAATAAAGCATTACTGCAACTTTGACAAATCGAGCATAGGTATTTCATGGTTTAAAATCACAACCATTCTAATATCGGAATACTATGTAAACCTAAACTAATATTTTTACTGCACCCTCTTAGCATTGTAGGTACTTATTACATTTTTACTCTCAGCATTATAGTTTTTATTATTTGCAGAGCCCGAAGGTATAAAGAAATGTCTGCCTTAAAATAATGTTTGAGCCCACTTTAAGGCAAGCGAAGAAGGCTTTTCCTATCGTTTCAATTCTCGCTTTGCACCACCCAAAGTTATTGTACCTATTGTAACTTTTATTTTTGGTGTATACCTTAGTTAAAGTAAAAATGATCATACACTGTTCAAGGTACTTTGTTCACGATTGCGTACCATAATTTATTAGCTAGTGTCACAGTTTGTCTGCCCGTGTGTCACCAAGCTGTATCTCATGAAAAGTGATAGCTAGACAGTAAAAATCTTTACAGATAATCTTTTTCTGTTGTTCAAAAAGTACTGAAAACTATTAGAATAAACATTTGTAAGGTCCCATACAACAGACATGTCTGTTTGACCATATTCTACATAGTTGTAAGGAAATCCTTCCGGAATCCGACTCGCACTTTGCCTGTTTTTTATTACGCACGTTTCTCATTCACAGTTAAGTGACGGATACGAGATCGTAAACACGTCGTATGAAGCGTAATAATTCATTGCTGTATTCTAACGCGGTCATTCAACTCGGAAATCTTGGGTAATATTAATAAGTAATATATCTTCAAGATAATTTTAGGTAAACGAAGTGGTAGAGGCATGGTAAAAAGTGAATAAAAGTAATTGGGAATATATAATGTTAATAAAAAAAAAACTATATACTTAGTGAAAAATAAACTTCAAACTAACGAATTACATTTCTAGAAAATGAGAGATTCTCGTCGTTATCATTTTAAAACATCTGGGAACTTTAAATCATAGATAAAACAATAATATTAAACTTGATAGAACACCTGCAACTTTCAAAACAGAAAAAAAAGAATTTGTTTATTTAATTAGAAAAATCTACGACGGCCATTCCATGAAACTGTTGAAACTTAGACAAAGTTTTGCTATGAAGAAATGTTTAAAGATATTCTTGAATTATTATATAATTTATACTTACGTTTATTACATTTTAAAAACTTTAATTGATTTAATTTGGGTAGTATTTAAACGCAAATCAAAAAATATCCTTTTTCTATGCAATAAAATTCCGAATTCCCATCAAAATTACTGATTGCACAGCAAAATATTCAACTCAAAATATCACTAAACACACTACAATTTATTTTCGCAGCGTACAGCTATTTTTCCTAAAGCAAAAGCTTTTTCATCAATGCACAGCTAATAATCTTAATGCACATTATACATGTAAACTCTTTTTCTTTTAAATATAGCTTCTATTTTTATATTATTTACAGCAGTTTTTCTGAATAAAACAGCATTTTATTAGTCACAGTCATCTTTTTATTTATTAATTACCACATAATGAGATCAACAAAAAAATATAAAATTAAATACAAAATTGTAATTTATTGAATTATTAATAAGCGTCCACGCTTCCTTGTTGGCCCAATAGGCACTTTTTAGTCATTGTCAGTACTTCCTTTTGGCATATATTTCATATAAGTAGTCATTAAAAGGCAGAACTATCATGTTTCAGAATGTTTATAGTCAGAATCATCTTTTGGCATAGTTTTGGAATTTTTATTTTTCTGTAAGAAGCATGCAAACAAGCCTGAAGCATGCAAGCAGGCATGCAGCATGCAAGCAGGCATGCAGCATGTAAGAATAATGAAGCAGAGTAAGAAGCATGCAAACAAGCCTGAAGCATGCAAGCAGGCATGCAGCATGCAAGCAGGCATGCAGCATGTAAGCAGGCATGCAACATGGAGGAAGCATGCAACATGCAGCAATGCATGGCAGCATGGCTTCTGTCACGGCTCCGGCGCTTCGTGGCTCCGGCGGTCCCATGCGAGCTTATCGTCGCAGATGGTTTTTTTCACGCTTACCACCGCGGCTTCGGCTTACTGGCCGGCAGAGCCAGAGTTAAAACTACCTGCGCCTCCGCTCGCAGGCCGCCTCGCCCCTCCGCGCCTACGCGGTTTTGAATTGCACTCTAGGGGTAGGGCAAACAAGACTACGTGGAGTCGGTTTTGCAGCGATTCGTTTTCGTTACTAGCTTCAATTTTTATGTTAATTTGTTCTGCTTTTAGAAATAATGCAATGTGACAGGATGTTTTTGTTATAATAATCATAAAATTTGCCGAGCATGGCTTTTTGAAAATTAAGACAAATATGATGAACAGGTTTTGTTGTACTTACTGGTTAATATGGGACTGGGATAGTTATTTTGCTATGAAATATGGAAAATTTGCTGTTCAGTCAGTATTTTATGCTTGCATGTAGTATTTTTGTACAAGAATAAATTTAACTGTATTGCATTATAAGAAAAAAGTAATGTCATATTGATGTATAATTTCGAATTATCTGCAGTTTGAGTTTTGTTAAACATTTAGTTTATTTGTAGTGAAGTAAGTTATTTGATGTAAAAAACAATATAAATGATGAGTATTTATTGATAGGCGATTATTTATTTGATATGCAATTTATAATATCCCATTTGGGTTAAAGATAATTTTACCTTTCTTGCAGGAATAAATTTAAATTCGACTTTTACAGCCTCTTACTCATACCTGTCGAATTTTGTAAATGCTAGCACAATATTTCAATTATGTAAGACTCTTCGATAATATAATAATCCAAAAAATCGCGCTTATCATAGGTACTCGATTTTTCCCACAAAGTAAAAGTAACAAGCCTTTGAAGTATCAAAAACGTGTACAAGCTTCAAGATCGTGTGATGATAGGAAGATAAGCATAAAAAAAAGTAAAATTTTATGTCTAAGACCAATTTACAGGCTTAACTTTCAAACAATACTGAAATTGAAGCATCCTTTACAGTTCACACGTAGCTCAAACGACTCTAGAATATTCTATGGCTAATATCCACGAAATAATGAAAATAAACATCTATATATTCAGCACGTTACAAAACATGTATTTCGATGATTTGGGCCTTATTCAAGCAATTCAACGTGCGAAGATAAAACAGACTGACGTAAAATAAGACAGGAACGTGACTATCGAACGACGCCATTTTGGATTTGTGTTTGCAAAAAGTTCTTATGTGAATGTGAAGTATGAAATGAAAGCGTTTTATTTTATGACGCGGTTTTATCCAATGTGGTGGGTAATCGAATTATACGACATTAATTTTGTGGCAATTTAGCACGAACGGTGCAAAATTATATTTAAATAATGGTTGCTATTATAGTGTCGTAGAAAAACTGAAAATATTGAAAGTGAAACAAATTACTGCCGACCATTTTCAGGACCTTAGTTGCCATAGTGAGCGAAGCATATTATGCGTTTCTTGCAACTCGCAACAAGGCACAGTCTAATGAAAGTACTCGTTAATTAAACACATTCGATGACTTCTGAGCTTCTGCTTATAAGAGTAATAGCGTCTATTTACTCCAAAGAAAAATAATGTACCTGGATTTTATTATATAAAAGGGCCCCAATAAAGAATCTCAAATCAGCAAAAAAGACCTAACTAATCCCAAAGAAGTACTCAGAGACACTTCAATTATTTTAACCCACAGGAACGTTAAGAAAGCCAGTATCTTCGCAAGTGCGCTTCCAATTTGCAAGGCTTGTGGCACGTAGGCTGCGGACGAAAAGGCCGGGACATTGGAGAACAAAATCACTAGCGGAGATGTCAGTCATAACGCAAAATCTCGTAAGAAATTAGCTCGCCAAAATGCGGGTGTTCGGGGGATGAGGTACGTTACTAGCTCCGCTCTTACACTCCTTTTATAATACCTGCCTATGTTGTCAAAATAATATCACCTATAATTTTTTACAGATTTTTTGACAATTGTTTCTGATTTGACAAGAAAACCGAATGTTTCATTAGTTATAGTAACCTAATCACCCTTGCCGTGTTTGACCTACAAGAAGGTGCCTGACCTACCTCTTTATAGCATCTCCACTAACTTTCTTTCCTCCGTGGGCGGGACATTTGCCACCTTAAGAATCGCCTCACGTCCGATCCCGGGCACAATCAAATTATATCGAACTGACTCGATTTTGCGTTGCTTTTGTGGCCCAAGTAGAAGAAAGGTGTTGGCTGGAATTTATGTAAGGAACTTTGCGCTTTGAAGAAACAAAGATATTATTATGTTTGATGCTCTATATACGGGGTGTTCCTTTGACAGGTTTACATTTTTATTCGTGGTTTTGTGTTTTTAATCTTCATATAGGTATATTTCAATTGAGTCGCGTCGAAACTTGACATTGAATACTAATTAAAGTAACATGATCTATAATAAAAGGTCGCTTAATATTATCACAAAAAATAAATATGAAATTTGTATCCAGATGGTTAATTATAAATATGATTTATTTCTTAAACTTCTTAAAAATAGCGCTCAAAATGTAATTTATGAGACTGACACAAAGTAATTTAAAGAGACGAGATCTCGGAAAAGACCTCATATGTTATCTGGGCATATCTTTCGAGAGGACAAGGGTTGTCCCCTATCCTGGAACACTGACATTCAAACATACTGGTGACGGATAGCCTAATGATATAACTTTGTTCATTTAGATACAAAGCCAGGAGTAATGAGACTTGAACTTCCAGATTTCAGACCGAGACTGTTAGTTGTATGTGGTAACTATTTTGGTGACTGGTATTTTGGTATTTGAGTTCAAAGTGATGCAGAGTGCCAAAATGTATAATGATCTCAGTTAGTCGGTTTTGCTAACGTTAGGCCTATATTTATATCTAACCCTAAAAGCAAATAATAAGTAATTACATTATCCAAAAATAGCCTTGGAAACAATAACCAAGTTAAATCAAATAATATTAAGGCGGGATTACACCAAAATGGTGTCTGCCTCTTTTGTTTGCGTATATTTTGTGCTGAAATCAGTACAGTGTGCAATACTGAGCAAGTAACTCGGTAATTTTTATCGCTACTTTACCGGCAAGGTTGTGCTGACTCTTATTTGCGCACAGTGCAGCATATCTGTACGCCAACATGACGTTAACTTGCAGAGCTTCTATCTTCATTTGTATAAAATAACAGGAAAACCTAGTCCTAGTCATGCCAACAAAAGAACTGGTAGTGGAATCAAAAATGACTACGCGTCGATGCGAGTCCACAGTTTGCATGTATATGCGCACAAAAATGACAACTGTTCGCTTACAATCTGTTACAATCTGCTCAGGTGAACATTTGTGTAGTGGTGAACAACCATGCACGTTTTTAACTCTCTGGTGGAATCCCGCCTTAACAAAAACAAACAGGGAATAAGAACACGCCCAAAGAACTTTACGTATTCATAAAACAAAAAATGTGACGTACGTTACGTCGTGTAAGCGGTGACAGTCGCGTTACGAACATATATTACTGACGCGATAAGTACGCTTTTGAATTATTTAAATTCGTCACATGAGTTACTGTTTCCTGCGGTTGTGCCTGTGTCCTAAGAAAATATTTTGTATAGGTAAATATATTTTTAGTAGTCTGCTAGAATTTAGTTGGACCACTAATCAGTTCTGCGAAAACTAGACCTATGTATTTATAACTAGGTACTTATAGAGAATATGTAACCTTTTTCTTTATTCTTCTTCTTTTTATTATTTTTATGTATTCTTTTTAGAAAATGCCTCTTAATGTTTGCATTTATTTTCAGATGATTTTCAAAAAAGTATTTGAATCCTTATTTTGATACAGTTTAATCTAAACTTCCAGTAAAAGTTATGTCATTTAACTTTGAATTTGAACCCGAATTCAGTAAAAAGATTGAGTTAACATTTTTGTTCGTGTCAGTTTTGCCATTTACTGAGCTATATTTTGTAGACAAAGGCCTCCATTACTGGTCGTTATAACTTAATACGATTCGTTTTCCTAGATAGTAGTTATTAACATATGCTTCACAGAAAAAGCTTGAAAATTAGTCATAAGTATAATTAAATAAAAAATATGGAATTAATATTAAGCAATAGGACTAAATAATGTAATGCAACATTTATAAACATGTTGGTTGATACGTCTTACCAAGTAAGATAAGTAGGTAAACCTTTCTTGTTACTTAAGTCAGGTAAAAAACGAGCAAAAAAATGTAGTCACTTGTTTGTTTCACGTCATGTTACATTTTGCTTGATCCGTTGCAGGAATGAGTACGTTGCGTGTACCTAATTTTCCATTTCATTGATCAAGTTAAATTATAAGTCAACGGAAAACCTGAGGTTTATAGCGCGCCAGTAAATATTATGTTTTACGAGGTAATCCAGGTAATTTGATACTTTTCGTAGACGGTTATATACAATTCACTCTTTCAATTTATTTCCCTTTTTGCAAAAAAAAAAAAAAAACATCGTATTGAGTTTTGTCTTTCCACTTGAACTTGAACACACTTTGTTTTTGAATTCAATTCTTACTTAATCGTACTTTGCAAAAAAAAGTTCTTTCAGAACAAAACTAAACACAGCAAAATATGTTTTTCCAAACCAGACAACGACTAACCACAAAAAAAATATACTGAACTATATTCCAGCCAAGCATCAATAAAATAAAAGCGGGTCTCTCAGAACAACATTTCGCATCTGACAATTGTTTGACTGTCACCGTATTCCAACTAAACGTAAAGTGTTATACAAACTTTAGAATTCTCATAGCAAAAGCTTGCACGGCGTTTGCCTGTGCCTCAGAATTCTTTTGTGGAGCGAAGACGAGTGTAGAAATAGTCTTGGGTTCACAATGCGACGGGAATAACCATTCACATACAAACTCTTGGGTATGCGACGACAGAAGTGTTAACTTTTGTCAAGTTTTTAAATGTATCGTCGTGGGCAAAAGTGTTAATTACGTAGAGAATATTTTAAAATAATTATATTTTTCGTAACAATGAGTGAATGTTTTTTTTTTTTTTCAAAATACAAGTACATTCTGTTTCTAGGTATTTTTTATTTCATTTATCATGTTGATGCTCTTCCTGATCGCTACTTGTGTATCTTCAAAAGTATGATGGATGGTGTAGAATCCATCATTCTCTCATAATGATATTGCACCACAAAAACTAAGCCCCTATTTCAAGCCATATTAACACAAGCAGAGTGGCGCAGTGGAAGCGTGCTGGGCCCATAACCCAGAGGTCCGTGGATCGAAACCACGCTCTGCTAAAATGTCTCTTTTAGAATCATAAAACACATACATTATTTTTTTATTTATAGTTTCTACACAATACTCTTGTAAATACTTAATTTGTTATATCGCCTAAAATACCTAACTAGAAAGAAAACCCCACCATTTCTTACCTGCAAAATATTTTAATATTATTATACCGCCAAATCAGCTTGAAAGTCAATTCTTCTCAACTGTCTTGGTACAATCGAATCATAAGATAAATTACCCGTGAAACAAAAGCTGGCTTTCCTTCACTCGAATCTTAATGCATAAAGGGAAAGGTAAATATTTGAAAATATAGCTTATTGCCACGATTTCCCTCGCATTTAGGGCAATATCTTTCTATGTCTGCATAAATCGAAGCTATTTACTATCTCTAAATGACCACGTGTAGTTATACAGAATTTCACCTGAATAGGTTAAATCGTTTTCATATGAAAGGCTAACAAACAAGCTGTCGCATTTTTAATTGTTATAAAATTGGCGGACCAAAATTAATATTTCAAGGCAAGGTAAACAACAATGGTGGGAATACGGGTTAATCATAAATTAATGATTTGTTTATATGAGCGAATACCTTTTCAATACGTTGCTTTAATTTTCTATTTATTTTTGAAGAAGTGGAAAAAAAAATCCTAACTATTTGTTTTATGGTAAGTATTTTTATGCAAATTGTGGTAACACTAAATGGGGGTATTAATAATCTTTACAAACACAACAAACGACACTATTTTCTTCTTCGTTTCAATAAAACTATACAAAATTTCCTTTATTAAATAATTAACAACACCAAACACTTTTGTACGCGGCTGTACAGTCCAACACAGGTTGTTCAGCCTCACAAAGCGTTCGTCTACACGCTCCGTCAGAATCTACGCCGAGTACAGTCGCCGACAAATACCAACACCCCAAGAGTTTGTGGAGAAAAGTTTTTCAAGACTTTTAAAGCTATTGGAACTCATTTTTCAGATGCACTTTATTTATTTGACACGGAATAAAATCAGCCTGTAAAATATTTCTGAGAAATATCTGCAAGATTTTCAATTTTATTATACCTTTCGGACCTTCACATTTATTTAAATAGATTCTGTATTACAATTTTAGTTTTGAAATTATTTGTTAAACTTGAAACTAAAGGTTATTTCGGTGTGAAATTATGAAAACCATCAGTTCCAAGTCCTCTCTGAAAAATTAATGACAAAGCTGGATGCTAAGTTGCTAAAAATATTTTGTTCTTCTTCTCTAGCCGTTCAGGAAAAATTTTCTTGCGAAAAAAAGAACTGTTTTCGGCACTGGCAATACTCAACTTGGCAATCAAAACAAAGAAGGCAACTTTTAGAGCAATATGAAAATTATGCTCGTAAAAATAAAAAAGAACATCCCAACTTCTTGAAGAGCAGTTTCGAAGTTTCTCCAATATCTCCCTTACGTGTGATACAGGGTATTAATCCGAGGTTGCGATAACCAGCCCATTAACCATCCCGGGACCGACGTTTAATTTATATTGTTTGGAAGTGCCAACCGTAGTCGCAGCCGCAGGCCCATACATTAAATAACAAGAGATAGGTAGTATACATACATGTATATGTATACATATGTATATGTATATATTGTACCCCCAAGTGCTGGAAGGTTTCTTCTAAGTAATTAAGTTCGCGATTCAGTGTTAAGGCGATGTTGTGTCTGAACAAGAATGGTTTAAAAGCTTATTAGCTGCTTTTTTAGTTTAGAATTTAAGGTTTTTGTTCTATGACATAATTCATAATAGTGTTTAAAAGAAGTACGCAAATGGACATTGCAGAAAGTACCGACACAGCAGCATTCTTTGCTTCTTTTCAATTTTTTAACCAAGCAGTAAACCTATAGCAGAGTTGCACTTTTAAGAAAACCGACACGTTTTCGTTTAGAATATGACCCGTAGGTTTTCGAGTAAACTTATGTGTTAAGAAATTGTATACAATGGCGAATTTAATATTAAGCTAATAGTAACAATAAGCATGAACTACAGTAGATTCGAATAGGTCCCCTTTAAACTAGCCTACAATTTAGCAGCATTAAGAGTAATTCCCCTTAACGCTCCTGCCTAATTGTGTGGCTTTCTTTAAGTTGGCGAGCCGAGGCTAGGAACTTGGCGGGAGTGTTCCGCGATTACTTACACCTGACAGTTAAATGTATAACGCATGGAGGCGGGCTTTTTATGTTACACTGGTGTATTTGTAATAGTATGGTGCTTAATATTTAATCGTGATTATGGATTCACTAGCTTTCACCAGCGTTTTGGACAGGGTCCCGTGGCATCTCAACTAATAACCTTTCTCGATATAAGTACGTAGGTATTAACCTACAAAAAAAAAAAAATTAAAAACCGCCCTTCCTGAGATAAGCGCGTGCAAGAAATCAGACAGTCAAACTCTTCAGCTTCATTTTAATAATTTTGCATGATTTTAAAAAATTTAAATGAATGTTAGTTCAGAAAATAGTAAGTATGCTTATTTATATTATGTCATTCGTCATTTCATCCGCGTTGGGTAATAAGATGATTAGAGGTAGAATAGAATGGAAGATTCAAGCTGAAGTTTTGTGTGTATCCATGTGTCCTGTCCCAATGAATATCTATGATCTGTATACTTAGTGTAAAAGGAAAGTTTTGTTTGTTTATATATTAGGGGTTGACACTAAGCCAGCTTATTCGATTAATACGAAATCCTGTACAAACTTTGCACTAAATTTCGTACATTACACCCACGGCCAAACTTTAGGGAACACCAGATTTGATTATGTTTGTTTTGTTTTTATCAAAAAAGAACTCGCGTACATTTCCTGGAAAACGTGACATTGTTAGATGTGGAAAAATATTATTTGAAGATTAATTTATTTATTTCGTGGAACATTCTATAAAACGGTAACATTTTATTTTTTATAGAGTTATACCTGTCTATTTTTATTCTATTTTCGTTCTCTCCTACATTCTGTTGTGATTTTAATATTTTTTCCAGTAAACCATTTTTGTTGTTGTTGAGTAATAGAAGTTCGATGGCTGAAATGGTGATGATGAGGAAACGGTTACTTACTTATTTAAACCATTTATTAGCTACACAGACACATTACATTACATTAACAGGAGAATAAACATAAGAAAACAAAGATATTTTGGTTCTACGGTAACATTGCATTTTCTCAAAGCGTGCTTAAAAGGCGTATTATTTCATACTTGTGGTTCGTTTAATACAAGCTTTACTTTGTAATTAACTTGTTAACCTCTAGAATAAGTCACGTGTTAACACGCCTGCCTTTTTGAGGCCTTTAAGGTCAATATCACATTAAAACTCTCCAAAAAGGATCCAAATTTATTTCCTAATTCCTAAAACCGCCGCAGGGCTCTTTGACCTTTTAGCGCAAAATGCTCTTTACATTTAGCGCTCCCATTTTAAAAGAAACCATTTAATTCAATCGCTGGCTAAGTGTATTGAGGAATGCTTTAATAATTCATGTGGTGCCAGCGAAGGGATTTCACGGTTAAAAGCTGGCCTGGATAAACTTTGTCTTTTATTCTTTTACCTTCAATTAAGATAGTGGATGAGGGTATGGCCAAGATAAATGGTACTTGCTTAAGCTTAATCTTAAAAAAACAACAGAGAATATATGTACATTTACCTAAAATTAATAGCAATGTCAGTGACCAGTAAAAAAAAAACTGTAAAAAATTGTTTTTACAAACTCAACATTAATTAAATTAATTACATTTTCATTCGTACAGCAATGCTAATATTTGTTTGAATACAAGAGTTATCTGTTTAGCTCGTGGTAATGTTATTAAAATTGCATTCATTCAGTTTAGATTATAAATCATTGCTTTTGAAATCAACCACCTCGAAAACCATATTATTTTCTATTTTGAATGAAAATCTGAATATAAAAAACATTATTTGAAATGGCATAAAGTAATAACATATCAAATTATTCTAGTCACCATTTTTGCTATTCACCCTAAGGGGCCTAAAATAAATTATTTTATTTCGAGAGACATTCGATGACTGTGGTAAAAATATCAAAATTAAGTACCTACAATAATAGAAATGAGAATTGTCAAAGATCTTTAAGCGCTGAGTCAATATTGTTGGAAATGATTGCCAATTCGATATCTTTGTTTACAGGCCGTTTGGGGCAGAAATAGAATCACATACATGCAACAGAACAAACTGTTGGTATTTGTGGGCAAAAATAGATTTTGTGTACAAAGCTTGTTTGGCAGTTTTATGAACGTGTCAATAGATTTTTGTGGGCATTTTATTGGTTTCTTTTTTTTTGCAATATAGTGTAAAGTTTCTGCTTAGTGGTTACTGGAAGTTTATCAAGCTGGGTCGATGAATTGTCTTGTAAGTATAAGCTTTGACTAGATAATATATTGATTAGTGCTATTGATTGATTGATTTTTTATTGCAATTATAACTCGTATTTTTCATAATATGCTTGATTATTTATTCGCACTTCAATACCCCAAAGAAAAATCTGAAATACTGCCTACTACATTGACTATAGGTACACGAAAATCTTTTTCAAAAATCTCGCAGAATTTTTCCTCCGGACCCGAAACTTCCGGAGTTTTCCAAAAAAGAGGTCCCAAACCTAACGATAATGATTCAAAGTCCTTCGGAGCGATATTTTGTCCAATAAAAAAAAATAGGTATTATTTCAACTCTCCTCGTTACTAGTTTTGAAGTTGGACGTTTCAGGGTTTTATGGTACTTTGTTATTCTGTTTTCTGTTTCAGTACCCATCTGCGATGCTGCGTTTGAACGACTGATTTAGGGATGAGTCACTGGTTTGGAAATATGTGTAATTATAATTTAGTTGGTAATTTGCCTACGTTTTTGTTATTTTATTTATTCACAAGCTGTTCGCCATGGCTTAGCCCGCGTCTCGAGGGACATTCTTCCCATAGCAGTTTGTGCGTAAGTATACATAATTTCAAGAATATAAATCTTTGAATTTGTGCTTTCTATCTTTGTAAATATTATATGGTCGAAGCACAGGCCAGCCTTAATGATAGATTTAAAACAAAATAATAACCAACTTAGTAGTATGGTTTTTGCTATCTTGTACAATCGTAACAGATACCTTTTACTGTGAATTAGTTGTGAAGAAGTTGGTGACAATACAAAAAAGGTTGTCATCAAACAAAGCTAGTACACTAACTAGCCCACAGTAAACAGAGCATAAGCCCCTAACGATAATGTTACACGTTTTATTGCGCACCTCAGGGAAATATTCTGCTTAATATATTTTTTCTCTCGTCACGTTTTGTTATTGTTAGGCAAGTTTGTTTAGGGTAGTTTAATATACAAATGTACGTACTTTGTAACAGAATGTACTTTGTTGCACCTAGGGGATGTTTTGTATAAAACAGCAAACATTTCTACAGTAAAAGTTCGCGTCAAATGACTGCTTCACTTAATTAGCCATTTTGAATCGTTGCGCATTTGTTTCGAGTTGTTGAAAAGCTTTGCTTAAATACATTGTACCTAAATGAAGTCTACAGAAAGCCTTCTAAAAGCTCAGAAACATAAAAAAGCAAAGTTATGAAGCAACATTTTCTTCTATCTTGAGATAAAAAATAATTATTAAAAGCCGGCTATACTCAAAGTCCACTGAAGAAAGTTAGTCTTTACTAAAGAGGTAGGGAAGGTAGTTAGACCTATCCGCTATACTGACCCACTTCTTAGCTTTTCTCAAAGACGGCCATCAGCCACGTGGTATGTTTATAAATAAGTTCGAAACGACCACGTCGTAACAAGGGGATTTAAGTTTTAAGTTTAAAGATTTAAAGGTGTAATTGCTCTGCGTAGTAAAACGTGATATGTCTAGTAATGCTGTTGAGTACTTTTTGAAAATCTTTATAAATAACTACCTATGACTTACCGATGCAATCCATTCGATTCCTGAAACATGAAAAAAGGTTAAATAGAGCTTAGAAAAACGAAACATTTCAAAATGCACATTGTACTTAACATACATAATATTTATGTCCTTAAATTCACAACAGAGTAGACGGATAGTTTGTGTCTTGTAACTGATAAACGTATTTGGTTGAAACAGGACAGTAATATAGCTTATACATCAGATTTATATGAAGAGTACTTTTATCCACATACTCAAAATAAATGAAATAGCTGCTAGTTTTCAAACAAATTCATATTATTATTATAAAATAAATGAAATCAAAAGGTGCCCGTCGACTGGCTCGTATCGACCGCAAGCACTCACATTGATAGCACTCTACGTTCACTATAGGTAGCGCTAGCAACAACTTCATTCACTCAGTATTATGTGAATGAACGTTGCGGCTCCTTTGGTGCAGTCGATGTATGCCTTTAATTATTTTTAATAGTACTTAGCTGTTGCTATGCAGTTTGCCATACAGCTATTAAGTATATAGGAATTTGAAGTGATTTTACTTTTTTCTTAACATTGTCTAATATTGACCTTTGAAAAGAAACTAAGTAAAACTCACAATTACATAATTATATTAGGTATATTATTATTGATCATTTCTATAGTCTAACCAAGGGGTATCGGGTTGCCCGGGTAACTGGGTTGAAGAGGTCAGATAGGCAGTCGCTTCTTGTAAAGCACTGGTACTCAGCTGAATCCGGTTAGACTAGAAGCCGACCCCAACATGATTGGGAAAAAGGCTCGGAGGATGATGATATAGTTGAATCGATATGCAACCACTACACATAAGTAAGTACTTCTAAATCCATAACTACAAAGCCCATTAGTTACTGCATGGTCAACTCGATCTGTTACAAACCTTTGAATCTCCATCGGAATAAACGAGGTATAGTTAAACAAACCGACTATCGGATGACCCTAAACTTTTTATACTCGCTTTTTGTATTATCCGGGCAATAGTAGCAATAAAATGTGAATGTCTGAGCGAATGTTTCGTCACTTCTTTCTTAGTGATTCGGATTGTATGGAGACCGTATTTTGTTTTACGAGCGGCCAATTGTTTTTTGCGAATACATTTATGTATAAGTCCTTCTGATAATACTTATTTCTTTGATGATAGACCAATGTGGTGTTATCTCAAACTCAAAATCATTTATTCAAACTTGGCTGTACAACCTTTTCAAACTTGTCTGCAAACATCACTTTTTGAACGTCAAAATTTACTAAAGACTGCCCCAAAAAAGCTAACCCTTCACCATTTTCTACGTGTTTCTGCTGTGAAGAAAAAGTAGCTCAACTTCAGATTGCTTAGCCACGATGTCCTGAAGATGAATGAAGATAATTCACAAACTTCATACGATTCTTACACCTTTTCAGATCCTTGCAGAGTGCGTTTCTAACTCTACCACTTTTAAATTCTAAGTATCCAACGTACACTTAAATTATTTCAATTTACTTGTCTTACAAAAACATAAAGAAAATTACACTCCAATAAAAGAAGTAGCTTCAAATTCCTGAGTAAGACCGAAATAAACCCCTAACAAAAATGCAGCACTAGTACCGTCCATAAGAAATATTCCGCTCAACCTTAAGCCTTAACTTTTTTATTTCCAAAATTCTAACTTATCCTCTGTACAGGACCGAGAAAGATTGTGAATTACTACCCTAAGATAATTTCGTTCCAAAAATAAAGAATGAGGATACGCCAAAACCAACTTTAATGTATTTTATATAAGGTTGGTTTTTGCATGTGATGTGAATCGTCAGAGATCAGTCTAAAATAACGGAACGTTTCGCCTTCATTTGAATTTCAGTGTATTCGTCTTTCGATATCCGAGCAGAAAAGGGTTTTTCCGCCTTACGCTGTGTTTGTAGTATAATGGCGAATATAAGGTAACTATCGCTCGGCATACGGGAGGCGAATCAATGATGCATGGTGTTTGTACAAGCCTTGGGGAAGGCATACCTTTGGAAATTCTAAGCTTCTTTTTAAACTACGAGTATGTTTGGCTTGCTTGCACCCTGGATATTAGGCATTGATAAAGCATTGTTTTGGCATTATTATTTTTACCCTTCAGCAGAACCTAAATCAATGATGAACACGTTTGAGTAAAGCAACTACAAAAAAAAAATACAAATCTTTGTCAAGGACATTCAGGACAGATGTGTTTCACTCCTGCTTTACCTTTTCTCACATTGACCTTCATATTACTCAAGTCTAACATAGATAAGGTACGTACTATGTAAAGGACAGTGCAAAACAAACAAAAGTCCCGGCTGTCCCGGTACCCACCAGCGCGTGAAACGTACCAGTGTAGCTGTCCCTAACAGAATCCCTAACCTGTTAGATTTCAATTGATTTTGTTATACAGACTTTTTATTTCGGTATTGAAAGGGTGTATTTTTGTGGGATTAAAATGTAGGTACATGCTTTCATGGTAATCGCGTGATTTGTCAATTGCAGCGAACTACCTAGTTGACAATTTACAGTCTTATTAGATTGGCAGATTTTCTGCTCGGTTTTTCCGAATGACACCGCTTGGATCGTATGGGTGTCATGTTGTAAAAAATTTAAAAACAGCCGTTAAATATAACGTAAAAACCTAGCTAGAGATTATTGACGTTATTATTGTCAGAATGACACATTCCGTATTACACGCGGAAAAATCAAGCGGATAATCCGCCAGTGCGGACGTTCTTAATACGTTAACCACCAACTCAAAACTTCACCCCAATCGCAAGAAAATATCTTCACCCCATCAATCATCGGACTCATCTTTTTCTCATTAACTCATAAACTTATAGATAAAAACCATCCAATCTATCTGCCAGTCCCCGTTACTTGACGTCGAAAGTTACCGAACTGACAGAAGTGGTCCGCCCTTAATATTTCCGCAACATTTGAGTCGGCCCGTGTGACGTCACCCCTTGGTAGATTTATGATGCACGCTGTATATTATGGCGATGAAAATACTATTTATAGCAAGGGAATGGATGGGAAAAGTTTGTGAAAGTTTTGGTAATTTTTGGGAGGTACTTCGATTAATGTTGTGGTTAAGTAGCTACCGCAGTGCTTCAGACGATGTATCTTAGCTTCAAATAACCTTTTTTAGCTACTAGTAGCATTACAATTTTGACATAAAATCGGCACCACAAAAAATGCATACATGAGGTTTTTTTTATGTAATTATAAATTGTCATGTTGTCACAAGATACGTAAATACAACTCAAAGCTAGAGAAAAACTCAGTCAGATTTTTACAACATAAAAAAATAACACACATTTTAACTCGTCCCGTATAATTTGTATGCGAAACGTTTTTTATAAATTTTTCATGCACACAATTTGTTTCCTTTAGTAGGTACCTAATTATGTCAACTGGCTGAATAAATTATGCGTCGTGTGACAATTTATTTAGCTGACAACAACCGACTGATGGGCCTTATTAACAACTTTGTGGAACAAAATACAAAATGTACGTGTAAAATGTACAGAATAGGTACCACTGTGTCTGTTAATTAAAACCTTTTTTTTATTACCTAACAACAATTTTTAAATGAAATTCGGACAACGTTTGTTCGATAGTACTAAAATTAAAATAATTCCGTACATCTACTGCTCCCGGGATGAAAATACAGTTATTTTTGAAAACAGGCCTAATTCTTCTATCTAACGTTTATTTTTCTATCTCTTGCTCTTGTTACTACTATTCTTATTTAATCTAACAACACATAAATAACTCAACACCTAGTTAACTAACAGAGTAATTTAAAATCAGCTCCAAAAGCTGCCTGTTTAAAGTTTCGGAAACAAAAGGAAACACGCTGGAAGGTGCTTCTATTTCGCGATAAACACGCAAATAGTTAGCCGCTTCCAGTCTGAATGAGTAATATTCTACTATCTAGACTTAGCATCTTAGAATAAACGCGTTTTAGTAGAAATAAAGCGATTTTAAACTGGGAAAATGTTTAACTTTAAGCTGGTAGTGGTTTAGTAACCACGCAGTTATGTAGACTGGCTAACTGTGCTTTATTTTTAGTTGAACTTTACTTTCAGTTCAAGGTCGTTTCAGGTAAAATTTTCACAACGTTACTATAACGTGATTGTGAATATTTTCCCGGGGGATAACTTAAGTGTTTAAAACTGCTAAGTGGTGAATTATGTTTTTTGGTCTGTCTCGCAAAAACCACTTCATAGATTTGGATTTAACCTACAGTAATAAAATGGCTTTGTACCAGTATAACATTAAAGCTATTTTATATCAACGGGCGGGATCAAGTAGCTCTCGAACCAGTGAAACCGCGAACAAAATAATATCCGGTACACCTAAATTATGCAAATCACGACAGAAGTGATAGTTCAAGTACGTCATACAAAAGCACGCCGATAAAAGTTCACGGTGACAATTAATCATAATCAATAGCATATAATTCCATGACAATAATCCCCCACATTAACAATATAAATCACACACCTACAAATAAAACAAAGCCAGAACCTTCTGTCACCGAAACTAAAAGCTACAATTGTCAGTCCCAATTAGTGGACGTTGGACTCAACGTAAGCGCTTATGACGTACACTGATTAACTCGTCTCTCGGGGACAGTTAAACCGTGACATTGGGACAATAGCCGCTAAGTTATTTCGACACTGAATAGTTTTTGGATGTTACGAGAATTTGGGGAGATAATGTTACAGTAATTATTCGTTTATATCGTCTGTTTATGTTAAAATAAAACATTATCATGTTGAAATTTTATTATGGCATGTATTAATCTTTAAGTAATAGATTAACCTCATTTGTACTCACTAATGAGCGGTAAAATTTAGTTTTTACTGTCTCCATATGTCGGCATCGTAAATCAGTAAGTAGACACATGATGTTAAAAATCTAAAGTTAATAAATTAAAAATGTAAAGAAATTCAGATAATTTTAGACAACAAAAACTAGGTGGTCGAATTCAAAACCTTCCCTTTTTTGAAATCGTCTAAAAACACAGTCAAATAAATGACCAAACTTTGACCAGCAAACTAAAACATTTCAACAATTGTTCGCTGAAAGTATTTTAACAGTTAACCAACTACGAGAACTGGGTTTTAATTCAAATTAAATTGCACTACAACAGTTAGTACGTACTTCACTAGTTAAATCCCTTCTCTGTGGTTAATAAAGACTTGGTTAGAATTATTAGTTACAAAAATATCAGTGGTTTGGTAAGTCAGTATTGGTAAAGTTATGCTCTATTTATTTTGACTTTCAACTTTAAATCGTTTCAAAAACAAAGACAAAAGTTGGTCGAATAAAGCTAGAGACTCGCGAATAGTTTATTCAAAGTTTTTACTTAAAAGATAATATTGTTGTCTGCAAACATTTTTCAGGTGATTGTGAGATCTAAAATAGTCGTCTGAGCATTATTTCAGAAAAAAAAATTGGTCACTAACATCGTTCGATCTTGAAAACTAATTTAGCCATCATATTATTTTGTATCAATCTATACAATCCTTAAAAACGTACAAACCATTTTTATCATTTTATAGTAGATGCTAAAATAATATAATTATGGTATATCTAGGTCTATGACACTTGTTGCATGCCCTCTAAATATTCTTATGAAAACCAATATCTACATGATATTACATATCCCTTATAAAGGTCACGGAGGTAAAATAGTAACAAGCATATAAAGTACCTGCTTGAGAAACATAGGTAACATGTAAAAAAAGAAAAATGCAAAAAAAATGCGGCCTGTATCCCGAAAAAAAAATACTGTAAAACCAGTAAAGAGCAAAATAAGCCTAAAGCAATTCTTTATTATAAACCAACATGACCTACACTAGGCAGGCTTATCGCAAAAAGTAATTTCCTACTGACAACTATTGGCAAGGAAAAATTGATGCTTACAATAACATTTTGATGTTATCACGATCAATATTTGAGATCCTAACACAATATAAAAAAGGTAGGAATGGTGAACGTGCTACCATGATTATAAATCGGTCATAAATAATATTATGTATGTATATGGAAAACCTATAACCCTATAGGCTGAACGTGGAGCGAAATAAAACGTGAAGCTCAAGACCGAACGCGATGGCGGAGCACTGTGGATGCCTTCTGCCCCATCTAGGGGACATGGAAAACCCCCACAAACTCGTTCACGTACCAAATACTTGTGATTTATTTTTATTTATTTTAGATATTATTGTTAAACTACTATGTGTCTGCATTCCGAATTTTCATCTTCAAACAAATCTTAGAGAACCTTAACGAAACATGTTTTTGAAAGTCAGAAATGCTCAACAGCAATTCTCTGTGAGTTTGATTCTAGAAGATTCTATGGGACACTTAATGGAACAAACATCTAAATTGTGTGTGATGTCTTCACAAAACAGTCACAATTTCATATTGAATTTACTTGACCTCCTTCAAACTCCTGGCTTGCAGCACCTATTTCTGCGAAAAATCCACACTGAGAACGCCACAAGAATAAATAACAGAATTGATTTAAACAGTTTCCTCATACGTGGTTTTCGCCAAAGAAAACACCCTATAACAGTGCTTTCAGACAAGAGGGTTTTCCGCACGGTTTTCCGAACGACATCAAACAATTGACAATTACCGGTAGGAATAAAACCGACCGATAAATTAGCACCCGATATTATATCGCGCGTATTCGCTCGATTGCTATACGCAACCAAAAACTGCCAGTGTGAAAGCGCTGTTTGGTAAGGCCGAGCGTTGAAACCAAAATAGCGACGTGGATTAAGTAAATCGTTTTTTCCTAGCATAAGATGGTGGACCAAATAGATTATTCCCATCATCGCCTGAACCGCAGAGGTTAATAACTGATTGTGTCAATCTAAGAGTAATTTAATGCTTTGATAGAAAATTGTTAGTACTGATCGAAGCGTGGGATGTTAAAAATAGGATATTTTGAACTTCGCTTGGGCTGAAAGTGTTCTCATAATGGTGATTCGAGCGTTTAAGATGACTTTTCGATGATAAAGTTCGAAAACTAACAATAAAAAATATGTTGTTTTCTGTAAAAATGTTTTATGGTTACCAAACAACAATTTTAGGCTTATTTATAAGGTGAAGCGAAATAAACAATAACGTAAATAAATATGAACCTGATTTTTTTCATCATTCATAACTTTATCTTATCTACGAAAACGAAGCTAGCAGAATATTTATGCACCCTTAATAGGTGTTATTTCTCATACAAATCTGTCATTATTATAAATGAACTCACCATTGATGACAAATGATGTTTCATTAGTATGCTGCCAAGCATAGCCGGGTGACAAACAATTATTTACAACTTATTATTCCATATTTTATTACAAGTAAAGTCTTGGTCATCATTATTTATATTTGTGTTAAGAAAACGAGGATTTGTATGTGTATCCTTTGTAGTCTATACATATACATAGACGACATAGAATATAAGACATTAAAAAAATACTCCTAACAGACCTAGACATATGATATTAAAGGTTTAAAGTAAGGTTCAATTGAGACCAAGTCTACGCAATATCACTCATTATAAATATTATTATTTTAAACAATTCTCCATTTTTGTTTTCATCCATAACTAAGTTAGAATTAGGGTGATAAGAAAGATGATCTACCTTATTAGTTATTTTTTATAAATTAATGTCATCCTCTAGTATTGACGCCATTAATTTAAGCGCATGATTCTCAAAAACCTGTTTTACATTTATCAACGAGAGCATTATTTTTACAAAATTCACATAATCCGTTTAAAGTTTCATAGAAAACTGATCAATATTGTAAAAAGATAAAATGTGACGTCATCTTTCAGTAGACACGATTACATGGAACTACCCACACTCCGGTGATTGATAACATACGACACTGACGTTGATTGATACGACCACAAAATTATATTTACGATACACAATCCTTTTTATGGTGCTATCCTTAACAAATTATTTATTCATAATCTATTTTTGTAATACGTTGTGATGACATTTAAAATTTATCATTATGCTTATCCATGTGAACCTACATACTACCTTCCGCCTGCGGTTTCCCTGCTTCCCGTGGGAACTATTGCCGAATAAAAATTGCGTATAATATGTTACACTAATAAGCTTTGTTACTGCTAAGTTTTATCGAAATCCGATGAGCCGTTTGATCGTGAAAATATTGTTACCTACACACTCATATACTTTCTACTTAGTATGTTAGAGGGATAGGTATGTATACATTGCATTTTCAGTTTGGTGTTGTCTGACAAAATTCTAGTACATATCTAGTCAGAACAATATTGACAGTTATTTCGAAAAAGTAAGGTATCTATAAGTATTAGAAGTAGCACGAGTGTCGACACGATTTTATTGTAAATAGATACTCTAATGTTTATTCCTCTTCTTCCCCCTGCCCTTTTCCGTTCATCGTTATAATAAATATTTAAAAAAGGCTGTAAAAAGAGTTTTATATTTTTATTGAAATCAGATTTCCCCTTTAATAAAATAAATTATACGCTAGACTGTTTGTAATGTCGTTACAGGTAAACGGCGGAACAGTTTTTGATTAGATTTGGTGGCAGAGTAACTCGAAATATGCTGAAGGAAACGAGGTAATTCGCGTACCTACCAAAAACTTGAATTGAATGCAAACTTGAAAAGTATGATAGATTAAAAATATGCATTCACAGTGGATTTAAATAGAGAATTAAGTAAGGAAGAAGTTTTTAACAAAACAAACAAACAGTTTCTACTTTTCACGTTCTAACGTTGCAACGTTTAACAGTTTTAGTTTGCCATAAAAGAACTATGTTCTTAATATAAAATTATTTCTACGTGAACAAGAATTACTCATAGGTACATGCTCGATTTCAAATTCGCTATTTCCGTTAAACGATCCAGATAAAATTAATTGTACCATTGTTGTTAAGTTATTCCACTTTATCTTCAGGAAGTCAAAAAACTCTCCAGTATGGTTGACGGCCATTTTTTTGATTTCATTACCTATTCACACGCAATGATTGTTTTATTGTTTAATTCATTCTCACTTCTCATTTGGCTTAAGATTTAATATTACTATGACCTACCTATTCCTTTTTAAATATTATTTATTTTTCTTCATGAGTACCTACCTTCTGCTCAACGGGACTGATAAAGTACCCCCAGGTATTTTGAGCACATAATTTATTTTACGCCCATAAAAGTATTACATTAGATTTACCTTTTTGTCTGTGCACGATGTATAAAAATAGCAATTATACCAAGATAAAAGTAGGTAAGTAAAACGTTATTGTATTATATTTTCATAGCAATAACACGATATCTTACACACAAACAAAGTTTTCAGCAAGATAAACTACCCAATAATGGCACTTAAAACTGGTTACAAAACATTACATAAGCACTTGTTCATTCGTTCATTCAATCAATGAGCATTCATTCATTCGATTTACTTAACGCGGGAACATCTATCTCTATGTCTGCGAGGAGGTAAAATAAATTCAACACGATTTTAAACATTGTTTCTTAGAGTTTTTAAATCACATTGGAATAACATTTTTAGTTACTTATCTCATTTCAAAAGTAACAGTATTGCTTAGAACAAAAAAGCAGACCTTAAAAATTCGCAAGCATTTTGGTTATTTTTATTTGAAAACTAATAGGGTACCAAGCCTAGGTATAAGATAAGATAAAAAACATCAAAATACATAAAACCTTGAAAAATAAAATGTCAGTGACTAAATGACACTTATCTCAATAATATCAAAAAGCTACGAAAAGAGTCTGTGAAATTAACACAATGGAATATAAAAGATTTAAAAGAAAAGCCCATTACAACGGTATTACGATATCAATTCCAAAACGACATTCATGAAACGTAATTAATATATTCGGAGAGAATAACGTTCGTAATAAACAGCAAAATGCTTAATTCCAAATGAAAAGATACATTGAGTATTGTTTCAGAGAAAAAAATACGATAAAATATAATGACACCACAACCATTGCTTGTTCTATACGAGGTAAAATATTAGGTGTGGGAACAAAATACGCAATGTATTATACAAAGTTAATGTTAGTCAGTCTTGTATACTCACATAGGTTATCGAGTCGGGGCCATTATGAAATGAGTTCTCTTTTCATTTTTTATTTGTTACAGAAATAAACTGTACTTTATGAATTTTTGGATTTACATGAGAGTTATGACATGCATACTTTGCTTAAAGTTTTGATTCAAAATTAACTTAATCGTGCACTTTCGTAGGTAGTTCAATATTATTAAAACTAAGGCTAATTTTTACATATAGTTAAATGGATTTTTTTCTTGATGTCTGGTGGAAAATGCTCGGACTTCATGTTCTAAATGGACATTAGCAACAAAAAAAACAATAGTAAAATAGTTGAGGCGAATAAAATATACAAAAAAAAACTAAAAGCATTCAAAAAATATTTATCCAAAGCTGTTTATTCCAACAAGTCAACTGATTTCTCACACCACATCTAAAAGATTAAAAATGAATAAAAAACATCTCTTTATAAAAGATAAAACATTAGTACGTTTCCAGTACATTAAGGATTAGTCCCGTGTAATGGCTTCCAAAATCTTCACAACAGATTAGCTGGGTTTTTCTTAAATGCTCGAGGAAACTCCGTGGTATTCCAAATCGGCTATCCGACATTTTTGCGGAATAAATGAGAATATTTTCAGTAGGAATTCGAAGAATTGATGCTGTTGGTTGAGTGCTAATATTGTTCAGTGATTTGTGATAAATATTTTTGTCAATTCGGTTTGTGGTGCAACTTCATGTATTCTTGAATGATATCAGTAAAATTAAATAATTTATTCTATTTCAAATATCATGATTAGAAAACTTTGATATTCTTTTTAAAGACTTAAGTGTGTCAAAACTACTAAATCATGCCTAAATACCACCTCCTGTATATTCAAGAGGAAGGCAATTTATACAGGGCGCTCCACAGTCAATATCAAAAGCAAATATTCCTGAAATACAGCCTACAGTTTCGACTTAAGACGTAATAGAATCGTTTACAACTGAAGATGGTACCATTTCATGATTAAATGCAAATTTCTAGTTAAGGGTTTATACAAGGAGTACCCACGTCTTGAACATGTTTCAGCCGTTTTACAAATTAACTAATAAAACAAAGTGTTTTGGGCTGAGAATTTAGTTGGGCGGATCACACACGTCCACTCGGAGCGTTGTAACAGTAGTATCGCAGACCGGACCGTGATAAGTGGTAGTGTGTGATCCGCTTTATCCTAGTAATAAAGACTTCTAAGCTTGGTGACTATGTAGACATGATATTCAGTCTGTTTTCCCTAAAGGCTAGACCGAGTTGTACAAGAAACATTTCACTAATTAAGAGTTCCACTGCGACTCATAAATACATAAATTAATATCTTGAGTGGTTAAGAGTTTATTACTATCACGGTCATAGCCTCTCACTACGTTTTTCCTACAGGCAGGATTTTAATTAAATATATTATTTTGTACAAATGAATACAAGTAATTTTTGGTATGTATTAGGTAGGTATATCATTTAACTTTTTAACTGTGTAGGTAAATGAATGATTCGAAATGATATAGGTGCCACTTATTTTGTGTGTAACCAGAAACATTGCTTAGAAATCCCAACTTAATTATAAGAGTACAATTGCTAGCTTTTGTCCAAAGAAAAGTATTTTATATCCTTCTTAGAAAAGGATCCAAGCGTGACCTTATAAAATTTTTAAAAGAGAATCCGATATTACAGAAAAATGGTAACACTAAAACCTTTCTACCTATTCTGTAAGTGGTTCTAAAATCTCTTATAATTGCTTTGAGGACACAGAAGGGCTTAAGGAATTCCTTTTAAATTTATTTTATTTTATTTCTGTTATTTCGTTCGAAATGTAGACTTTTTTTGATGAATAAGGAGATTTATTTATGTACTATGGAATTTTGTTGTGAGCTCTGGTATTACGCCGACAAAAAATATACATTAGAATCTATTTTTTTTTTTAAATAATGAAATAGTTTTAAGAAGTATTCAATATTTATTTTAGTAACATTTTGTGGTTTGAATCAAACTCGTCTTAATAAAATACAAAACCAACGTTAAAGAATGTCTATTTGTAGTTCCAAACCTACACATGACATGATGTAATTTAGAGAAAGCACATAGAATATCCGAAGAAACTGAACTAAGTACCTACAAGTTAAGTTACATTACGATTACCACACAGACATAATAATATTATTATTTGATTACACAAGTCTATAAATTACAAGCAAAAGGCATTACCAACCGTACCTTTTGGCCTACTGTATTTACCAAAAGGGTCTCACCACGATAATTTTAGAAAAGCTAGATTCGCTTTTGGTTACGCTGTTAATTTCATTTTGAACCTTAAAGCTTTTAAGGATTTCAAATTATGTTTGATGTGGTAAATGTATAAACAACAATCTTGACACGTAATTATGAGATGTAAGGGCTTATTTACATGGCCCCTTCACATTTGCTCCTCATGCAACTTGGGTACATAATGTTCTCAAATAGTAGTTTTACTTTCAAGTTCAGTGGCTGCAAAGATCGGTTCTACTTCAGGTTTGATTCCCAAATGAAAGCTATATAAAATAGCTATTTATTTACTACATAGCATATGCTTGTTTTCTTTAGAAGCACTTGTTTTTGAATTTCATACTTAGTTCGAATTTTATATTACCAACTAGCTGTAGCCCGCGTCTTCGTCTGCGTGACAAAATATTACTTATCCCGTAGGTGTTTCCATTCACATGACAGTATAATTAGAATTATTACTTAGCAGCCGCAAGGGTTGATCGATCAAGGTAGTTCGACGATGTGTGACTATTTATCTAAACAAAAGAAGTAAAGTTTGTGACGTTGTGGAAATCTCTGGATCTAGTCAACCGATTGGAAAATTATTACATAAGGGGCGAAAGTAATAGGGCACGCCACCATATTGGCGGTAAGTCCGCTCTTTGAGGAGTGGCTCCGGAGGAGTCACGGCGCCCTCACGTACCGCATGATGCAGGTCCTCACCTGACACTTCTGTTTCGGGAGATACCTGCATCGAATCGGTCGTGAGGAGGCGCCCGGGTTACACCACTGTGCGGACAGCCACGAGGACACGGTGGACCACACAGTCCAGGAGTGCCCTGGGAAGGGCACCGCCGGGTCCTCGTCGAGGCTTTAGGCGGCGGCGACCTCTCGCGTCCGGCCCTGGTTCAGGCCATGGTCCAGGGTGAGAGGGAATGGGATGCCGTCGCCCCCTTCTGTGAAGCAGTCATGCTCGAGGAGGAGGCGGCGGAACGTCAGAGAGTTCGCACCTCTCATCCCGGCCGCCGCGCTGGACCAGGTATACACCACGGGTGTCGCGAGACGGTGAGTTCAGGTAGCTCATCGCTCATGTTTAGATAGACAACAGACGCGTGTTGGGGGCGCATTGTTCCACGCGCCTCTCAAAGAGATGTCAGCAACCCCAGCGGGGCCCAGTAGGGCCAAGGCCTGCCGGGGCTGCGGGATTGTTCGAAAGAGTAACCCCGGCCCTGGTACATAAAAGGCCAACGACGGAACATGACGATTTCAGTCAGTAAGAGTCTGACACTCCCTCGCCGCTTCTAACCCACAGCGGGAGGGGTCATTTGATGATTTTTGACGTCGTTAAAAAAAAGGGGGCGTTAGTAAATCTCATAAGAAACAAAGTTCTGACAAAGCTGTCATTTGTACATTTTTTGCAGCAGCTGCGACTAATCAGAAGCCAAAAGTCTGTCAAACAGTCTTACTTTGGATAACGTGGTGTCCAGTTCACTGGGTTGAGGAGATCAGATAGGCACTCCAAGTAACATATTGGTACTCAAACAGATTCGGTTTGACTTAAAGCCAACACCCACATAATTTAAGAATGGCTGGGTGGATGATGACAGTTCTTACTGTTATTGTGGTTTCTGAAAATGTGTTCAATTATTCAACGATGAATATAATTCTGAAGATATTTTTACACTTGCTTAATTTAAAAGCTGCCGTTAGCAGGCCGACTCTTTGGTTTTTGTGCTATGCATAAACAGAAATTCGATATATTACACGCTTATATTGATGTAAATAGTAGCGTACCTAGTTAATATAACTCCCTAACTGAAAAAATCTTGTTGATCTTTCAATAAAGTTAGAGAAGTGGGTGTGCTTGATGTGATCATCTATGAGTTGGTAAATACGTGATGAAGATGATCACATTCACTTTACTGAAGATGACTGGTCTGGCTGTAGGTGCAGCGTGAAGCAGTGTCAGACTCACATTATAAAACCCACCATGTTCCTTTTAAAGTTCTTAATATCACCGGTACCAGACCACCGGTAACTCTTTCAAACAGCCCCAGTAGGCTTTGGCCCTGGTGGGGCCCCCATTGGCATTCGCTGACTCTCCTTCCTCTCCTAGAAGACGGAAGGACGACGAACCACCCAAACTCACCACCCACAAACCCACGTCAACGGTGGCCGGGAGTCGTCTCTCGACTCCCGGCTCCCAAGGAGTCTTCCACGTCCACCGCAGCGCTTGCGATGAGAAATGCAAATTTTCAGTCGTACCGCTGCCGAATGACTGCTACGCAGAAGGAGGCAACGGCATCCCGTTACTCGCACCGGACCATGGCTTGAACCAGGGGCGGGTGCAAGAGGTCGCCGCGCCAATTGCCGCCACGGGGACACGGCGGCGCTCTACCCAGGCGGGGCACATTTGGCCAAAACACGTTTGACGGCAATGTCTACGTAACTGAATGATATCCAACATAGTTATTTAAAAGGCGTTTTTTTTAGACTTAGCTCGGATCTGATTAATCAGAAGTTGAATGAAAATATATTTCTCTGGCATGCGACGCGTTATTTGTACGTTTCCGAAGCCGATAAAGTATTTAAAACAAAACCCCAGCTTAATTTATTTATGAAAATTTGCACAACTCCATATATGACTTTAAAAGATAGTTAATGGTTCCGAGAAATTTTTGACGTTAATATTCAAAAAGCCATTTAGATGGCATTGTTTTAGATTTGGCTTAGTATTATCAATTTTCCTTGCATTAAGATAACAATTATAGCAAGATTTTGATGAGGCACGGCAAACTGACAAACACTATTAAAATATCTATAGAAAAATTACAGCCAGAGTTACAATATGGCGAATTACGGAAAATGTACAACTCCATCTATGAATTTAAATGGTAATTAATACATGTTATTTTCCACCTCGCTGCTTTGTCAAATTTTAGGTATTTTATATTATATACCACAGATGGAACCACTTTAACCTTGCCTTAACAATTTCATAAAATTAATTTTTTCTCCCAAGTTACTTATAAAAGCGTTATTTTCTGTGTAAAGATTGATAATAGGCCGATCAACTTATATAAGTTCAATATTCAAATATTTGTTATTACTGTGCACGCTGCTACAGAAATGTTAACAGAAGTAATCGTTCATTGCTCATCCCCCGTAGTTGATAGCGTGATAATATATACCCTATATGTTGAACCGGCCCCCAGGTAATATTCATGCAAAATTTGATTTAAATCTGTGCAGTACTTTTCGAGTTCAGTGAGACCAAACATACAGACAAACAGACAAACAGACAAAAATTCTAAAAACTATATATTTGGGGTCAGGATCGATAATAGATCACCCCCCAAGTATTCTTTTAAAAAAATATTCAATGTACAGTTTTGACTTTCCTATCATTTTATTATATGTATATATAGATACATTGTCAAAAAATGTTACCAATACATTGTCAAAAAAGGTTCTATTCCGTCGCGGCAAAGAATTTAGTCTCTTCTAAAATTAACTAAACCAAGAGATCATTTTTTAGAAGCGGTTTAGTTTACTACTTAAAGGTGGTTTGTAAATTACCTATAAATATCAGGTGTTAACTAACAATAAGGTCGACTTTATCTCTATTATAAAAGCGCCTTTAGACCGGGTATTGGTTTTGAAAGTTCTATTATCGTACAAAGCCCTGTTCGTGGCTATTCTTTCATCTGCAAGTAATACGAAACCACAGCTTCCCTTCAATGGTGTATTACATTTTGCGGTAAGTCGGGTAAATGTTGGATTAAAGAGGAGTAACATGACGTAACTTTTGGTGCTATCGTGTGTTACACTAAGTTATCGAACAGTTAAGCAACGCTTGACACAGTCGGTCCGAGGATGGGTGAGCATCTTCTCCCTGTTTGAGATGGTATATAAAAATGTCTGCCATTTGAACCTTTGGTAGAAATTACTTGTAGTCAGAAGACAAAACAGTCTGACAACCAATCTTACTACTAAGTTACGGATTGTTCGGGTTAGTGAGTTGAGGATGTCACAAAGGCAGTCACTCAATTTAAAGGCACTGGAACTCAGCTGCATCTAGTTAGACTAGAAGTGATGTCAAAAAAGCTAGGCAGCTGAAGAGATGATGCAATATAACCTGGACCCTTGGTAAAAAATAACTCCCCTAAAAATGGATTAAATAGTATCAATAGGTAATTTATGGACCACTCTAACTTGATACCTGGTGTAAAATAAATTCTTTAAGCTCGTAAAGTGTTCACGATGGAAGATTATTTTAATTTACTGCCAACAAAAAGTTTTATATTCTTTTTTTATTAGGTGCTGATCTAATTTGGACTTTATTCGATTGATGATAAAGATTAATTTGGACTGTAGTTGGAGTGAATGAAATTCTTCTGTCAGTTTATAGGTGCTGGGAGTATTGGGCTTACAATGTCGAAGGTAAAACTGTCTAAAATATTTTAAGATATACGAGGAAGAGAGAGTCTAAGCCTAACTATCTGGTTTAATAACCTTGGCTAGGTAAGCAAAAGGGAGTTCCACTATCATACATCGTAAACCCTTAAATGAAACCTTTGGAAAACGCTAGCGTAACCACGTTAAGAATAATAAGACCTGACCTTAAATTTTGGCTTACAATAAACTAGGCAGTATTACACAAATTGAACCATGGGGCCAGCTATATTGCCAAATAATTTAGCATAAAATAGCCAGCCACTTTCATATTTCTATGTAGATTGGAAATGAAAAAATATAAATCTGACCCCGACACTAATAGAGGTAAATGGAAATAGCTGTTGGGAAACCATTTTTTGTCAGTACATGGTGATATAGAAAGATGAAAATATATTGTATCGCTCTCAGATAAACGCGTTTTTCTTTTAAATATAATTTTAAATAACAAAAAAACTAAATGCACTCGGCCATTTGTCAACAAAAAAATGTCTCAGAAATCTTTGTACTTCTAAATTCGATTATATAAATACGAATCAATCATGGAATGCAAAAAAAAAAAACAAAAGCCGTAAACAAGTATTCTCTAATTGAAAAGAAACCACAATGCTTCGTATTTCATATTCATCAGATATTCATTTTCAAGGGGTTCTTAAAAAGCTTGGGGTGCAAAAAAAGCTTAGTTCGTTTTTCCCGAAAGCACGTGAGTTTCGGATTGATTCGGCCTAATTCGGCTTTACGGGTCTGCGTAACAAAATTTACAGGCACTCACGACGATTTGCAACGTGATCTAGTTTTCTCTGGTTATAGAATTTCCGCCATATTGAAATGTTTTTCGATATTTTACGATGGTTCGGAGTGGCTATGAAATTTGGATCGTGGTTTTTTTTATTGCTTTGCTGGCATTTTTAGATCTGTTCGGCGGTTGTTTATTGGGTCAATATAGTGAAGACTCATTTTCTAAAATGTTTGTCTTTCAATTGATTAAATTATTGACATATTATTTCATCTGCAAGAACACCGCTATTTTATTCACGGATACATTATTTTTTTTTGAAGTCCCAAGCACTGCAGACTAAACTATCAGCATATAGTATAGGTACGATGGATGTCTTGCAATTTTTTTGTCGGTCTGATACCGGCCGAATAGATGCTGATGATTTTTGTATGTGCGCACTAACATACAGGTTTTTGGGCCCGCTCAAACTATAGGCCGACTACAAAGGTCTCTGCACACAGCGGGCGCGTCGCGTCGAGCGGGACGGTTCTGTGTAACGTCTCGTCCGTAATATCTAGTACATTACAACTGCTCAGTGTCGCGTCGCCGTCCCGTCCCGCCGTGCCGTGCCCGCTGTGTGCAGAGACCTTAAGTTTGCAGTATGTTCTTAATTTGACCTTACATAATTGTTTCAGCGATAAACTAAAATAGTAGCAATAGATCTGGTTTTATGAGGTTATTACACTTATTAATTTTCAAGGTGAATTTAGACCAAAAATTACCAAGAATATTTAGGACATTAAGAGAAAAATTACTGCAAACATTTTCCCAACGTATTCATAATATGAGTTCTGTAAACTCGATGTATAATGAGGTAAGTGCGTTAAACTGGAAGCTGGCTGAAATAAAAACTAACTAAGTTATCTAGTTATACCGCGTTTAGACTGACACAACTTCCAACTTACCCCATTGAATTACATAAAAAGCGGCATCGTTTTTAAACTCGCATTCGAAATTATGCATTTTTACCTACGTTATTTCTCTTTTACATGGATGGGTATTTTAGGGATGAAGAACAATGGATAAAAAGTTTTATTTTTGTTCTTGCCACAAATCGATAATAATAAATTTAATATTTTTCTAAATCACAATTAACAATATCTTGTAGAACCTTTATTAAATTGATCTACAGAACGAACACTTGTGTCTCTAAGATTGTCGGTTTTTTACTATACACCAAAAGAGTAATCCCTACTAATTATAAATATTAAAGTTTAACTGTATGTCTGCAGAACTGATGTAAATGAAAGTTAGTTAGTTTAGTTCTTAGATAGTAAACTGACTAACATAGACTATTTTTGTCTTCGGTACACAAGCGGAACCACGGTGAACAGCTAGCCATGAAATATCTTTAAAACAATGGTAAAATATCGTTGAAAGCCCGAGTGAATTCCCTTCGGAATGGAAGAAACAAAAGCTAGGTATTGATTTTTAAAGTCATTAATCATTGTATCTCCCCTCTTTCTTCAGTTTATCTGTTTCATAAAGGTTTTATTGTGAAAACACTAGATTTTCTTTTGTTAAGAAAGACTGATATAAATTGTCTTTTTGACGAGCTTAATAATTCTATTATACTTTTATAATACCTACGTATTATTATTTTGGGGTTATTCTATTTTATAAATCGGATTAAAAATGATAAATCACGTTTGACTAAAAAATACATATACACAATGATATTGGGTTTTCTTAAATTCTATCCCAATATTTTGTTTGGATTTACTTTTTAATACAATGTATCGAATTTGATAACCTCAGAAGTTAAATAAAATCATAATTTATATATATTTTTACACTAAAGTACCTCACTATGTACGCGCATGTGTATCTCTAGACGGGTGTCCACTGCATATATGTCATAAAGAGTTCCCCCATATTAATTACTGAAGGCTCGGTAAATTGCTGTGTCACAGCTGTCATATGAGCATCTTTAGCAGTCGTTACAAAAGATCAGAAACCACGAAGTCTGCTAACCAGTCTTAGGAAGACATATGAAGTTGCTCTGGTAACTGGGTGGGTTGAGAAGATCAGACAGACTGCTGCTCCATGTAAAACACTGGCTCTCAGCTACATTCTTTAAACTGATGATGAAGACTATGAAAGTGAATGCAAAGGTTCATTTTCAATAATACGCCGCTATACAGAGTTCCAAAGATAAATAATGTCCAAGCGCCTGCTATAAGGAACAGCCAATTAAATTAACTTAGTTCTGAAAACGTCTCTCTTACGTTTAATAATAGCTAAAGTTCTTAGTATTTGATCGCATTTCGAAGTTCTGTATTCTTTGAATGTTGAAACTAGCAGAATAAGTTTCTCTGTTTTTCTTCAATGTTGTAGTTTGCTTATAGGTTTGTTTTCATTACTCTTGGATTTGCATTGCAGTTATTTTGACTGATTAATTTAATTAGCGCAAGAATTAATTCTTTGTAAATTTTCGGGAACCTTGAAAATATTTTGCACCCATGCAGAACCAAATTCAAAACCAAGTTACTTCTAAACTCTAACAAAGGATCTATAAACCGATTTGAATTATTTTACTATATTTTTTTGTCTTTTCAGCTATGTTTCTCCTTTTTCAGTTATTTTATTTTAAAAATATTTGGAAAGTAATCAACCAAACCGATAATTTAGTTTAATTAATAAAACTATCAGTAAACAATCAGAGAAGAATCGAAAAGTAACCGATCCTCTCAATCGATTGATCACAGAGCGACCACTCAAAATGATTAAACATCGAATGATCAAGTCGAATGTTTATTGTAATCAGAACCCTGTTTACACTTTCAAATGGATGAGAGTTATCGAGCGAAATCGATTCGCAGTCGATTTTAATAAACATCACTTTACTGTGATATTTTCTACTAGACAATAAGTATACATATACGTCAATTGGGTAGCCCGGGTAACTGAGATTGAGGAGGTCAGATTGGCAGTCGCTCTTTGTAAAACACTGGTATTCAACTGCATCTTTTTAAACTGTAAGCCGACCCTAACATACTTGGGAAAAGGCTAGGCAGATGATGATATGTAGGTAGATAAATTTATCGCTTCTGAGTTGATTATAAAAATTGTCCAGATCGTTCATCTAACTTTTAAGAAAATTTGTTAAAACAACAGAACAATTACCTACTTCTACAAACAAATAAAGGGAATATAAAAGTCAATATAAGTATTTCCCAGGTACTTGAAGACCAAAATAAACTTAACATTAACAAAGTACTATTCTCTGTTAAATATAGTAACAGTACTTCAAAGGACTGTTTGTTCTTCAATCCTTAAACTTCTGACTTCTAGTATTTTCCAAGATCCACTCATTAACATATGCAAAAAAGGAAAAGTGAAAGATTTCACGCATAGAATGTATAGTATATATAAAGGGTGATTTTTTAGCTGGTATCTTTTTGGCAACACTGTTTTTGGTAGATCACGCGTGAATCGTGTCTTGTGTCATTGTGAAACTTGTTCAGTATGGTCTATAATTTAACCATGAATCAACTTACGAACGAACAACGCTTGCAAATTATTGAATTTTACTATCAAAGACGACAATGGCCGAAACGTTACTGTGAATGGCGGGCGTTACCGTGTGATGATTGGCATTTTTTTTTGCCCAAAATGGAAGAATTGGACATGCCTGACATGTGGTACCAACAAGACGGTGCCACATGCCACACGGCACGCGAAACAATGGCCTAATTGAGAGCAGGCTTCGGTGAACAGTTTAACTCACGTTTTGGGCTCGTCAATTGGCCGCCTAGATCATGTGATCTAACGCCTTTGGACTATTTCTTGTGGAGCCAGCAACGATTGACGCACTGGGAGCCAATATTGAAGCATTTATTCGTAATATACCGGCTGATATGTTGGAGAGAGTGCCGAAATTGGGCCTTGCGAATGGGCCATCTAAACCGGAGCCGCGGCCAGCATTTGCATGAAATCATCTTCAAACATTAAATTATATTGATCGTTCCATCGATTCCAATAAAGATTTCATCAAATTTTTCAAGTTTTTTGTGCTTTTTTTGAAAATCAAATCCTATACCTCTTAAAAAATCACCCGTTAGTATATTAGTAGGTATATATAGTAAACAAAATAGATTTTTACTAAAAGTCAATATAGTGCTCTGTTTTAGGTTTCTTACTGATGTCGCACGATGACTCATGGTTGTCACCTTAAATTGAGCTTATTTAGGCTCCGTACAAACTAAGCGATCCAATTTACGAGTAGGTAGTCAGTTACCGAGTGGAACTACTACTTAGTGGAACTATCGAGTTCAGTACCTATTTAAAGTTATGTACAGACTACTCATTCCCACTACGTGTAGTAGACTTACACGTAGAAAGCCAACGATTATTCAGCAGTTCAAAATACTGATGCTTAACCTTCTTCTTTGGACCTTCTAGTCTGTATGTAGCTTGGTAACAAGAAGAGTCACGTACAAACGTTATATTTTTGTGGCGTTACTGACACACATCAACGAGGAAAAGGTGTAGATAATATTTTATACTATTCGGGTTTCCTGGTGGAAAAATATCAAATGGCTATAATATGGCTTTCATGTTTGTTTCTACTCTAACGGTTGGAATTATTTATTAGGGACAAGAAGTTAGACTTGCACATTTTCAAGTTTCTTTGTTATAAATAACTATTGGCTTTAAGAGTGGTAACTATGGCTTTAATTAGGTATTGTACGCTAAGAGCGCTTACATACTAAGTAATAAATTTTCGGTTCTGGTTTTTCTCCACGCAACACTTTCTAAGCGGAAAAATTGAGTGAAAAATCTGCTTGTGTTAAGGTGCTGTATGTTTCCATCTTTTGAGAATGAACATTTTTTCAGTGGCCATCATGTGTTGGAAAAAATATGTTAGCGTAAGAACAGATTGTTAGATTTTTTAGCTTTTAAAAAGTGCAGTCATGTAGTTAAGATTTTTTCGCTTTTAAAAGGTACAGTCCTGTAGTAATTCAAGAAGCGAATGAGCAGATAATTTATGACCACATTTATGACGGAAAATCGGAGTAAAAAGGGTCTAATTTCCACTTGGGAGAAAATCATGAGGGTTTGTATTTATGTTAAAATATCTAACTCACGCTGTGTGTAGTTCTTAATTACTGTAGCTATTAATATTAGCACCTATGGGACTGTTTATCCCACAAAATATATCCGCGAAAGTTTGTTAGAATATTATGAATGTTGTAAATCTTTGAAAAAATACTGGATGATAAAGTGGGTACATATCAAGTAGAACATATGTAATGGGTAAAATATTTCAACCTAGAGTTTAACTAAAAGGTCAAAATCAGTCCATCTGTATTAGTCATCTGTGTTAAGAATTAAAAAGTGAAACCACACATACAAATCAACATCGCTCACTTAGGACGCACTGTATGAGAAAATAAAGATATACTTAAATTATATTCTACTCTCTGAAACACAGCAAAAGGATTCTTACATGAGAATGCTTGTAACAAATAAATGCGTTCGACTCAACAGAGCGAAGTGGGACTTGTTGCATGAAAACAAATGAATGACGCGGAACATGGTGCTAATACATACATGTAGTTCGATTTACGAGAAGCCATTTATACCCATATATACCTCTAAGTAAAAGTGTGTGTGGGTAAGTAATAGTTGCATGGCTCAACTGATCAAAGGTTACTAAGCAACGATTGGCGCGGTCAGTTCTTGGATGGGTGATTATGATGAGACAGTGATATGTCGGTTTCTCCCTGTTTAGAAAATTGTGGGTCTGGATAGTTACCATTGGCGGCCAGAAAGCATGGCTATCAGTCTTACATACCTATATGGGCTTATGTACATAATATATGCTATCGAAATGAACTTTAAAAAAAAATCATTAAGAAATAGTGATAGTAAATTTCAATTAATTTTTAAAATAGTCTCCAATGTCTAAAGCTAGACTCATTAAGAAATTCTAAAAGGTCTTCAATTAAATGAAATAATTGTATTACTTTCGCAAATATCGAAATCGAAGATATTCGATTCAATAAATCCTAACACTTTAACAGTTAAACTTATTGACACTCTTTTCAGTTCAAAAAAGAACCAATTCTACAAATGCAATATTTCAATTTGAATAATTTGCATTAATATTAAATTAAATTTTAATTAAAGTTAGATGAAATGTGACCCATTGAAACGTAATTAATTTAATGTGAGAGCGTTTGACCGCAGTTTTGCTTGCGTGGGTGTTTCATTTTATGCCGTTTTAGAAAAAGCTACAATGGTTTGGACCGGAAATTAATTTTGTGACCAAAGTCCTCGTTTTTTGGGCACAAATAATTTATAAGGCTGTTCATTGATATTTTGTATTTTTTAGGCTGTATTAGGGACTTACATGTCAGGCAGACTTTCTGGTTAGATATTATTAGCGCATAAGTGAAGTGTTACAATAATTATCTAATTAAATTTTTTTCACTAACAATTTTTTGTATGTAACATATAACGTTAGTGTAAGATAAATAATCTACTGGATATAGTTGTGTGATAAATGTTTTATTAAATAAATAAAAAAAATATATTCTTTATTTTAATAAGTTAAACAACGCTCCTTACACGCCTGTCCTAAAAACTAATGAATATTACAGCTCTATTTAGGTACATTCCTATCAAAATACGAAGCGATTTTGTACTACTCAATTCTTTTATCCATGTAGTCTCGTGAGACGAGTAAAACCAAGGACGGAAGCTAGCAAAAAATATTAATGCAATTTTCAACAGTAGTTCCTACGATAAAATATACGCAAGAACGGTTTCGTTTACATGAATTTTTTATTCCTACAGTACAGTTGACCAATATGAATGAGTCGGGTACAGTCGGCAAAAAAATATCGCATGCATGCCGCAAGCCGCAGGTAAAAGTTAGTCAAGCGTGAATTTGAGGCAGTCGGGATTGGTTACACTACGTTTATTTTATTTTTTGTACATACATTTATATAAACCTGAGCCTGGACAATGGCATGTTATATTTTATTGCAAAGCAGAGTATGTCTTTAACTAAAACATTTACTTTTAGTATTCAGAGTTAGATTTTAAAATTATAAAAAAATGTATTATCATGTTCGCATTTAGAAAATACTTAACGAAAATTTTATAAGCAAACTCATAGGTCATACTTACTAATATAACGAATAACAAAGCAACTGTATGCGGGAAGCTGTTAATAGTGATGCAAATGAAAAACAAGAAACAATCTAGTAAGCATATTAACAAAATTGTCATCATCATCAGCCTATCGCAGTCCACTGCTGGACATAGGCCTCTCCAAGCGCACGCCACTGAGATCGATTTTCGGCTCCTCGCATCCAGCTCCTGCCAGCCGTCTTGCGCAAGTCATCACTCCACCGTGCCTGAGGACGTCCTACACTACGTTTGCCGAGGCGTACAAAAATGAAAGAACAAAAATGTAATCACCCTAAATAATCGACAACAAAACTAAAACTTACTAGAAGCGACAACTAACAGTAAAAAAGGAACTTGTAGAAAGCAAGAAATAATGATGCGTCACGACAAAGATAAGGCAGTAAATTGTCACTTCCTGCAATGCAGTTCGTGAACTTTGTTGCTGACTTCGTATCGATGAATCAGGGAACTTTGTAAGTCTTGTTTACTCTACAAGAAATAACTACTTCTAGTTGTTACACAACGTTTTTAATCTGTAAAAGTCTGTTAGAAAATTCTACATAGATATTATGTTTTTTTTTCAGTAGGAAGCGTACCTACCTATTTAATTTTTTTCGCTTTTTGTAAACCTGGAGTGTTCATTTGAGAATCAACAGGTTTTTTTTTGAACAATGTTGTACCTATGTGCAGTTACAACGGTACCAAATGTTTCACATAAGTTGAGAAATTGGGATTGATTTGTTAAGGTATAAATCGGATTGGAAGAAACTATATTTTTGCGGCTTCTCTTGACTGCATATATTTTTTTCAGCTTCATCGCAATAATTATTTAGAATAATCATTTCACTATTCAAATCTCAATACTGAATGTATTGAGATATAATGTATTGAATAGTGTAGTCATTAGGTTGTAAGACGCAATAAAAATGTAGATTTATCAAAGTAATTACAGTCCAATTGTTTTTAGAGCGCACGTGGACACCACTTCATCGATCCACAAAATTGGTCTACGATGTCCGTTCTGGTATATTATAAGTGCATTGTAAACGATGACCACCGCAACTCATGCATTCAAAGTCTACTATTATACTCAATCGCTGTAGTTTTGTAGTACTTTGAAAGGTCACGATCATGACCTTTCAATATCAAGTGTATGTTACTGATAAAGTGCATTCACAAATTAATTAGGTAATGTGAAAATGATGAGTAGAAATGTTATAATAATATAGGTGTAAAGGAAAAATGAAGCTAGATTACTTTTACGCAAAAGCTCTTGTTGACATAATTCAAATAGAAACCATTCCACGAAGAAGCGTCTCAAGAAAAATTAAATTCTCAAGAAACAAGCCGGATGAAATACATTAGCTGCAATGAAAACGTCTCGGAAAATACTTGAGATAAAAGTTTCAACCGGACAAAAAACGAAGAAGTCACAATGCATTCGTAATTGAAAGCGCAGGTAAAAGAAATACACTAAAAATAAAGCATTTGGCGATTCTGCCCGTTCCCCAATGCGCACGCGTAAAGGAACCGGCTACTTTCAGTGGCGGCAAACGAGCGTCAAGCATAGCGCGCGTCGCATCACTGAGTGAACTAATTCGCGGATCGAATAAAACTTTTTTTAACTAGAACGATTCGGTTTTTAAAAGTCGAACCCGATTTTTAAAGTGTGTGAGGAATACAGTTTTTTTTTTTATTTGTTGAAGTGTTCTTTTTATGAAATATTGTTTTTTTTTTTTAAGTGAAGTGTTTTATGTGAGGTTTTAGCTGTGTCGAGATAGCTGTTTATAGAGGTTTGTATTTATTTTTATTTTTTAATTATTTATATTTTTTTTATATTTTATTAAAAAAAATATTTTTATAAAATATATTCACATCGCTAAAGCTAATAGTTTATTGTGGTAATTATAATTATTAGCCACGCTGATGACTTGATGATCTTAAAAAACAACAGAAGTATTAATTTTAATTAAGACCTCAATTTAAACCGACTTTGAACTACAAACATCTTAACGATCTCCCGACTATTAAAGCTACAAGTGGTGTCTAATTAAAATGACTCGTAATTTTAGGGAGTTACAATTAATTGTTCAGACATTTTTTACTGCTTTGCTCAATAAAAGAAAATTACTGGCCGTTAAGAAAAATTTGTGCGCCAAGTTTTTTCAACGGCTAAAATAAAATTTTAAGATTTATTGAGTTATTTGTACTTATACATTAAAATAAGATAGGTAAATATTTTTTTCTTAAATTGAAAGAAAACACGTGTTTAATATAAACGTGTCTAATAATAAACGTGAAGTACTATTGTTTACACCCATTATCTTAATTACGGATGACCTTTTAAGGAATTCTCAAAGAGGTTATCTATCCATCAATGACTCGAGTCATTCATCGTTCATATATTAGAAATAATTTGCAATGTAATAACTCCTAGCAAATAAACCAAATAAAATAATTTAACTTTAATATAAGAAAACTCACACATAAAAAATAACGAAAATTTTGTCAATTTCCCAGTCTTATGAAAACATCTTTCGATAGTCTTTTAACGCTGTTTATGACTTCTAACGGTTTTTTACCCACTACCCAAAACATACCATAAGCTAATAGGTATACCAAATAGAATAATAAAAAAAAAACGTATCGTGGAAAACGCAGGTTTTTGATTGATCGCGCCCTACAACCAAGCGAGAATTCCTTCTAATTTTCTACTTTCCCATTCACACGAACGATACAAATTAGCAAAATGAAAGAGCAACTCCTTTCAACATTGCTTATGTGAAATTAATAATGAATTCAAAACAAGCAGGCTTTATAATTATCTTTAATTACAGCATTGTATTTATTCGTGTAATAACAGGCCAATACTTATGTACATTTTGTAATTTGAGACCTAGGTCAGTATAGTTGTACCTACCTATATGGTTTTACTTCAAGAATTAGAAAGTAGGTTTTATACTAATTAGAGGTTGTAGCACTTTTGTTACAGGCTGGTTCATTGCAGGACTTCCATTTTCAAACCTAGAATAAAGGGTTGGGCGTCATAAAGCACTAATTTGTTACACTGATCTACATTCTATTTTCAAATACTAATTTATCGACATAAGAAGCCGAAAATAGATCTCAGTGGCGTGCACTTGGAGAGGCCTATGTCCAGCAGTGGACTGCGATAGGCTGATGATGATGATGATGATGATGATGAATTTATCGACAAGAAAATTACCCATTTGTTTGTAAATCATTTAAAAACGGCAAAGCAATAAATTCCCCTTTACGAAGCACATTGCACTTATGACCTTTAAAATTATAGACAAAGTACGTCATTGGGACGTGTACGTAGACACAGGTATGCAATTTTGAACTTCGTCATAACATTTGTAAACTTGTATTTTTAGGTAAAACAGTAACACTCATAACTTAGAGGTTAATGCAGGAATATACATAGTGTTTCTGTAAATAATAAATTAAAATATTGTACTTATATGTTCATTTTCATAGGAAATGGTATACAAAGATTTATAAATAATTATAAAAACAATAGCATTACATATTTATAAAACCTGAATCAGTTCAACGGCATAAATAAATTAGCTGTGCAGTTCCAATGCAATAGATACAGATATTTATTTATAGATCGATATTGTATGTGATTTATTAACAATAATGAATTCGTCATGCGATAATTTATTTATACGAAAGTAGCTCTTGTCTATCGCGCTATTTCTCTTCGGTTAAATATAGAACAATAAATTCAAATTTTGAATTGAGAGTCCTCAATTTGTAAATTAAAAAATACTAGTACATTTTGGGTCCAAACAAGTAGGAGCATTTCTATTGACCTGTATGAAAGACTTCAGTTTACTTCTGAGAAAATCCACATACAAAATGTCTATGAAACCAGTATTACTTTTCCTGCTGGATGAATAAGACCAAAGATTCTGGGAATGGCGCACACTTTTGTTCTTATCTTTCGAAATTCAATTTCGTTATATGCAAATGTTTAATTTAAACGCAGAATTAAAACTAGTTTTTTTTTTTACTGTGTAACAGATTGAGTTTTCGTCACTTTCCAGAGATTAGCTCGTTTAAACTAACATACGCTTCAAAGCTTTCCTTTATAATATCGGTATGGATAAAGAACTAAACGTATATTAATATTCAGTAGTGGAAAATCTTAACCCTTGCGCTGTCGGCCATCATTTTCAGTGAGCCATTTCCTTCAATTTCCTCTTACAAGCCTCGCCTATGATAACCCAACATGCTGCATGCTCCAGTAGAAATTTATAGTGAACCATGCTCGTAAAATAATACGTTATTATAAAAATACTATCTGTTCCCCGCGGTTTCACTCACGTACTGGTAAACCATTTTCACAACCGGGTGAAAAGCAGCCTATGTCCTTTCTCAGGCATTATTTAAAATCGATTCAGAGTGAAAGTGGCAGACAGTTTGTGACAGATTTTGTCTAGCTCAAAATTCGGTGTTACAGCATTTTCATCCTAAAACAAAATACCTTCATCCGATTCCTAGTACTGGTTTAATCCCTGAATAGTTAGTTACCTGTAGCTCAAACAACAGGATTACATAACAGCAAAGTTTAATTGGGTTTTTGTCACTACACTGTCCGATCGGGAACAAAGTCCAATACGGATAGGATCACTCTAACAAATTCAGGAATGTTAGCATACCAGACAGCGCGTACTGTCCTACAAATGTTCGGACCAATTTTATTCTCTTCTTCTTTAGTCGGTCCCTCACTCGTTGAGGATCGTGACCCCATCTCCTACGCCGACTATTAGCTGTCGCCAGCGTTCTCTGTCCTGTGCCAGCTTGTATGCCTCCTGGAATGGTTTCTGCAGGGTCTTACTGAGCAAATCCGTCCATCGGGTTGGTCTGCGGCCCCGTGGTCTCTTCCCCTGTCTTTTGCCTAATAATATTGATTTTTCAATATTGTCAGGGGGTTAATTTTATTTTATTAGTTCATTCAATTGTTGGAAGTTATACTTAGTAGGTATTTTTTTTCTTTTTTCAAAGGAAATCATTGAAAGTCATCAAATGACCCCTGAATAATAACTTTTTTATAGAGCATAGTCTTACTCCGTAGGTAAGTAAGCAAATTAACTTTGCAGAAGTTGCAAATTAATAAGTCAATTTCAATTAATCATAATTTTTACCATTAAATCGTTCCAATATCGGAATTTTAAAATTAATATCCGATAGCTATTGTCAATTTTGAAATCCGACAATAAAACGTCACTTAGCGGGTTTCCGAACGGCAGCCAATTCCAATTTGCATGCTTAATGTATTCGTCATTCGAGAGATTATTTTATTTCTGAACGAACGGGGTAGAGCACTTTTTACCCACGACGGAACGGAGCAGGTATATGCGTTTAGGGTGAGAGATGTGCGTTTGTGTGTGCGTTTGTGTGTGCGTTTGTGCAAAGTAATGTTCCCACATATCTTCTAAAGTAATCATCTGATTTTGATGCGGTTTTCAATAAAGCGTTTGTGTTCGATCAGTTCATGTTCTTAGACAGGTGTCATGGCTGTAACTCACTAGGGGGCGCCACAATATTAGTCCAAACAGCAAAGTAATGTTCCCACGTACCTTCTAAGCTAATGATCCGATTTTGATGCAGTTTTCAATAACGTTTTTGTGTTCAATGAGTTCATGTCCTTAGATAGGTGTCGTGCCTGTAACTCACTAGGGGGCGCCACAATATTAGTGCAAAAGAGCAAAGTAATGTTCCCACCTACCTTCTAAACAAATGATCCGATTTTGATGTGGTTTTCAATAACGGTTTTGTGTTCGATGACTTCATGTTCTTAGATAGGTGTCATGGCTATTACTCACTAGGGGGCGCCACAATATTAGTGCCAAACAATGTTGCAATATAATCAAAACGTCCGATTACAATTCTGTTTTCATCAGCAATGTACGTGCTTAATGCATGTTCCCAAATAATAAAAATTACGCCTGTAACTCACTAGAGGGCGCTACAATATCGGTGCAAAATAATATTGCAATAACATATTATATAGACTATAATTCGTATATGCTCTCTAAAAAGTCTGAAATAAAATTAAGCAAAATTAAAAATTTTGAAAAAACCCCCGACGGTAAAAATCTTATTGAAAAATAATAAAATAACTCAAAACCCCCGACTTAACCCAATTATATAGGAATAACCGTCGGGGGCTGCCTTTTCTATATGAAATTTCAACAATTAATTGCGTGTATTTTATGTCATCGTTAAACATCTACAATTCTTTAATAATTGTATTCACGACACTAGAAATCCTTTAGCTGGGTTAATGGCAGCCCCCGACGGATATTCCTATATAATTGGGTTAAGTCGGGGGTTTTGAGTTATTTTATTATTTTTCAATAAGATTTTTACCGTCGGGGGTTTTTGTCATAGATAATTTAGAGTTTATTTTTCATTGATACCTTAGTTGAAAATGCAATCATAGTGTGAATAGATAAGAATTAACTCCTACTTTCATAATAAAGCACGTTTATCTAGAGTACCTAGTATTAACCGTGATAAAATTGTTGTTTTAATTAAACACTTCAAGTAATACTTTTACGGGATTAGCACATTATAATTCTCTCTTTCAGATCAATATAATAAAAATAATATATTTTATTGCCATTTTAGCACATAACTAGCCACGACTATTAAACCATGTTACTATTTTGTACTACGAAAGTTAAAGCTAAAATCGAACAACGAACTCCATGTTTTCTTTTTAATTTCCAGATGGCCACGATAATGAGTCATAAATTAATTTACGACGCTGATTTTGAATGTAGGTTATTAAAATATTATAGTGTTCGGTGTAATGAACTTACAACGAAACTATTTTTGGACATATATCTTGATTGCAAGGCTCGTAGATCGATTTAAGGGAGTTAAACAGTAAATGTACTGATTTTTGCCCGTTTCTTCATAGGTACATTTATCAGCCAATCTTTTGTATTTCGTGAGTGTCAATAGCTATTTTATCCCGTAGAAAAGGTTGTTATTTGTATAATATGTAAAAGGTAGTGTGCAAAAACGCTTACATACACCTTCTAAAAGTGATATACCAATATGTGAATGTGGTGATGCTACAATTAATAATTACTAATATATAGCTGAATCGTAAGTCAAAATAATGCATGTAATGTTACTTATTAAGTTATTTCTCTCACTTCAAATTGTCATCGATATCATTTCTCTGACAGCCCAACAATTATCACAAATGACCAATTTACTTCCCGCAAATCAGCAAGACTCCCTCCGGGGTTTGACTTGCCAAAAGCGGTGACTGACACTCCTTACCTTCCTAAATGTAAATTGCTTTAATTGGCATCATGCACATAAACCTTATAGCTATTGCAATAAGGTTCATTTTTGCTTAACAAATATTTTGTTTGGCCGAATTTGTTGTGACCATAAACGTAACGCATTTACGTTTTAAAACGTTTTCGTGACATCGTGGTCTCGCACTAAAAGGTTCAAAATGGTTACACATTCCTTTTTGTTCAGCTAAGAAATGTTTTATTGCTAGCGAATACGTTTTTATTACCGCAATTTGTACTTTAAAAGTTAAGAAGTAGAGTTCAAAATAGGACGTCGTGGTCTGCTCCAATAAATTTAATTAAAAACAAAGCGCTTTATGGGGGTACGCTTAAATCGTAATACACACAACTATATAGACTTTATTGCTATGTAAAATATCTTGTGAAGTGCAGTATATTTTGACTCTTGGAATAAAAAAAATCCAGGCCTTAAAACTGTGTCAGCTATAATAGTTCCTACAAAAAGACCAAAAAAAAAGCTGAAATACTCGAGAATTTCCCAAAATAGGGCGAAGATTTCTATAGTATGACTAATTTTTCTCCCTTATAGAATTCTTTTTATTCTCATATAGAGGAACCATCATCATGCTTAGAGTTCTTACCCACGAGCTCCTCACGAGCTTTTATAGAAAGAATCATGAATTCTAAAACCCGACAATAGCTCACAGTACTGACATCAACTGTCCTATAACCAAATGGGGCGTAAAAGATAAAATGCCTAATGGTTTGCCTTTTATTTCCGACTTGCGTGAAACTACCATTTTCGTCCCACGTGTAACCTTTGCTGAGCTAGATCTTTGTAAGTGGGTGCATAGACTGTCCGTGATTGCTACTAAAACTGAATAATAGTAGACTTTCTTCTGTTTAATAATGCGAGTCGTATTCTGCGATTTTAGTTACGTAGTTCTCGCAAAAATGTTTGATGATACTTTTTCACTATTATGCAGTCGCTGGTGATCATGATACACGAATGAAATACATAATTTATGTTATTCGATTTCATCCGAGAGAATTAAGTAATTTCACCGCACACTCGAACTTTGGAGGCAGGAGCTTTGGCCAGTGACCCACCCCACTATTTCTGTACCTCTATTCTACCACACAAAATCTTAGTAAATAGTGTAGAACTTGAATAGATTTAGTACATCAGTCAGTAGGTTTTTCCGTTTTATTCCTCACAGATATCTATCAGGGGTATCAAAGTAACTGTGTGAAGTAAATCGAAAGAGCCATTACGCTAGCATTCAGCCCCAATTGGTTGGCCGATAACGCAGCGCCTAAATCACGCCCTATTTCACCTACGAAAGTACTCGACGCTATTTGACGATCTAAGGCTCAGAGGAATAAACCAACCAGAGTCGCCATGAGCAAATCTTTATACGAAAAAGTCCGTCCATTCACGCATGGGGCGACGCGACAAAAGTACTTAACATCTGACTCATGCATTTTTGATCACATCGATAATCAAGCACACGACAAAATTGAGAAACACAAACCTAATCTTGACCTACACAGGTATGTATACACAGGTCTTCATAAATACAAGTATGAGTGACGCTCTCGTATCTTCGACAAAGGGGAAGGTACGGCGTCTCCAGTTAGTTAAACTATCTAAGACCAAGTCTTGGATATCAAATAAAACGGATATACACTAGCATGGAAGACGTGACGTGGTTAGAAAGGTCATAAAGGGGCTTATAATGGCGCCGATGGTACTTGACAATGGATACGGTAACGCTAATGTTTTTGGTAAACAGCCATTTTGAGTCAGATCGAAGGAATTTGGTGGTAATGCTTTTACTGTGTGCCATCGAATTCTTCTTGTTGCTATCAATACTTATATACTACTTGTAAAACTGAAAAGTTTGTATGAACGTGCAAATCTCAGGAACTACTGGTCCGATATGACAAATTCTTAGATAGCCCTTTCACCGAAGAAGGCTATATGCAATATTTATTTTCCTTTCGATTTCGCCCGCGTTCTGAGGCTACTAGGTCTCAGGTCTGGATAAAAAGTAAAGTTTGAATCTATGAAGAGGTAAATACACTATGGCATCACGCAATAACTACAGACTTAAAAGCGCACAAACAGCGGTTTAAAGCTATATTATCTCAAACTAACTCTTGCTAACTTCGCGTACCCGGCTTAGCTAACCAATTGTAATTATTATGATTGGATTAGCACTTGATACTCTATCCTTATTGGGTATATGGGTATAACTATGATAGGCCTTGAAACTTTAGGGGAACGGGTTTTACATAGAGTTATGTATGTTAATTAATATGTACCTTCGTCATACAGCCCTACTAATATTGTTAGTGTGAAGATACTCCGTTGCGCTGACTTGTTCATACGAATATTACCTATAAAAGCTTAGTTCGTTCTTGTGTCTGTAAGTTTGTTACTTCTTCACGTACACGACTAAACGGAATTTGATGCAACTTTACAACAATCTGTTCGCTGCGTTTCCTACTGTCATGGTATGGACACCTTGATTACACATTAGCATAATTTCGTTGTTAATTGAAATATTATGTTGAACATTTTTGTAATAACTGTGCATGAAAAAATCAGGAAGCAATGAAAAAACAAGCAGGCAGTGCAATCATTATTTGAATTAGAATCGAATCAATACGGTAGGTAAATGGACACATTACCTACAATAATTGGCCTAATGGTTTATTATAATAGAACCATTAGCTACTATTTTAGACTGTGATTTGTAATCAATACCTACGTGATTTATATAATGTACTGCCATAATGTGTGTGGCGACAAAAATATATTGTTATCGAACTCGACATATCGATAAACTTTGGTCATTCAATTAGTTTTGCGCTCTTAATGGAGTAATCAGTATAATTAAGTACGAGTATACATACAATAATATGTGGGTTATCAATACTCATGGAAATCGATCGATTTGTTCGATTTTTTACGCTTGCAATAGTCGGTTTTCAGATTATAGAACGATTTATACATTGTTTTATCGTGTTTTAAATGCGTTTCAGAATTTTTGAAACAGACAGACCAACTTCAGCCAATAGTTGGCTCGATGACGGTTAATTTTGGAGACAATCGTGAATCCAATCAAATCAGTCGGCCTGATACCTGATCGTTGTAAAGTGTTCACTACTAGTCATTTCCATACTGATAAATGATCACGCTATAGGCTAAACAAAAGTTTGCAGTGTGCTGTGAATCTTTAAACTATGCAGTATTTTTATTTAACTGACTTCTCCCTACTGACAGTTTTAAAAATTGTCATGATCACGTCCCACATGTATATATTATAATGTTGTACATATACAGTATTGCATTTCCTAGTACATATATGTATACAAAATACCTTCTCCATACGGGTAGCAGTATTTGTGTTGGTTAACTATTGTTAGTGTTTATGTTAGTACACTAAACACATGCAAGAAATTCCTAGTATTATTTGTAGTAGTAGAATAGCTTATGTTTACAACTTCGTCATCCGTAAACGTCATACTGAGGTCGTAATTTATGTTCAGTCCTTTGTAGAGTAGTGTGTTACAGAAAGATAAACAGCTAAAATGTTGGGTCTAATCGTCTAAATAATTTGCAATTAAGGATTATCTACTACAACCCTATACTGCCTGCCCCAGGGTGCACCATTCACCTAGTCGTGCAGGGAGCACCCTGGCGAAAAATGGACGAGGTACGAGGACGACTGACTGGTGCCGGAATACCCACCACACAACAGTAAATGTGTATTGAACATGTATCATGCCTTGTTAGCTGGTAGTCTCGAGCTAAAAAATATGTCACAAATGCTCACCAAGCCCTTCCAACCTGGTGAGGATTTTGCCAGGCAGTATGCGTTTTTAGGCGAAGATAATAAAAACCATCTGTCTAAAATAAAATTTATCACTCATACTTCATTTTTCTTTATGGGAAAAGGTCTGTGCCTTGCAGTGGGCCATTAAAACACATGATTAACTTTCACTGCATAATTAAAAAGGTGTGAAAAGACAGCCTAGTTCATTTTATTAAGGGTTGGGTTTGCCAGTTAAGTACGGGATTTCATTTAGCTAATTACTTTTATGTTAAATTCAAACATTAATGGATGAAAAGTTGGCTTTTCTTAGCAGTTTTGACCATTTCAAATTAATTTAAATATGTACATGAATGAAACAGATAGCTAAAAGAATATCTAAGAATTCCGTTTTTTTTCATTTGAGTTACTTATGGAACCCCTTAAAATAGATTTCAAAATACAAAAAGCCAGATTACCAGAAAAACAAATCCACAAATTAAGTGGTTCGTCAATAAAGGGAATTAAAACTGCTACTTACGAAAGTAGTTCTTAAGATTTTTAGATAGATATAACTTACGCAATCTTTCAATCAGTTTTTCGCAGACAATTTATCTAGCTATAAGATTTTCAAGTCGGGCAATTTTTCAACGTTCACCTGGCGGTGATTTCATTAAGCTAATTGCCTCTTCCTTTATATTCTAGAACCTTCGATCTATTAATACCTGGAGCCTGGCGGCAATGTTTGCTCTTAAATGGACCTCTATAGAGCTTCGGATGGCTTTGAATGCAAAATGCGACGCCATTCAGCCGCTTTCGGTTTTTAGGCCATTCCTGAATGATGAGTCAATACGAATGTGTGAATTACGGGTTTAATATGAATGAATTGAATTGAAAGTGTTATTTATAAGGTTTGCTTAGAACCTTATCCATTTGTAATTAGTATCTGAAAGTTGAATGAATCTTTTTTAAGAATGTCTTAGAATTGGGAGGATATTGTATAAAAATTAAATCTGGAACATTTTTAGTTACGTTTAAATCGTTATACATGCAAAAGTTTGGATACCATAGTACGAATAGTAGGTCATTTTGCTTGCAACAGCAAAATTAAAAAAATAACAAAGCATCTATTTCATCACATTGTTTAGATTTAACTTTTCTTATTGTGGCTAGTAGACCTTTCAATATTTTTGTTGTCTTTTTGAAAATGTATTGCTCTCAAAATTATAAAACGGCGGCTAATACCGTCGTAATGTCATCTGAAAACCATCGAAATACTTTCCTATTTCCGGAAAAAGACCTGTTCACCTACTTCATAAACCCTTATAAAATATACACGTGACATAGCCGTGGCCTTAATGAGGACCAACCCTCTTTGATGGTGGCACAATCAGTTCATTTATGCGGATCAAATCCTGGCAATGTGTTCGTAATATTTTATGAAAACATGTCGGAAATATAATAAAAAATGTTATAGAAATATTGTGTAGCTCGATGAGTTACTCAGGTGTATATTTTTAAGAATTGGTATGTATTTCTTCCTTGTAATGGAGCTAAAAATAGCTCATGTTCTGTTACGTTAAATTGGCAAGTTAGGCAAAGTGCATATTTATAAAACCTGTTTCTCTTATTTATTACATTTATTCTTGGAGCGTTACCTATGATAATTATGGGCCTATCATCTCGTACTTAAGAGTTAACCACTATGCATTGACTAGTGTCTTTTTTAGATGCACTATTGGTCTTAATTTATTGTGTAGGAAATACGCTTGTTTTTATGCCTTATGCAAGATGATTAGTTTGTGCTAACTGATGTAACTACTATAACACATTACGTATATAAATTGCGCAATATGTATAAATAGCCAAACACGGAAGCATTACATAATTGAACTAATATGGAAAATTCCGCCTCACTTCACCACGTTTGTACCCACCCTTAGATAAATGCCTTCCAGCCTTTCATCTATTACGGACTCAAGTTTACGGAGCAACAAGCAATCTCAGGGAACTTTAAGTGGATTTTAAAAATGTATGATAACTGCTTATTGCTGTCATCAAAAAGTTGAGCTGAGATATAATGAAGTAGCTCAAACTTAGCGCATCAAACTTCTTCACTTTGTGTAAGTGCAATTGTTTTTGTCAGCCACACTTATTACGAGAAGCTAAGGTACATAGGGTGATGACTTATTTAATTTAATTATAAAGCATACTCGTAGCACATAATCATTTTCTGGTAGAGCCCTTTATTAAAGAACGAATAAGTTTTTTCCGTGGTTTTAACACACCGTTGACTTAAAGGAAATAATACTTTCCGCACCCGATATCTTTTTTAGATAAAAATTATAATAGATACCGTCAAATTGCATCAAAATATGTTTATACAAATATTCAACCCGAACCTATGAATGCCTTAACTAATTTATGTTTATCGTAACAAATTGTAACTCATTGTTTTATATGTATCTACTAACAGAATTAAATACATAACTATACAAGTGGACTAAAATTAAAATGTCTTTAAAAGGAAAGATCCAAAACTTCAAGTGCAACGATGCGTCAGGACTGTGTGGGTGCCACCATGCAATATAGAGCACAATGACCTGTTGCACATTGGTGACGGGAATGGGTACACACACACATAAACACATATACGATGTTAGTACCAGCATATTGCAGTTTATTGCTAAGGAATAAAATTGTTGTTTAAATGTCTAATTGAAAATCGATTCAACCAACATTCGTGAGTAGATATAAAATAAATGATTTAGTTTTCTTTCTTTTTGGTTTATTGGAATAATTTTTCTGCCAGTTGATTTTCCCGCATTTTCACACCAATTCTTCAGCTAATATTAGTACCCATTTGATATTGATGATGTTTCTAATATAATATAAAATATCGCTATTTTCTAAGATTTATATACAAAAAGACTATAAAAATATTGATAATTAATTTTATGACAATGTGATGATTCATGCCAGTTCAGATATCTATAAGACATGAAACGTGCTGATAAACAGATGGGCCATGTCATCGTTAATTACCTAAACACCTGGAACTACAAAGGCATCTTTAAGAGCGTTTCCACACTATTAGTTTTAAAACACGTGTGTATAACAATAAGCCTGTGCTTCTAAAACTTCTTTCATGTATACGATAAGACGAAATTGCTACCAATTTGTGACCATTCACAGTAAAAAGAAAGAAAAACATATTTGTATGTTGCAGGATGACAAAATCCTTCGTGTACTTTTTAATAAAATAAAAAATAGATAATGACAACATAAAACATCAAACAATTGAAATCAGTGTCAAAAGGTGAATGACCCCTTATCCAGAGGTTACTACAATAACGTAGGAATTGAAAACAATTGATTATCTGCATAAACAATATCATTGTTTGTTTGTGTCATCTAATAAACTGGCTATTGTGATTATTATAATAATATGTTGATTAAAATAATTATTACGACGCCTAAGTAACATTATAATTATGATACTAACTTTGTCTGTGCCCCACGAAGGGTCAAAATTCCTGTTAAGGTCTAAGAAATTGTAATCATCTGCTTAACATTTTCCCAATTATATTAGTGTTTGCTTTTATTCTAACTAGCGTATCAGTAGGATTGTACATGGAGCGACTGCCTATCTGATCTCCTCAACCCGGTTACAAGGGCGACCCGGCACCCCTTGGCCAGTATGGTAGTCAGACTTCCAGGCTTCTGATTGTCAAAGATGTTCAAATGACAGCTGAGACCCACCATTTGCACGCAAAAGTGAAGCTCACCAGTTTTCATCGGTACTACCGTATTCCTTTCCAATCAATACATGGCCTAGCCTTCACTCACTGGTCATATAAAAGTATAATGTGCAAGCAGCTGAGGGTTTCAAGGCGTATGAGGGCAATGAATCCATGAAAGTGTTGGATTATTTGTGGATTGTTACTCTATACCGCCTCAATTGATAAATGCGAAAGTTAAAAGTCCTTCTCGGCGATTACCTACATTTAGAATTAATTTATAGTGAATCCTTACTTAAAGTCATTTGTTTGTTTGTTTGCTTGAATGCGTTAATCTTAAAAACTACTGCTCCGATTTGAAAAAATCTTTCAGTGATAGATAGTCTATTAATGGGCTCTTTTTTATATCAGTGCACAGTTTAAATAAGCCTTAAAATTAAGTAATGTTTGCCATTCTTGATTCGAAAAGATTTATTGAATACACACTTAGCCTGATCTTGTAGTTTGTACACCTCTGCTCAACTCCTCGAAAAGAATAAAGCACTATTTTATGCTAAATTAAATTAGAATAAATTCAAGATGTACTTCAGTACAAATGAGTTCAATATAAAGTACTCTTCAAAGCTGAGTTACATGAACTGTAGGAGCCACTTGTTCGAGCAATGATGCGAAACAATGCACGCTCCTTTCTAGTTTTAGAACTTAAACTTCAAGTGCCGTTAAGTTGCAACTTGAATGTAACTTTAAGAATGAGTTTAAATTATTTATTTTTAAAAGATTTAAATATGACCTTGCTACTTGTAAATTACTAATAAGCTAAATGTTAAATTAACTCTGTCCGTCAGTTGCGATTTAAATTAAAATAAAGGCAGTGAATGTCGGAATTGGACGACGAATGTTGCTACGTAGAATTTTCGCAAAGATAGTATTATAAACCATTCTAGTTTAAAAAAATAGCTTTTTCTCATCCAAATCAAACTTACTTTCAAAAAACACAAACGACGAATAGGTATCATTTAGGTACAAAACCCGAAGACCGTAAATTTCCTATATTTTCAGGCGAAAAAAAAAGGGGCAGTACTTTATTATTTTCCGATGTGATACTGCGGCTGAACGGTACATTGTTATCAACGTTTATTATGAGCCTGTAACATTTTATAAGTCATTAAGCGACCACCTGGTGCCCACGTGTGCTGAAATGCCTGAAACCTACCTATTTTTATAACTGAAGATAATGTTATGAGACTTTCAACTCTGAAAAGTTCCACCAATAATAGGACGTAAGTATTTAAAGTTTATAATGTTTTCAGTTACAGAAAAGAGAATCTATGAATTTACGTTAGTGCTTGTTAATTATCTATTGTACTTTACAAAGTTAATGCCATAACAAAAATCGGTCTTAGAAACTGCTAAAAAAATTTGGCACTGACAATGAGCCAAAATTTCTCATTGCATACTGAATTCTAAGCATAGTCTTAAATCGACACCTAATAAACGACTATGATGATTGAAACCCAACAGTTCCCATGAGAAAAATACCATCACTGTACGAAGTTCAATAATTATCTTGTCACAAATACATGTATCTGTAAGCTACAACGTACTGACAAGCATTGACCTACCCACATTTATTTTCATCGATTATTTTCTATTCAGGCCATTGGTTAAACTTCCATTCATATTATTTTTTAGACGTAACAATACATTATTGTCCGTTTGCTGGAAGGGGTATCGCCCACGCATGGGACTCGGTTATACTTACGTCACTTTATAAGTAGGTATGTAATATACATTAATATAGGTCATTTGCTTATCAGTTTTATATTTACTCATATAGTAAAGAGGATTTTTTTTTGTTTGTTTGTACCCAAAAGGCTACTAAAGCGATTTGAAAAAATCTTTCTCTATTAGAAAGCTAAATTATCCCTGAGTAATATAGGTTATATTTTATCCCGGTACGAGCAGTAGGTAGTTCCCACGGATCGCTGGTGAAACCATGGGAAAATCAGCTAGTTACTTATGTAGGTGTACGTAAAATGCTTCACTCAAATTTTGACAGTTAAAAGTTATCTTTTCCGTGGGAAACTATTGTAGTTGTAAAGTATATTTTAAATTACAGCAGTGATTCTTGCTGCCTTTTAAGCAGTGACTAATGTTATTATTTGTGAGTGGTGTTAGTTTAAAATAGTTTGGTTGTAAATATATTGTATCGCAATATGTGGTTATTGCAAATTCATGTCGTGTAACCAAATAAAAAAAATGTCGTCAACGTTTATAAATACATCACATTGGCAAATACGATGGATATTGAAACACTATTTGTGTTTACACTAAAATCTATACATAGGTTAGTTTTTAGTTTTATTTGTATGCCCACTAGTGTAGGTAATGGTTATGCATGATTGATGGGCCTGCATTTTTAGTATTGAATGTTTGAGCTGGATACCGCATAAAAACCGCCAGTATTCGTTTTTGGTTATACGTAAAAACAATGCATGTGAATGCGGTAGTTTCTATAAACATTCGAGCTTTATTTGAACGAAACTTTACTGAAGTTTAGAAGTGGTAAAAAACTAATTATCAAAAAAATGTTGACGTTCTTTATATCAAGCGTTTGTTTTCCGATATCTACCGTAGGTATTCATAATGATCCCTTGGTCTATCGTTCCAATTTTATTTGGGGTTGACCCAACATAAAATTGGAACGATATCTTCTTTAATCTATTATCTTCTTATATCTTCTTTAATTCTTCTCTGTCTGATAACATATCAAATTATGTACTTTCTACTGTGTATGACATATTAAAAAAAACATCAAACGAGGTGAATAGTGAAAATCTATATACAACAGAATAGAAGAGGCAATAAATATAGGCTTGTTTAGCGACTCAAAAATGTCACTAAGAGTGACGAGGGTTAGTGTTTTATTTCAAAAAAAAATTCCTCATTTACGTTATCCAGACGTATCTGAAACCTAAAAATAGTAAATTATATTTTATCACATCCGAATTATAAGATACCTTAGTCATATCCCGGATGACCGATATTGCGTCTAAAATTGAAACTTCAAAGGATGGGTTTAACTCGTCATGATGAGTAGAATGAAACGGAATGGAACCAAAAAAACATTGTTTGTTTACACATACGAATAACAATGTCACGTTTCATTTATTATAAAAGAATTGCGTTTCAAAACGTTTTGTTTGGTGTTATTTTTGAGTGAGCGGTTATTTTTGAAACACATCATTTGTTAAAAAATCAGTCGACTGTGATGCTGATGTCACACATTTAATGCCTAGTGAAACAATAGATGATAAATGTATGTATTTTTTTCATAATCTTGTGTAAAACATCGTGTGGTATCATTTTGGCTAAACATAAAATTCCTTTCTCTCGTGGGGATATCAATAAAAAAATAAGATACAAACAAAAAAAAAGTTTTGTTTTGTTCTAAATACTTTTCTGAAAACTCCATATTTTATGAAAAATAAAAATCATATCTGAATCTGCACTTAGATTTCAATGTAAACATATTGTCGACAAATCTTAACAGAATCCTATAACACCTACGATAAATTTAGCGAGAACAATGACTTTGATCTAATTAAAGCAAATCATTCAACTTGTTACAAATTGGATGTGACGAGTAATTCCGAGATACACCTCTGATAGTACGACGAAACACCGCATGTATACAAAATTTATTTATACATACAATATCTTTATGACTGTGGTAGACAGGTAAACTAACACAAGCCACGATCTTGAAATGTCAAATTTGAACTTAGACCAGAGATCTTGAGAAACTAAAGACACCTTAAAGCATTTGTTGAAGAAGTTATGTTGGGGAAGTTGGGGTTGGGGTTTGTTTAGTATTGACAAATTATTATTTTCGTTTTTTGCATTCGAATACTACCTACCTTAGAAGCCACATATTTTCATACACGTAAAACTAAACACAACCACCAAAGTTCAAACACAGCTTAAATAAATAAGCAACCGACGGCCTCTAAACCATTAAACTATTTTTACCCGCCTCACTCTAGTTTGTACAGGCTAATGGGTGCAATCAGTTCATAACACGCTATGCTCTATGCTCCAAGTAATGCAAGCGACCATGACCGATAGGCGGAAAAGTCTGGCAGTCACGGCTACCCCTCAAGGTTCTTACAACATGAAATCTTGGTGGAAACAACTATGTATGTTTAATTTTAGCTGTTATTTGCGGTTTCAACCACGTTCTGGAAGAACTACTTCCCTTACCCGGGTAAAAATAAGCATACGTCCTTTGTCAGTTTCTGGACTACCTGTCTTTTTAATATCATTTAAATCGGTTCAGTAGCTTAAGACTAAAAGCACCACAGATAGATATAGTTACTTTCGCATTAATATTACTAGCTCATTCCCTTACATTTTGGGAGAATCACTTTTTGCAATCGGATAAAAAGGAACTTATGTATATAGGTATATCTCATATCTCACGTTTTATTTACTTCTGTGTATCTTTAGAAAACAGTTTAAAGTTTAAAGAACTTATTTAAAGTTCAGTAGTTTCAGCTTGAAAGCCTATTAGACGAGAGTTATTTTCGCATTCATAATATTAGTAAGGCTTACCATATTCGAATGTAATTTCTAATCACCCATAGCTATGCACATAGTGTACCACATCACAATACACGCTTAAACTAATCCGATCCATCTGTTTATCATTCGATTGTCCGTCGTATTCTGCATGCAAACTATCTGTACGAGGTGGTACGGATTTAACTTGTACCAAGGATAAGTAAGGAATGGAGTACCTAATAACGTACGTAAGAAAGTTTATTTGTGGTAATAGGATATTTTTTTATGTTTGCACGTTGTATTATATAACTGCTTGTTAACTGCGGTTTTTATTTTCTACTTAGCTTCAACAGTGGTTTTATTATCGTGAGAAAATCTTCCTTTTACATCTTTACTAGTACGATAACATTTTGCGGAAACATTTTGTTTTTTTTTGCGCCCTAATTCTAAGAAACTACTGATCCGCTTTAAATAAATTAGTGAAAAGCCTCCAACTTTTACATATATGTTTTGTCTAAATTAAATGAAATCCTTATCTTTATCAGTTCATCATTAATAACACGAAACACCACGTTACGTTCAGTCGACTCTATATCATTCCTTACCCTTAAAACACACCTACACCAGTAGCTTCATTCAATTATTTACCTGTCGTACTCACAGGAGGGCTATTGTGGCGAGATCTCTCGGCATTAGATCGCTTGCTAGATCCATGGAGAACCAAAATGACGCGCGGAGGTGCCATAACGGAAAATCGCCTAACAAAGTAGCGTATCAAAATGCGGGTGTGCGGGACGTTACTGTCTATATTTTTTTGCAATACCAGAAATCGTTGTCAGATTTCTCCAAGAACACAAATGCCTCGTTAGTTCACTAGTAATTGATAGTTTTGGTCACGCCCATCGTACATTTTTGACCGACAAGAAGGCGCTTGACCTACCCGCCTTGTGGCATCTCCGCTCATCTTTCCTTACTCCGTGACTAGATCCATGTGGTCAAATTATAAGGGTGCTGCATCTGCACTGCGAATGTGATTGTCTTTCCCAATTGGTAGACTCGAGTTTGACTTGATTTCCATCGATTTTGGGATGAAGAGATGGCATTGGCATTGGTTAGTCTTGGTTTTCTATTTTATGTTAATAATGTGTAATGTGCTTTTGAGATGGGAATTTTGGGATGTAAATTTTGGGATGAGAGGCTTCTGTTTTTGAGATGAGAAATCATCACATGATTTCTCGCACTGTGGGTGAATTTGGACGGAGTATCTGAATTGTACTGACGACTTTACTTCTAAAGCCCCTTCTGTACGAGGGCCGGTAACTCTTTAGAACAATCCTGCAGCAAATACACAATATACAGGAACGTAGACCGATAGAACGTACAACGCACGGACAGATAGAACGTAGGTACAATGTCATTATTTTTTGGCATCATCGGCATCCTATTTATATTTGAGCAAAGACCTCTTTTCGCCACGTTCAGGCCACGTGCAAAGAACACGAGGATCATAAAACAACACTCTTTCGTTCTTTCAATGGTCCATAAAAATGCAAGCATGTACTTCACTAAATATACTATCAGTAAAAAGCTAGACATCAAAGACTTTGGAAGGCAAAGCTTCACAACTAGGCTAGGCTTGACATGAACTTTGCAAAGGTACTAAAATCACCTACTGTTGCGATGCAGCCCGTATGCAGAGACCTGACTTGTGGCGTCATTTGCAATGCAAATCGCCCACGTTTGAGCTTTGCAGTTTCTTACTTAAACTAGTTAGTGTCTTGCTTCGTCATAAGTGTCAGTTTTGGTGATCTTTTTGACGTATGATGTGAACTATACCTAGTATATTATGTTTTTCGGTGTAGCGTGATTTTCAAAGGTATTTTAATATAGTTTTTTGTAGTGCTATTTTTGTACCTTCTACTTTCGTGCCATTTTTTACCTTCTACTTTCGTGTGGTATCCCATTACATATTATAAAAATTAACTTTATTTTGAGTAAGATAAAATTCAAATCAAGGAGGTACCTAAAGATGAAATTATAAGTTAATGAACTCAAGATCAAGTTTTCTTTTTGATAGAAATAGAATAGAATAATTTATTTGCGAATAATAACGATATGTCCTTTAAATTTGTGGCAAAAAATCTCAGCTATATAAATATTCCTTTACATCATGAAGACTAGTAAAACCTACGTTACCTGCGAACCTTGTAGGTCATGGATTAAAGACATCAAAAGACGGCCGGGCTTCTCAAGTGGGGTGTAGTGTATATGAGTATGTAGGCTATTGACCTCGCTATTATCCAGTATGTGGTGTATACTTGACATATATAGTGACTCTTTGATATATTTTATTGTTGAACGCCTCTACTAATTCGTATTAGCTTAAAAATAATTCTCTATTACAATGACATACTATTATGTTACAAACATGGTTAATCAATTGAAAATTGAAAAACATCTTTCCATTTAGTTATAGAAAATCGTAATGCACAGGAATAGCAATGTCAACAGATTGCTATCTTTATCACTATAGTCGATACTTCGATAAACAAATCGTTAGTACAGATGTGTTTGTTAATCTCAGGAAGCACTGAACCGTGTGATAGGGTTTTCTACGGAGACGGTTTTCTTCATCAAAAGCGAAGCCTTGATTGCATTACATTCCGTATTTTAACCGTAATTATATTCTTTTCCTTGTCGTGCTTTTTATTAATTGATAAGTGAGATTTTTTTGAGTTTTAGTTGATTTTGATCAGGCTCAAAATTTGTACCTGTTATTTATTCCATTAATTTATTACAAAACTCAATTTCCTAAGTTCTCGCTAACCACCACAATTTTCAGGCCACCCGTCTTTCATTTACACCTTCAAGGTTTCAGAATCATTACGCAAAATGACTAGTATCAATTACGACCAGGGTCCAGGGTCCAGCCCCCCCCCCTCCCTCCTCTCAACCCCCTAATCGTCGCCATTTGTTCCGACCATACAACGTAGGCTGTTCTGAAAGTGAAGATAAAAATACTCGTCGGAACGGCGTTGTTATATTTTATTTAATGCGCCGGGTATTAGGTATGTTGCTGTAATGTTACTTCTTAGAAGGTTGGTGTAGAACTGATGTGATCTCTGAGCGTATTTTAGACACTGGTACTACTCTATGATACTAAGGTACATAAGGATTATTAATTCAATCTAAGTATTGAAAATGACTATCGTCCTACAAAGACAGCATCAGCACTCAGAAATTGTATTTAGAACCTAATACGATTTAATCTCAGCATAGTTATCGGACGTTGCCTGCGTAACTGCTACTTTGTTGTCGCTCCGCTAATGTATTTTGAAATCAGTGCATAAACTTATAAAAAGTGCTGGTGATAGTGTTAACCTGGCAGAAGGTGTCCACTGCTATAAACTTGTGCTAATAATTTTGTGCTATAGTGTAATTTTTTAGAAATAATAGACAAAATAATCACACACTATTTATCCAGCCTACCGACAGTTGTTTTATATCTGTGCGTGGTGCTAAAACGCGTAAACGCCGCGTCTTGCACGGCGCTTATGACATTCTTCTCGCGAACTCTGTTGAACGGACGGTGCTGCGGCCTTTATTAGTGTGCTTTTGGTTTTGCTTACCACTATTACTGCCAACTTACTTTTCTTCGAAACTGTGGGAGGGTCTTTATTGCTGTGCTGTTTTTAATTACCGAAAATAAATAGAGGATATGGCTTCATCAATACAATCGTGGGGCTGTTGTACCAGTGATCGTTTGCAATTGGAGGATGACAAAGAATTTATAAATTGTATGAAATGCAAAAGGTCTTTTCATTTTGCCTGTCTGTCTATGCCTGAAATCCCTATTGAGGAGGAGGCTTACTACAAGTGGAATTGTTCGGGTTGCACAATTGCGATTTCTAATGCTTCTAAGACCGCTAAACCGAACAGGAATGTTTCTACTACAAGAGGAAACAAAAGAATGGCATTGAATTCGCCACCTCAGACCGCAGCAATTACGGCTGAAGATGTGCGTACTATAGTGCAAGAGGTGGTCGAATCTGAGTTCACTGCCATGCTCCAAAAACTTAATAGCACCATAATCAGCGTTGTCATCAAGGAATTGGCGCCTATTAAAAATGAGATCCGGGAGTTGACGTCATCGTTAACATTTCACACGAAGGAATTCGAAGAACTTCAAACAGGACATAAATTACTAGAAAGAACGGTTAAGGACTTATCTGAACAAAATTCCAAGTTAAATATGTTAGTGACGGACCTAAGTCACCGGGTCAATTACATGGAGCAACAGACTCGTTCCAACAACCTCGAAATTCAGTGTCTTCCTGAAAACAAACATGAGAACCTATACAATGTCGTGAAGCAGCTGGGAGCTGTTGTGGGATGCAGCCTGAATGACAGCGACATTCATCACTGTACTCGTGTTGCCAAACAGCAAGCCGGTAACAACCGTCCCAGATCCATCGTTGTTCAGCTTGCCTCTCCAAGGACTCGCGATACTCTCCTGGCCTCGGTAATAAATCATAACAAAAACAAGAAGGTTAACTCAGAGAAACTCAATACTGCGGATCTGGGCATTGCTGGCGATAAAACACCGGTATTTGTAGTTGAACATCTTTCGCCGGCTAACAAAATGCTACATGCAGCCACTCGACAAAAAGCTAAAGACAAAGGGTATAAATTTGTCTGGGTGAGAAACAGCAGGATTTTTGTTCGAAAAACCACCGAAGACGAACATATTTTGATAAAGAACCTAGATTCCCTAACTAAGTTAGTATAGTTTTCAAAGAGAATCTTATTCGTTTTTAAGTACAAAATGCATGCTCCTGTGAAATTTAAAATGTGAACAATTCGATAACTTAAATATATACTATCAGAACTGCAGAGGATTGCGAACAAAAACGAATATGATTTTCCGTAATGTGTGTATTAATTACTATGACGTTATAATTCTTACTGAAACCTGGCTTAACAGTTCCATACACAGCAATGAATTATTCGATGACAGATATACGGTCCACAGGAGAGATAGAGAGACCTGCCAACTTGCTGGTAAAGAAGGTGGGGGAGTTCTAATAGCAGCCAAAAAGATATTTAATCCTAAACGATCAGAACATTTTGAGAGTGGATGTGAGGATGTCTGGGTTACTTTGGATCTTCCTTCTAACGAATGCTTTCGTCGAATAACTTTCTGCGCTGTATACTTGCCACCACCAGTACGCATGTCTCAGCTGGATTGTTTTCTGGATAATTGTAACAATGTATTGGAACAACTAAACGATTCATGTACATGTATTATAGGTGATTTCAATTTGGGCTGCATAGATTGGAAACTTGACAGTAATTTGAATAAAAGTCAAAAACTGAGTAATACTTGTGAAGCTCTGCTGGACTTTACTTATGTTAACAAGCTGAATCAATGTAATAATGTATATAATGCCTCCTCACGCGTACTAGATCTTGTTTTAACTGACTATCCATTGTGTAATGTAGAAAAAAGTATTGGCACCTTATGTAATATAGATCTGTATCATCCGCCTTTGAACGTAAATATTCGTCTTAAAAAAGCAGCCAAACTTCCATATAATATCACATATGAGTTACGTGATTTCCATAAAGCTAGCTACGTAAATATAAAAAAATACCTAATGGAACAGGACTGAGAGGAATTATTTGAGGCGAAGCATAACGTCAATGATATGTTGCTGGCATTTTATACCATCATCAATGATGCCATCCAAAGATTTATCCCTGTTAAAAAACCCAAAAATAGTAGATACCCCCCATGGTTTAACAAAACTCTCATTAAAATGTTAAATACCAAAAACAAGATAAGAAAACGATATAATACTTACCATAACCCATTGGACAGGGTTGAGCTGAAGATAATTAACAAACGTTGTGATTCACTTGCTATGACTTGCTATAATAATTATTTGAAAAACCTTGAAGAAGCTTTGGCCAACAATCCTAAAATAATCATTTTGGACCTATGTTAAAACTAAGCGGGGTGGATCTAGCTCGTATCCTTTATCTATGACGGATGGTACAGCTACATCATCAGATGGAACACAGATATGTGAGTTTTTTGCCTCTTACTTCTCTTCCGTATATAGTCCTACTGAAACCAGGTGCAGAACTTATGACACTACTAGTTTTAATAATATTCAAGATAGTAGCATGGCCTTGCACATTCCATTTATCGACGGTGAAGCGTTATATAAAAAACTAAAAAGTTTAGACCGCAACAAGGGTGCTGGCCCAGATGGCATTCCACCAGTATTCATATATGAATGTGCGAATGAGCTGGTCATACCTTTGTTGCGTATTTTTAACAGATCTTTATCTACCGGAACCTTCCCGTCAATGTGGAAGGAAGCGAAAGTTATCCCCATCCATAAATCCGACAAAGAGAACTTAGTTTCGAACTACAGACCGATTTCAATTTTATCAACCTTTGGCAAAATCTTTGAGTCTATATCTGATCTAGATCTGCCCCCATTTTCAAAACCATCTCAAAATTTTCCTAAGTGAGGAGCAACATGGTTTTGTGGAATCCCGATCGACTAATACCAACCTGGTGCTTTTTACTGAGCTATTAACGACAGCAATAGACTCTGGATACCAAGCTAATGTTATATACACGGACTTCAGCAAAGCGTTTGATCGGGTTTCGCATAAAATTCTCATTTCCAAGTTAAAAAGGTATGGTGTTTCTGAAACACTTTTGTCATGGCTCAAATCATATCTCGAAAATAGAAGTTTTTTCGTAGTTGTTAATGGTTTTCGATCAACCGTTAGAAATATATCTTCGGGCGTGCCACAAGGTTCCCATATGGGGCCGGTACTATTCAACTTTTTTATTAATGATATTCCGAACTGCTTTCGCCACTGTCATATTTTTATGTTTGCCGACGACCTAAAATTCCTCAAAATAGTTAAATCTGAACACGACGCTTCCGAATTACAAAGTGATTTGGACGAACTGGTAACCTGGTGCCAAACAAACCAGATGCTACTAAACCCTGGCAAATGTTACCACATTAAATTTACTAGGAAACATCATCCCATTGCCCGAGATTATTACATTGAAGGAGAAAAACTAAAAGAACTGGACGCTATAAGGGACCTTGGTGTTATATTTGATCGGAAACTAACTTTCGCCCCACACATAGATAATATAGTAAAAAAGTCCTCTAAAATTTTAGGTTTTGTTATCAGAAACACAAAACAATTTAGAAACTACAAAACAAAAATAATATTATATAACAGTTTGATTCGAAGCATATTAGAATATTGTAGCGTAGTTTGGCGGCCACACTATGCTACTCACTCATTGCGTATTGAACGTATCCAAAAACGATTCTTAGGGCACTTGGCCTTTGTTAATGGTTTATCTAGAAAAATACGCTCATATAAGGATAGGCTAAAGTATTTTAATATGGTTACCCTAGACAAACGCAGACGTCTGAATGACGCAATGTTTGTTTGCAAGGTTTTGGCCCATAAAATTGACTGTCCGCCAATATTGAAAAAAATTGGCTTCCGTGCCCCCTCGAGAATTCCTCGCAGTCCTATAACACCACTATGTCCTCCGCAGAGAAGAACTGTTCTGGGTGCAAATTCTCCCTACGCGAGGTTTTGCGGGGTTGTTAACAGCTGCAGTGACCGTATCGACCTCCACTTTGATGGATTGGGAAAATTGAAAGCCAGCTTTCACAAGTATCTCTCCGATCACTGAGCTCCTTTCCCTTCCCGCATTGTCTCGCTGGGAAGGATTTGTTATAAAATTGTTATCTTATAGTACCTAGGTACTATAAGATAACAATTTTTTTTTGTTTAATTTCTTTAATTTATTTTGTTATCTTTTTATATACCTATAAGTATTTAAAATTGTAAGTTACGGCAACGATTTGTGTGCATGCAGTGTTTACCTGTAAGTGGTTGTTACACTTTACTCTTATTTGTTGCTTGTTTCTTTGTTTGTGTCAGTGTATACAATTGTTGGTAAACCAAAATAAATAAAATAAAATAAAAATAAAAATAAATCTCAAATGAAATTGAACTTTCTGGATAATAAATTCAATAACAATGCCAAAAAAGCTAAAGTTGAGACATTCTTTAAAAGCTTTTAAATATTTTGTGTTCGACGGTCAAATCGAACCTAGAACATCACCATTATTTTAACTGAGGTAAGTGTATGAAAACACACAGAATTTCAAGTTGAATTTCTATTCCATAGAAAGATAAATGATAGGTATCCTCTAACATATTTTCTGACAGCGCTTCACAGTTAATATGTCCACGTCTAAACTATACTTAGGGCAGATCCTAAACACTGAAGGTAACATGGAGGACAAAATCTAGCGGAGGTGCCATAACGGAATATCTCCTAACAAGAGTAGCGCGCCAAAATGCGGGTGAGCGGCGAAGGACGTTACTGTCTGTTCCCTTATACGCCTTCATTGAACCCGACCATTTTTTGTAATAGCAAAAATGTTGACAGATGTCTCACAGAACCCTGTTAGGTCTGGTTAGTTCACTTTTAACTGATCACTTAGGTCACGCCGCGCCCCCGTATCTATTTGACCTAGATGAAGGCGCGTGACCTACCTGCATTATGGCATCTTCAGTCTTTCCTTACTCCGAGGAAGGTAATCATAGCTGGAGAGCCGACTGCGGTAATCCTCGTAAAGCAATGATTCAGTAGAGCTTGTCACCATGATGAATGAGGGTACTTAGATGCATTTGTGACCGCGTGAGCTACTTCATAAGTAGTTCTAGTAGGTATGTGGGTGGCAAGAATGTGATATGAAAGTGTTCGTGCATAATATGAGTTTCAAGTGGGATAAGAATAGATTTAGGGTCCACAGTTAAAACTCATGTTTATAAGTTAAGCAGGGGATGAAAAATATTTTAATAAAAAAAGCATGATTAATATCGCCTATTTAGTACCTTAAAAATTATTCCATAACACACTGATACTCAACTGTACCTAAATGATTATTTAAATAGCAGGAATTGGATAGGCAGATGATGAATTTCATAATAAGTACAAGGGCGGATCCAGCTTCGGCACCAGGGGGGGGTCACACAGTCGTGGTCAAGTCACAATTTTTTTTATATTGTAGCGTTTACTTCTTTTCATATTAAAAGTAGTAGTATAAATACAATAAGCGCGATCGTAGCGAGCTCGAAATTTTTACGAATGTTAAGAAAAGTGTCTTCATGTAGAAAATGGCCCAAGCCGAGTGAGCGCAATTTCTCGTATTTATACTACACACACGCCAAATAAAAAAGCGACAATATTTGTTCAGGTCGAGGACTAAGGAAAAAAAAAGTGTTATAATGTAGAAAATGGTCCGAGGTGAGCGAACGCGATTTCTTGGACATAATCCCAGTCGCGAAATAAAAGAAAGCGCGAGCGAAGCGAGCGCGAAAATTTTTTTTCAGTTCGAGGACTAAACGTAGATTACGCTTTCTTGCTGTATAACAAATACAAGAAAGCGCGAGAATTTGAAAAGTATTGTGTACGCAGAAAAGGGCGCGTACGTTTTTTATTACAGCAACAGTAAAACATTTTCTGTGAAAACTTCAACTGACTTACTATTGGTAAGGGTTCATGAGATCAGGGCCGTCTCTAGCTATGATGTAGCGCCTGGGTGCAATCATCACCCAAGTAGGTAGGTAAAGGACTTAAAAAATGTTTCCAAATCATTGTAGGCTCAAACTGTTGGCCAGATTTAAGTTATGAAAGTCGAGACAGGACAACGTAATTGTAAAAATTTGCTCAATTTTTTTTAATTTTGGGACACAAAAAGTTCATAAGTTTTAAAAAGCGCTGTAAAGTAACAAGCAGTCGGAAGCGCGTTTTGTTTTTGAGGACTCCATTAAATTTTTTTTCTGCTATATTTGACTTGTGAATTTATCAAGGCAAGGCAGATATAATATTGCGCGAGCGAAGCGAGCACGAATTTTTTTGAGCCTACGACACAAAAGCACCTGATTAAGTACATTGTAAAGCAACAAGTAGCCGCGAGCGCAGCGAGCGCGAACTTTTTAAATTATTTGTTTGAAGACTCACAAATCAGACTGGGAATTACGTACAAATAAAAAGGAACCGTGATTAGAGCGAGTGCCATTTGTGTTCGTTGTTTCGGTTCGTCAATAACAATAATAAACAATCAGAAATACAGTACAGACATAGTCATTTTCTCGCGAGCGTAGCGAGCTAGAATTTTTTCACTTAGTTGGAGGATGTTAAAAGTTAAAAATAATCAAAATGATCAATCCAACAAAGCGAAGGCGACTTTTTTGTCAGTATCATGATACAATGTGGAACTTCCTTATCAATCGGGTGTAATTTCTTCGAAATTTCGTGGTGGTGGGGCGTCCCGCGGCGCCCCTGATATTGAGGCGCCCAGGTTATTCGCACACCCTGCACCATAGGTTAAGACAGCCCTGCATGAGATACAGCATGTAATGTAGACAACCCGGACAGCGGATTCTTAGTAACAGGGTCCCGTTTCCTCCTTTTGGGTACGGATAAAGAGTAAATAAAGAATAGAGAGCGAGCGTTGCGAGCACGAATTCTTCAGCAAAACTACTCTACCTGTAACTATGTAGGTATCTACCTATTCACTCGGAATAAAAATTATCTTATACTTATAACAAAAACATAAAACATCGTGTTTAACCATTTCAATTATTGGTCCTCTTAAGTCCTGAACCTGGCCCAGGGGGGGGTCATGACCTTGTGACCTACCCCCTGGATCCGCCGTTGAATAAGTAGTAGTCAAAATGGCATATTAATTATAGTACTTTTGTGTTCATTCAGAAATACATGCTGTTTCTTTCAAATGTTTAATCGTACGTCGCATTAAAAAGTGTTACAATGAAATGGCGCGTTCGATTCCCAGTTCGGCAGATTTATTGGTCGTAAACTGGCGTGAAAAATATCCTATTAAGACAACGGATTTGTTGCGTTTTAGATACTCAGTTGTTTTTATTATGAAGTCAATATACCTAACTGAATTTTTTTTGTAGTTTGTTGTAGTTTTGATAGTCAAAACTTTCAGTCCATTAAGGGTGCACCTAGGCGCCGCTTCCTAATGAATCATTTTATCTGCTGGTTAAAACCGCTTGAAAATGCGTGCATTCATTTCTGACTTTACTACGAAGAAAAAGACGGATAGACGCGGTGACAAACTTTTACTTTTCAAAAAGTAAACACTTATGTAATAACTTAGAAGTATTTTCATATTTTCAACAACAGGATATTTTTTCTAAAGGCTATTGATACACATACAGGTTGATTCTGCAACCTGTTGAGCTTATTGAAGTCTGCCTATTCCCGGCGGTTCCACGTTTGCAATGTTCAGGAGCTCTTGTAAAAATACGATACTAGAGTGTTCTGATCGATACTAGATATTTCAGATCTCTAAGTCACATTCTATACCTATTACATCCATTAGCTAAGCTTACAGGATTTTATACGAATCGATATCTTCAATAAAACTTTTCTCTTCAAAAGAAAAATTCTCATAATCCATCGAATTGGTACTTAACAGACTTTCTTTCCAAAGTCTGTAAATAAACTTCGCGAAGATATTATTTTCCATCGAAATTATATGCGAAATCCTAAGTCATTATTCGCGAAAACTTTTTATACGCAGTAGCAAAAAATAACGATAATAATAAAAATTATCTAAGCCCTCATGTTCGGATAAAAAATCACTTTGCGAGGTTTTAGGGGTCCAGGGCAAAATGTCAAAAACAGCAAAACAACAATCTGTATCAAAAAACATAAAGAAACCACCTTAAAAATACCCCCTTCTTGGAATAAGTTGCAAAAGAACATTCTTTAATATTGTTTATGAAGAAAATAACAGTAAAAATTAAATCATTAAGTTTCATAATATACATAAAATAATAATGAGCAACATAAAAAATTTGTTATGATTTATTAACTAGAAGTGTAATAAAATATTTTCGCAATTAAAATCAATATTGATAGGAGAAAACAATTGCGAATTGCACCCAAGACTTTTCTAAAGTTTCAAAAAACCCTTCGTTCGCGAACCCGACTCGCACTTGACCGTGGTTTTTTTTTGCACAAATTAACGGAACAGTATATCATGTGGATCGTTAAGCTGTCACGGGGTAAATAATGAGCCTTAAATATACACCGTGTTAAGAACTGGACTTATTTTCATGTAAAATCTTCAGGGATTTTGTAGCAGCCTTGGGATTATATCGGCTTCCGACAAAATAGGTGTAGATATAAAGGGAGCGTGAAATACTATAGGTATGCATATTTTTTTAAGGTTGGATAGCTAATGGATTGTCTGCTCTTTTCCTTTTTTTATGTCACAAGGTCAACGTTCCTACGAACTTGATCTACCTCTACACCTTTATCTACAAGTTTTAATAATATAGGGGTTGCTTCAAAAATTGTTATGGTTGATACCTATCAACCATAACGGCAAAAGGAAGCTAATGTAGTTTATATCACTAATTTTAATAATTTACGCTTTTCTAAGTTCCGTAGCAATTGTAGTTTCGTTGAAGCCGCAATATTTGTCAGTTATTAAGGCCTTTATGATTACTTCCCAGCCCAGAAGGTTTATGTACTTCATACCATGTAACATAAAAATACCTCTTTATTATACCAGCAGAGAACTTAAGATTTGCAATTGCTTATGAACCACATACTCATAAACAAAACAAGGAACAAAACATGTAGTACAGTAATTAAACACGTATATGTTTACGAGATATCGTAAAACGTGACGACGCATAAACAGCAAATAAATGACTATTATTACAACTATTACTGTGTTTATGCGCTGATCTTATAACAACTGCATTAAGCCTAACCTCTACAGTTCAACAGATAAGAGTTATTGTCTGTTTAGAATAAAGTAAACAGTTGTTATGTTGACCATTGAAGGGTTAAGAATCAAGAGGCAAAATCTTCCGGTGTTCAACTAATTTGCAAACAAAGAAATAGTGTGATGAAAATCATATGACTCTTACATGAAATCGGTACTTCAAATAATTTTCATTTGCTCCATTCCTTACAGAGTAATTTAATTTAGATAGGTGTTTTTCATTATCTCCGGACTTATTGAAGCAAGAATTTACGATTCCAATGAATTGTTTCAACTTTAATCATTAAAATAAAGTGACGATAATTCTGTAAGTGTAAAATAAACGAAAAATATTTATTTAATAATTAAATTTAAAGTTGCTCATTTTATTCTCCCAATAAATGTTGTTGTATATTAGCGGAACAAGATATAATCGCCACTTATTACTCTCTTACCAAAAGCACATAAACTAACCTATTTTACCCAAATTCCTCCATCACCAATAAGTTGAAATTCCCATGACCTGCGGTTGCCGCGTCCGTCTCCCGTCCTATTTCGCACTCGAATGATTTTTATACGGCGCAGCGTCTCGGCGCGATAATACTAAATCTCGACGTTTCGTTCTACTGATGTAGTTTGTAAAAACTGGGACAGATTTATATTATTTTTTCATATTTTTTCGCTTATAAGGAGAAGGATTGAGCGTTAATCACTTCGCTTGCTCAAGGTGAATTTTCGACTAGGACTAGTGTAATTAAAAACGATAACCTAAACACAGTTAACCAAAATTCTGGACGTGTATTTATTGTTAGAAATCTGTCGTCCGTTTAACATTTTCAAATATTAAAATTAAAAAATAAAACGTAAATACGAAACATATTCTGAAGAGGCAATCTACCACCAGAAACTGAAAAAGACTGCTCCATATATCTATCCACACAACTGCATTCATGAATTTTAAGGATGATTCCGTATTACAATACATCACCGTGCATAAATATGCATGTAACATTTTACCATATTCATCAGAATGTTATGTTTGCTTGTTTCAAATCTAAACTCACTCATTTATATGTATGGACCTGGTATATTTAGAGCCTGCAAACTGGAAACTTTTTATCGGCCAACAGTTTGGTCGATCTCAAAAATTTGTATGGAGATGAATGAGGTTTTAGATCGAAATCAGACCTTCAACTTAATTAAATATCGATGTACATAAAGGATCGGTATCTTTACAAAAAAACAATCATCTCTAGCAAATAAACATTAATTTGAATTTGATCAACTAGAGAGTTGATTTGGATTCACAATTACCTTCAAAATAAACTGTCAGATCAACCATCAGCCGACAGTTTAGTCTCCAGTGTGCGGATGCTCTTAAACAGATCAGAGGCGTCATACTGTCGCATTGATTTACTGTTCACTAACAAAGGATATAATGAGTAAGGGAATAAAATGTATATGGGGTGGAATAGCTAGGGGAAACTTTTGTTTTATGACAAACATTCATATATTACAGCTAGTAAAAACAACTGACTAATCAAGATATGTCGGAAGCTATGAAGGAAATAATAAAAAGATATTAGAAATGAAAGCACCCTAAGTAGTAAAATATGACGTAGTATAATAATCCATTTAATAACATTGCTCAAGCTTTCACTAAAGTCCTAACAACGTGGTGGCCTAGTTGTTAAAGCACCTGCTTCTTAAGTACGATTGGTAGTAGTAGTGTTAGGTTCTATTCTAGGTCAGACAAGTACAGATGTCACTTATCCAAGTAGTATGTACTTTCTATGTATATCTTAGACAATAAAGAAGGGGAACTTCTTGTGGTAACCTGTTCTGAAACCATCAAGCAAGAGTGGTGACTAACGCTCATTCCTCCTCTGCATGAGAAGAGGCATCTGCCCTGCAGTGAGACACTAAAAAAATACTGTTGATTGAATATCCATACTTGGTGTTGTTAACCCGAAAAAGTCAATCATACACAACAACCTACGTTCGACAGGTGTTTAAGTTCCCATACAACATTTTCTTAAAAACGTTTCAAACGTCTGTTCAACTTTTTGTACTAACACCGACAGTGTTGAAGTTGGTTTAAAATGTACATGGAAAGTCTACAATCCGGGCTACAAAGAACTAGACTTTGTACTCTTTCTACATTAAAGCTGAGTCTTATCAGATAGCCGTGCATATGATTAGCACGGTGCAACTGCAATCTGACCTCTTTTACTCCGCAACCTACTTACACAGTGCTGGTATTGTCTTTTAAAATAGAACCTTTTTGGATTCTTAGCAAACATTTTTTTTTTGTCTTGCGAGTATTTTATATAGAGTCGTGGTGTATAGGCAATAATAACATCTCAACTCTTCAATGAATCTTTAATGCAATAGACACGTTTTACTAAATAATGACTACTGATGATGATGAAACTCATCATCATCCTCCTGCCCTTATCCCAATTTTATTTGGGGTCGGCGCAGCATGTTTTCTTCTTCCATACGCTTCTATCTGCCGTCATCTCACAAGTAACATTCTTTCTTACCATATCTACTTTCACACAATCCATCCATCGTTTCTTTGGTCTTCCTCTTCCACTATATCCGTCCACGTTCATACTCATTACCTTCCTCACAACATGACTCTCATTCCTCCGCATCACATGCCCATACCACGACAGCCGGTAAATGAAACTAAATGATTTTAATTCTAATAAAGAACATAATCAGATGTGAAAGATCCCAAGAGTTTTTTTAAATCTTTTCATGATTTCTAATACCATCCAAAAGTTCCAAAACAGAGTTCTCACAAAACAGTCTTCTATAACATACATTAAACAGACACTATACCACATCTATATAACTTTTTCCATGAGCCTTCTAAGGGTGAAGCCCCACTACACCTCGGCACAATAAGGACGACACACGACGTCGGAATATGATAATATATTATACTAACTGATGTCTGCGGTGTCATTGCTATTGTGAGGACATAAAGAAAAGTATACGCGGGTCACTCAGGAATTATGTTGATTTCTATGGGTGAAAAGAATAAACTTGAATGTCTTTTGTTCGGCTACTCGACTTAGTTCCTACTACCTATTAATTATTGTTTTCGAGTAAGCGTTTCTCTCTCTTTCTAGCTATTTATCCCACATGGTGGTGGGGTCAGCTTTCCTGATTTTTCTTTTTTTTTTTCGAGTAAGCGTTTAACAGGTGTATTAGCAAATATTGCATAGCACACTAAAATCAGTTAACTTATCAGTCCATGGAATCAATTATTTAGTTTTTCTGAGAAACATAACGCATACACTTATATTTTTAAAAAATAATTGGTTTACTAACAAAGCACTTTAATATATTACTGTTACAGCCTTTTTATCGTCACACTGCTGGACACAGGCCTCCTCTCGCACGGAGAAAGATTGAGCCTTAATCACCACGTTTGCTCAATGCGGGTTGGTGATTTCAGACTAAATAGTCCAGGTTTCCTCAAGATGTTTTCCTTCACCTTTTTAATATATTAATATTTTTAATACTCGATCTATTTGCATGATTTATGGAAAGACAACAATATTCTCTGTCAATTTTTCCTCTCTAATCATCATTAACTAAATCTATAGGAACATTCTAATATTTGAACTGATTATATCTACATACCTTATTCAAAATAATAAAATCTCAACGATTTTCACCATTCCCTCCGTTCATTAGGAGCAGATTGTGATTTTTAGATCTACCGTCGTTCCGACCTACCGGTGCCGATACTAAAACGTTCGGACCGAATGTCTGTCTATATCTAGAACAAGATTTTATTCCGATAGCGTTGATTTCAACGATTGGGTCTCAAGCTTTGTAAGTGTATTTTTCTGTAACGACTTTTTTTATTTTACTCTTTTTTTTAGTTAGTTTTCAGACGATCAAAAATTGTTTACTCATAGTCATGTTTTATTGTAATTTTTGCTGTATAAAACACTAAAATAACTTACCAATTTTCAGCTCACATCAGATGTTATTTTATACAAGTTATTACCCGACCGTAACAACATCTAAACGTCGAGTTATTCCTTGTTACTTCTTGTGCTTCATAAAAAGACTAGCCGACTCTCTTCTTAACATTTATTAACAGTCTAAACAAGCTACTGAAGTTTCATGACAAAGTAATGCAACTAAGAAGCCTTTAGTGTAAACAATACAATGTTATTAACTCCATCGCTCACGAAACACACTTTCCATAAAGTATTTTATAGAAAGACGTTCGCAAACTTTCAACACAGTCGAGTCAGGTCTCACACTACCACGTGCCATACTCAGATACAAAGCGACACCAGATATATAACTAAACCATTCAGGTACGAAGATGTATGACTTAAAATATATCTTGTAGAAACCTGCAATAAGTTATTAAAAAATAAAATAAAACGCGTGCAGCACAATGATTTCTCAGTAATGCACTAGCTTCCACCAGCATTTTCTCCCATGTTGGAATCACTCGGTAAACATGTACAAAATGAGCTGTCTATATATTGAAAGAATTTTGCAAATCGGTCTAGTAATTCCTGGGGTTAGCAATTGATATGGATTTCAGGAATCCTTCCAGAACTAGACATTGCTGTTGTCATCTGCCTAGCCTTTTTCTAAATACATATGTTGGGTCGGCTACCAGTCTGGCAGCCATTCTAATAAAGCTATACGTATTATAATGCATACCTGGCAATTCTTCACGCGCTAGTGTGAGGTTGGCTTTATGACAGATGTTAAGTTGTACGTGTTTCTTTTATTTTAAAGCACTTCGGCAGAAGATTTTATATTCAGAGCGAGACGCCGACTATTTTGCGGTCTTGATTACTTTACTGTTTGAAGGCAGGAGATAAAAGGAAACTTCGTGAGTATTTATTGTACCAGGTTTGCATAACATTTAGAAGTTTTATGCCGAAATAGTCAGAAAGTCAAAATTTATCAGAATTATTTAGGCTATTGACCCTCAGCGCCTGCTGGGACTAGGAAATTGTTCGAAAGGACTCCAGAATTACAATGTGGGTCAGTAAAAGCCTGACACACAGACTGATGACCATCGATTACGGACAATCTGGCTAATATCGCTGGTATTCCTGTGAATGCGGGTTGTTGAAGTCTGAGAAAAGTGGTGAACCTTATGGGGGGCTTTTGGTCTGTAGGGTACATCTTTCGACTGAAACGAGGACATAGACGAATCATTTCTCATCCAAAAAATTGTTGAGCTGGTCCAAAACTCTGTAAAGAAACATACCTATTTTCAAACAGGCATTTCGAATACGACTTTAAGCAAAGCAAAGCATGCAGAGTAAATACCAAAACCGACAACCCTACAGCTGTTAAGTGGAGCCAAAACTTATATAAAACAATAGTTCCACCGCATCGGACTCCAAGACTTAAGTCTTTGATGTACTTTCTACGAATGCTTTGTTATACATACTTACTAGCTTATGTTCATGGATAACAAAACGACTAGCGGAGGTGCCACAACAGAAAATCTCCTATGAAAGTGGCAAGGACAAGGAACGTTACTATCTTCGCCCTTATACGCCTTCTTTGGACCCGATTTTTTTTTAATACCAAAATTCGTTGACGGATGCCTCGAATACGCCACAAATGCCTCGTTAGTTCACTCGTAACTAATCGTTTTGGCTATTGGGCGTAGCCGTACGAATTTGACCTAGAAGAAGGCGTCTGGCCTACCTGCGTTATGGTATCTCCGCTCCTCTGGCCTTATTCCGTGGTTCTGTTCCAAGAAACTCGCTGCGGTTATAATCCCACAAAGTTGAGCTGGGCGCAACCAAGTAAGGAATTTATCGTTTTTTTTTTCTTTGAAACTCTGATGGGTTCAACATTATTGCTTTAATTCTTCAAGAGTTTGAACTGAATTTTAAGGTACCGCACACGAAACAATGATGCGTGAATCTATAATTGGTATACAAGCTGTACTTATAATTTCTATTGTTTGTGTTTTTGAACCCGCTGATCTCAGAAAGTACTGAACCGATTTGAAAAAGTCTTTAAACGTTGTTAGCCCATTTATTATGGAAGGCTATTATTTGTCCAGGTGCGCGAAATAATCCCCACGGGATACCGGTAAAACCACTAGCAAAAGATAGTTGGATAATAATTTAACACTTCATAAAAACACAGTGTGTAATTCCCCTACACTTAAAAACATCTGTTCAAAATCTCTTTAAAGTCTGTACATAGCTTTTTTAAAGTCTTGAATCAGTTTGCTTAACTTGAACTCTTCAAACAGTCGGTGGATTGCTTGTAATCCGTTTACGTAAAGCTCGCTTGGCTCGTTAACTGTGTATGTGTGTGTGTGTGTATGAACTTCACGAGGTATGTAGTTGTAACAAAAAAGTTAAAAGTTTGGAACACTAAGGTTTCTAAGCAGTATTATGTTCTAAAACTTATAAAACCTGTTGTTCTGATGTAGGTATAGTTATATGATTATATCAATATCAAGTTCGCCTTTATTCCGTCTGTAATATTATCGAAGTTCTTGTATTTTGAGATTTAATAGAAAGCTGTAAGCTTTCTACTACAGTACGATAATAAAATTATTGAACGTAGATCGCATTTTAAAGTCAAGCCTATTCCAATTTCACTTTCCAATCTTTTGTCATGGTTATTATAATACTTTAACTTTTAATTTAAGGCTATTATGACCGGTGGCTCCATTTTATTATATCTACGGTTCTTTTTAATTAAGCCATCCATTTACTTCGGCTTTATTAAAAATCATTATTATTCTAATGCGAAGGGACGAAATAAAAAGATTCGTTCGCGTTTTCATCTCTTAGAAAAGATTATGAATTTATACAGAAACCTTTTTACGTATTTCGTAACAATGCTTTTGTTTTTCCTGCTCTTAATGGCTTCAAATTGGTCAAGACCACAATAAAAATTGTTTTGCCATTTTTGTCTATTAAATTATTCCGTGCGAATTTCTCATGTTTTATTTTGACTGTCTTTAGTAATTCCTTGAAAGCAGCTTTATTTAAGTACGTTGCTTCCCTAAAAGCTTAGAAAAAAGAAGTGGGCTCACTATAGCCTAACTTTTTATTACTGTTATGGTTTTGCGATGGGATATCATCCTTTTGTGGGTGCAATAGAGGCTTACTAACTAAAACCCAGAGCATTTTGTGTTCAAGATCCAAATATTTGCTCAAAAACGACAGCATAAAAGTCGAAATACAAATTCCAATTTGGAAGCAAGGCCGACCTTTAATATGCTTATGTACTTACTTACAAAAACCAGTAGCAATGAATAACTGTATTATCAGCATAGAGCAAAGTCCAGCAATATTAAAGGCAAGGATAATGGCCTTAATCCTTAAAACCGGGATCAGGTAAAAGTAGAATGTATTTTAGCTGAAAAAATGGCTTTTTCACAAAGTAAACGCAAAGTTGTGTTAGGCCAAAATCCAGCTTGCAGCATTAAAAAGTTATGCTTGTTTATTTTACATTGGCATTTGTGTTGAAGTTACTGTCGTCAACAAAAACATATTCATGTGTTTTTAAATATCAGTATTTAATGTAAACGTTAGGTAAACTGATAGGCAATACTTATTTTTTTTTCTTTCATACTAGCTGTTCCCGGCGGTATAACTTGCTTCTAAATCAAACTAGGTACTTATTTACTTCTAAAAGCCTGCGGGTCCAAGTTTCCTCAAAATCAGTGCAGTAGTTTTTGCTTCACGCTTGTAATATAAAAATTTGATTTAAGCTAGTGTGATCTCGCGATCCATACCCTAATATTAGATAGTAGTTCCTGCGTTTGAATAGACGACCAAAATCTACCACATACTAATAGAATACCTAGTGTAATTACTTGTAATACCCAAGACCGGTTGCTAGTTAGTAACAAAAAAATCTTCTAATTCTTAAAACATTAGATATATTTAATGAATAAATTCGCTAAACGTACTAAGTAATGATTATGATATTCTTTACGCTCGGTGTAATCTCTGCGTTCAAAGGAGGTAATTAAGGAGAGTTCGCATACCAGGCTGTACGGTGAAGTTCCTTCGCCTTGTAGAACTATTGAAATGATCAAGACTTTTTCGTCTTATGGCAAAGAAAAAGTTGTATGATAGGGCTATATAATGTCGGGAAATACTGGTATAAAACATAGCTTGTGTTTCATTTATGTTACAAAACTTATGGCAAAGGAGTATTGCTTATATTTTTTTTCTGAATAATGGGTTGAGGAGAAAGACATGCTACAATGATTCCAAATAAAATTGGGATAAGGGCAGGAGGATGATAATGATGATGATGACGCTTAGGCCGGAAGCTGACCCCAATCAACTATTTGGGAAAAGTTTAGGCAGACAAGTTTTTTAACATTTTTTTTTTATTTTATTTAAAACAAAGAAAAATCCCACTTACAAAAATTACTAATTATCTCTCAATCGATCTCAATAGCCTTTCGACCTCACCAAAAATCAAAACAAAATAAGGCTCTTGAAGGCAAAAGGGGCTCTTACGTGTATCAAAAGCTTAACATTTCGCGTGATTCGCCTCAGGGTGGAGAGCACGGAGTAAAGAAAGATGAGCGGAGATACCATAATGCAGGTAGGTCAGGGGCCTTCTTCTATGTCAAATACGTGCGGTGAGCCTGCTAAAACGATTAGTTACGAGTGAACTAACGTCAACGGATTTTGGTAGATAAAATGGGCGGGTCTGAAAAAAGCGTATAAGGGGGAAGGTGCGGTATTTTGGCGCGCTACTTTCTAAGGAGATTTATGTTATGGCACCTCCGCTAGTCATTTTGTTCTCCATGGTGGATGGTAACTTAATTATTGGAGGCTTGCCACTCGCTACAAGGTAATTATCTTAGTATTTGTGTCATAACACTTCTGAAGGGCTTTTGAGAGCAACTGCGTGTTATAACGGAGAATAGTAATTATGTTACAAAGGAGAAATAGATGGTAGGTATATTATTTCATTTAGTAGCTTGTTATCACTTTTTTGTAATTAGTGGAAGTCTTGGTTTGTTAAATTTTATTCACCTGCCTGTTTCACTAATATTATAAAGGTGAATATTCGTTGTGTTTCGAAAAATCTCAATCAATTTTGATGAAATTTAGCAATACAACAACTTACACATGAGACTAATATACCTACAGATATTTTTTTATTTTGGTTCGAAAAATAGTTGCCTTGGGAAATGGGTGAAACTGCTGGCGGAGAGCTATAAATAAATCCTTCAATAAATTGGTGTTAGTGACATCAATTTATCTTGATTACAATCCGTAATTATTAATTTCTTCTTAATTTAAAGAATAGTTTCTGAACTAAAGTCAGTGTAGTAAAGATTAAAAAGTTAAAAAAAGGAATGTTCAAAGACTAGTTCTTCTGTTCAAATAAGTCTTTATATTAAATAGCTAGTTCTGTAGAAGACCTAGAATTGCACCCGTATTTTCCGGTAGTCCAATAAACTGGAGATAGATTTTATCGCCTATAAAATGTTACTTGAGACACTGAAACAGTTGAAGTGTAAATTGTGTTACTTCGACACGTAAGGAGACAACTATTATCTGCTGTCTGAGATAGTCTCGAAAATTTTAAGTAGTGCTCGGAACTTTTTCAGCAATATTAAATAGGCTATGTTAAATTGAATATTTTTCATTTGTATGTCTGCCTGAACGAGTATTACCTACGGATTTACTAATATGTATGCAGTTTTTCTTTTATAATAATTGTTTTTTGTAATAAAAAGTGAACATTCATTAAAAACTACAATGTTTTGTGTAATGTTTGTGTATTTTATAAAACATATAATGCCAATAACAAATGCCCACATCTCATTTCCCAGAAAGTAAAAGTATTTTTTACGGTTCAGCCACTTAATACTTCCTTAAATAATCTGCTTTGAAGAATTAAGTTTATTTCGCTAAGTTGACAAGCCTAAATGGGATAACTTGTCCAACTTTACGAGATTAGTGTCAAAAATGTCCTAATTAGGCAGACAGTGATTTTTCCTAAGTAAAATTAGGCAATTTTTGTTTCAAAAATGTTAATAACATTTTCTTCCCACGACACTTTAAAGATGCGTAAATAGATTTAACATTATTTATTTTTTAGATAAGGGCATTATTATTTTAAGCTTTCGTGATTTCTCAATTTTTGAGAAAATTGTAATATTTAAAGTCTTTTAAAATTCAATAAGGCATTGAAGTGAACTAATTTAAAACCAGTCACGTGCAATGATAGAAATTATATGAACTTTAAATTCAATTGTCTCAAAAGTTTTACGTTAGTAAAAGTTCTAGTAAAAATATTATTATTATTTGACATGCTGGCAGAATTCTAGTTTATTTTTCGTAGTCAAATGTGCACCAAATCTTTGCCTACTCCCAAATAGGTTGTCAAAATGAACTGAAAATTATTATTTATGAATATTTTCTGCTTTAAGATTTAGGCACGATACCGTCATATATTAAATAACAAACATTTAAAACAGTGAATAGGTAATTAATATATAATCATTAGCTTTTTTTATTGTCCGTCTGTAACGCACTGTAATGTGGGCAAATATAAATGTAAAGCATTTTTTGTTTTATATTTATTATGTTTTGTTGTTGTACTGTTGACGCACCCTAATAAATAAATAATTAGATGAATAAATAAGTAACTAACACGTGGTTAACAATAGGTATATCATGAAGCTGAGAAATATCATTTATTCCTCTCGAACAATTGAACAATTCGTTCGATAAGTAATATCTTTTAGATAAATAAATGGCTAATAAAATAGATTAATTTTAATAGATCTTGTAATGCATATTTCAAGGTCGAGTGGAATTGGCAAACGATTTATCCAAAGGTTACCATATACAGTACCTACCTACATGTTTAGGTACAGTAGTATCCGTCGAAACATTACATGGAGATAATTTTGATGATATATTTAGATCCCGAATTCTCATAGATATTGATGCTATACCATTACAAACCTCAAAAAATTATATTAAAAACGTATGATATTATAAAGCTGAAAAGTTTTTTGATTCCCTTGAATGCTAATCTCAAGAAGTAGCCGTTCCAATTCAACAATTCGTTAAGTGGAATTTCTACTCTTCGTTTTATTTGGATACGCGAATTGGTTTCTATTGGACGTAGGCAAAGCCGCGATTGGAAGCTAGTCTAAAATTACTCGTAACAACATACTTGCATTTACCAGCTGATCGAAACATATTCAGCAATCTTTCAAGGTCAATAACAAAAGCAGATCAAGTGTTCGGGAACGACCCACGCTGCGAATGATAACGTTAATTGAAGTTCAACTGTTCCGTGTAACGGTGATCGCACACTTGTCAGAATCGAGCGCGGTGACCGCGGCGCGGGCGATTGAATAGTTTTGAAGACATCGTAAGAAACCTGGCACAGTTGCTCGAAGTCAATGGCGAATCGATCAAATCATCAAAATCTAGTAGACTTACAGAAATTGCAGACGCATAAGGATGACGCCTAATGACAGTTATAAAGGATTTCTTCGACTCGTTCTGCTCGAATAAGTTTAGCAAGGCGTCCTTCCTTTACCGCTGTGGCTGCGGTTGATTCTGATAGGTGTGCTCTCACCATAATCTGGTCGGCAACCGTGACGTCACAGTCCATGTTGGTACGAGTCTATGAGTATCAGAACGAATGGCACGTTTTGGGAGATAAACGCACTTCAGCTGAAGTAGTTTGCATTATTTTGTCAAGTGTTTATGTCACGTTTTAATGAAGAGAAAAAATCAAATGTTTTTATTTCTTATAGGCTTCTGCAGGTTATTTGGTGGTCTTAATTTCTGAGTAAGAATTTGTCTTCAAAAGGTATTGCGAGGTTGAAAAAAAATAAACTTTCACCGATTTTATTAAAATACAAATAACAAATCCATTTCATACCCCAAATTGTTACAACAACACAACGTAGGCACGTAACAGAAAAGTTACTAAAAAGTTTATTTAGAAGCTATTTTTGTCCATAATTGTATCTTACATTACCAAAACAACGCAACGCCCACAGAAAAATATGATCTAATCCCGCAAGACTATCCGAAAGCCTTCTTAAATATTTCCAGTCGACTCACAAACAATAATACATCCATCTTTTTATATACGTTTTTTGAAGAAAAACAGAGGGCGCCAAAAAGCGACTCCTAACTCGATCAGGGATATATTAAATTACGAAAGAGGAATAAGATTTTCTGACGCCACTGTCGACAGACTGGCTTATTGATTTACTAGTTTGCTCTTTGCTTGACAACCCTGTGTTTCGTTTAAAAGTTACGGTCAAAGACAGATGTATAAATACATATATCGGTGATGTGTGTGAGTGTTTTTAGAACGATGTGTTTAGCTCCTGAGATGGGTAAGCTTGCAATATTAATGTAAAGTACTTACGTAAAGTTTAGGAGATAATGGGCTCAGTAATAAAGTAATGTATTTAAGTAGCAATTTGGTTGTTAATGCCACTTAATTTATGCCTAACAGAACATAATAGTAAATTGCTGTACTGTTAATTAGGACCCCGTGCATGTTGAAGACAAAATAGTATAGTATACAATGTTGTAACTAGCGTACAAAATCAAAATAATTTAGTCTTCCTAAATAATAATCACGTTCCACAAGGAATATTTCATAAGAAAATTGATCAATCCGCCTAATTTTCCGAACACAAAAGAACACAGAAAAACACAATTCTCTCACGCCCCCAGTCTTAAATCAGAGCTGTTTATTATCACTTCGATATCAACATAGAGCGGCTGAAACGGGCCTTCCTATTACATAATAAAAGAGATATAGAAGGCCTATTCAGCCCCTGATAAGGAAATCGCTTGACTATACCCAGTAAAATAGAACACTTCTAATTTTGCACAAGAGGTTATTTTTTTGGCAAAAAAAGTGTTATGTTGGCTGAATTTTCTAAGTCGGTTAAAGGCGGTGTGTGACTAAGATTTTGCAAGTTGTTATGGATTTTAGCTAAATCAATACCATTTTTGGTTGCCGGAATTTCGCACTAAAAAACTACAAGCCATATCCACATGAAATTATCCACCAGTAACGATGTCTCTCTAATATGACGGGAACCGTACTTATATTTCCTTATTAAATAAAAATAAGAATTTCTCAACACCTCAGACTTAATAGACCTTCTGTATACACCCCTAACAAGCTTCCGATCAGGCTCACGCTATCTGACGTCATACTTCAGTGATTTCATGACGTCACCACTGTAATTAGCCGCTGCTTCGAAGGACGCGTGCTGTATTATTAAACAGATAAAGAATCAGCCTGTATTCTCGTATATAAAGGAGGGATGATATATTGCTTTGTAACTGTGGAAGACAGAAATAGATTAACATGGTATTTTTATTTGTAACACAACAATTTCCATAATACTACTTTGCTCTTCAAAAACAATTTCTATGTATTTATAGTCCAGAACATTAAAATCGAAAAGCTATTTAACTATAAAGTATATTTGTGACCTTTGACCTTGAATATACCACGAAACGCAGTTGAGATATTATGAGGCTTAAGACGCCATAATGACGATAAGATATTAAACGAATTTGTAGCTTATAACTTTCATTCAAAGTTTAAGGCTACTTTTATTTTGCTAATAGTAATTTATTTTTTCAGGTACACAAAGCTTCATGGTGTGACACAGTTCCCGCTGGCCACCACACCCTCGAGAATAGGAGATTCTACGTTAACTAGGTAATTTATTACTTATTTTTTATGACTTGCATCAATTTAATTAAGTTAACAATGAATACCAGTTTGAACAGACGCCGTCATGGCGTGTGTATGACGTCATTCAGTGCATCGGTTGATAACAGTGAAACGTCAAAGTGCATTTCGCCCAACATGTTTTGTTCAGACATATTACAGTTGATTTTACCCAGTACGTTATACAGTTTTCGCCATATAGCTTTGCGTCTTTGAAGTTAGCCATTTGACGTATCGCGCATGACTATCGATAATATAAACTCAAGTATTCAACTTCAGGGCATAGTCTCTCAAAAAGTTATGTTCTATAACAATTGTCTAATGAAGCAAATGGCTAGCTTCAGAGTTGCAAAGTTTATTTATCTAGTACCTATTGTTTTATTAAATCTCTCATTAGACTACGGTTGTATCGTAAATATGTAAAAAATAATGATGTCGAATATTTTCCTTTATATAACTTTTCTTTTTGTAATGATGAATCTTCTATAAATATCTATCGTCTATCTCATATTACCCATTTTCAATATCAATATTACTAACCTAAATTAAAACAATACATCATGTAATGTCGAGCTTATAATATTTATATTCAACAGAATAAGAAAATCTAACTGTTTCGTAATATGATATTTAAAAACATCCATTATGAGTTAGTGACGTAAACCTTTGTTCAAATATTGCTAGAGTAAAGCCAGTTAGTTTAAATACAGTTATAGTTATAGTTTAAATACAGTTAGTTTAAATACACGCTATGGTTTATCAATTAATTAGTTGCGAGTAATAAAAGGTGTAGTAAACTAATTAGACACTTGGTAAGCAAGTCAAAGTAGGTACTCAATAATCCTCTGTAGCAACCGAAAGCTCAAAGACGTAAAGAAACCGAACCGAAAAGAAAGTAAAGACGACGTTGAAGTTATGGAGTATAAAAGTTCCTTAGTACGAACATCCAAAAAAATATTGCAACTGTCAACACAACTCCAAAAATTTCTCGACTCGAAATAAACCACATCATACTTTAAATTCAAAACACAATGTATCAAGTAGGTAGCGAACACTAAGTTGATACACGAACTGCCAAGAAATGCCGGGCGGTCGGCCAGCCATTTTGAAATCGCTGAATTTCAGGCATGCTAGAACGATAGGGCGTTATGCTGTCAGAATGAGTAATATTTGAAGTACTTTTTAAAATTTTTTGGTTTTCTCAGGTTGATGTTTTTTTTTTTTTTAAATTCTAGTTTACAACCGCAATACTACCTGCGGACTATCTGCGTCTCGAGGAAACTACTTCCAGCACCTATATAAAAAGCCTATAGTGTCTAGCCTACATCGCAGCTTACTTATACACATATGTATATCCTTTTTTAGGCTCGAAACTATATGCGTAGCAGATTTCATTTAAATCAGTTCAGTAGTTTTATAGCCAAAGCTCTGACAGACAGAGTTATGTACTTTCTCATTTATAGTGTAAGAAAGGATTACAAACCTACAAACAGATAAGTACTTCAATTGTTTTATGTTTATCGTCATAAAGTTGGTTGCTCTAGAAACTTGTAGTCAGTATGAGTTTTCAATACTGACATTGAGGTGTGTTTATTCTCAAAGTCAAAGCAATCTGTTTGTTTCCAACATTTTATCGATAATTCAAACAACAATAAATAACTTATAGTTCACTATATGTCTCGCCTGTCATTCTGATACTAAAATTAAATTCATCAACGTTATTGTTTATATATAACTATATTCTAGGACCTAATTTGTTTTTACCGAAATAGAGAATTAGATTTTGAAATCTTCATAAATGTAGATTAGTTAGTGCATTTGTGTTTTCTTCTTACGTAGGTTCAGGTAAGTCACCTTCAGAGTTTTCTTAAATCCGCATCTCGGACTCTGACGTGGAATTCTAAATACTACTGCTTCTGAGTAGCATTAGGTAATTCTGAACATTTTCAAAACCCACGATGACCATATTGGAATAATTACCTGATTATATTGCAAAACATGATTAATATACAATTTGAACAAAGTCGCAGATACTAGCTATCTAAAGCAATATTTTTCAAATACTTATCTGAGGGCACGGCAGTGCCCCAGCCAAGACTCGAGCAAAGCGGGCACGGCCGTAATATCTTTTCTCGAAGCGTTTCGCGGCTATTTCAGCCCCCTGTAACTTCCATGTGAACAAAGCTATGAGTTTAGGTTTTCGATGACCAAGAGTAAGTATTAGAACAAGCTCAGTCTCAAAATTACAAGACATTTGAATAAATAGTTTACGAGTTATGAGCGATCAAAGTTACACCATTTTGTCACTGACTCACTCACTGACCGATCATCAAAAGTCTAAGGTACTTCTAGCAAACTTAGAACCTTCAAATTTGGCACCAAGATAGGTTACTAGCTACATATAAAGGGAAAATTATAAAAACCTTAAAACTTAATAAAAAAATAGAAAACAAATTTATATTTGCGGTTTTTCAAGAACATTGTGTATGAATTTTGACTGCATTGATAACTTTGTTATTTATTTATGTAGGTACAAAATGTTACTATTTGTTTTATTGTTACGTAGTGTGGTATATTGTTATTATGTATTAAATATACATACATATGAATAAAAAAGCTAGGTTAAAATGAAATGAACAATGATAAAATCTTTCATATTAATGCAGTGCGATACATACTGCATGCTCGCTCGATAGATGGCGTTGTCCTGGTCTAAATCGCGCTATGGTTTCGTTACATAGCTTAGTATAAGTAGTACTTAAAAAAAATCAAATAATTACATGTGATAGCGCCATCTAGTATCTACCTCTGAAATAAATCTCTTTTGTTCTAAAAGATATTTGATTCAAAAATTCGTCAATTTCGAAAATTATTAGTTTATTTTAAAAAAAATTTGTTTACGTGCTACTTTAGGTGTACATATTTAGTTTGTTATATATTTAGTTAGTTGCATGTAAGTTAATTTAATTTGTTATATACTATAGAAGAAAGAGACCTACAAAAAATAAATTAGATCCCATCAAAAACATTAAATGTAAAAAAAGCCAATCCTCTACGCAGTTCCTCCACCGTAAAAAGTTTTGAGATCGCATAGAAGCCAAGTCCTGTTCAACTTTAATTGTAATAATAAATCAATATTTTGTGACTATATCAATTAAATAGTTTTGTTCATATTACAATAATATTGTCTTGGCCATGTGCACAAGTTAAAAGTCGCTCCTTGTAATAATGTGTAAATACCATTGAATTGATAAATTCTATATGGACATGATTTTACGATTGGACTGATTATGCACTGAAGAACTTAGACAAGGACTTAAAAGACTTAGAATTTGAGATCACCATGGACTAAACATCCGCCAAAGTACACGTGCAGTTCAGTGATGGATGATACTGACTGTCATTTAGTAACGATTGAATAAACTAAATGTATTTAATTCTGTGATATTAAACTCCATGTTTGACTTTCACCTCTCCAAGATATGCTGTATTATATTTGTAGTTTATTGTGCTCATGGCCAAGTCAATATTATTGTAATATGAACAAAACTATTTAATTGATATAGTCACAAAATATTGATTTATTATTACAATTAAAGTTGAACAGGACGTGGCTTCTATGCGATCTCAAAACTTTTTACGGTGGAGGAACTGCGTAGAGGATTGGCTTTTTTTACATTTAATGTTTTTGATGGGATTCCCTTTTTCTTCGCTTTGAACTAAAGGTTTCAAGTATCGGTCAAGATTTTCTGTCGTCAAAGGATAGGTTCTTACGCTTCAGTGGATACAAGCATAAAGCCCCGAGTTTGTTCGTGATGTCCCATCCTTCGATTTACAGGACGGATAAACAAAATAATTGGATTTTTCTGACTCAATTATATATTGGAATTGGCATCCCGCCCCCTCTCTCAAGAGACGTAATATGGAAAGATAGAATTATTAGATTATGGCTTATTATAGTATCCAAATATAAATAGCGTTGGTTACAAAAATAAATATTCTTAGCCAAAAAAATATAATTCTACAAAATATTTTTTTTATGACATTCCAGTCTGAAAACCATAAAAAATTGCTTTTATATGAATGAAATTATTATAATTTGGGCAAAGACTCCTTTTTACCTAGAAGTGATTCCCTCGGAAAGACCCACGGGTAAATCAAATCCCATCAAAAACATTAAATGTAAAAAAAGCCAATCCTCTACGCAGTTCCTCCACCGTAAAAAGTTTTGAGATCGCATAGAAGCCACGTCCTGTTCAACTTTAATTGTAATAATAAATCAATATTTTGTGACTATATCAATTAAATAGTTTTGTTCATATTACAATAATATTGACTTGGCCATGAGCACAATAAACTACAAATATAATACAGCATATCTTGGAGAGGTGAAAGTCAAACATGGAGTTTAATATCACAGAATTAAATACATTTAGTTTATTCAATCGTTACTAAATGACAGTCAGTATCATCCATCACTGAACTGCACGTGTACTTTGGCGGATGTTTAGTCCATGGTGATCTCAAATTCTAAGTCTTTTAAGTCCTTGTCTAAGTTCTTCAGTGCATAATCAGTCCAATCGTAAAATCATGTCCATATAGAATTTATCAATTCAATGGTATTTACACATTATTACAAGGAGCGACTTTTAACTTGTGCACATGGCCAAGACAATATTATTGTAATATGAACAAAACTATTTAATTGATATAGTCACAAAATATTGATTTATTATTACAATTAAAGTTGAACAGGACTTGGCTTCTATGCGATCTCAAAACTTTTTACGGTGGAGGAACTGCGTAGAGGATTGGCTTTTTTTACATTTAATGTTTTTGATGGGATCTAATTTATTTTTTGTAGGTCTCTTTCTTCTATAGTATATAACAAATTAAATTAACTTACATGCAACTAACTAAATATATAACAAACTAAATATGTACACCTAAAGTAGCACGTAAACAAATTTTTTTTAAAATAAACTAATAATTTTCGAAATTGACGAATTTTTGAATCAAATATCTTTTAGAACAAAAGAGATTTATTTCAGAGGTAGATACTAGATGGCGCTATCACATGTAATTATTTGATTTTTTTTAAGTACTACTTATACTAAGCTATGTAACGAAACCATAGCGCGATTTAGACCAGGACAACGCCATCTATCGAGCGAGCATGCAGTATGTATCGCACTGCATTAATATGAAAGATTTTATCATTGTTCATTTCATTTTAACCTAGCTTTTTTATTCATATGTATGTATATTTAATACATAATAACAATATACCACACTACGTAACAATAAAACAAATAGTAACATTTTGTACCTACATAAATAAATAACAAAGTTATCAATGCAGTCAAAATTCATACACAATGTTCTTGAAAAACCGCAAATATAAATTTGTTTTCTATTTTTTTATTAAGTTTTAAGGTTTTTATAATTTTCCCTTTATATGTAGCTAGTAACCTATCTTGGTGCCAAATTTGAAGGTTCTAAGTTTGCTAGAAGTACCTTAGACTTTTGATGATCGGTCAGTGAGTGAGTCAGTGACAAAATGGTGTAACTTTGATCGCTCATAACTCGTAAACTATTTATTCAAATGTCTTGTAATTTTGAGACTGAGCTTGTTCTAATACTTACTCTTGGTCATCGAAAACCTAAACTCATAGCTTTGTTCACATGGAAGTTACAGGGGGCTGAAATAGCCGCGAAACGCTTCGAGAAAAGATATTACGGCCGTGCCCGCTTTGCTCGAGTCTTGGCTGGGGCACTGCCGTGCCCTCAGATAAAGTCATAAATAAATATTTAAATTCTATTTTACAGTGTTTGGTTGGCGCTTAAAATATACTTAGTTGATACTGTAATGCCTGAAATTTTCCGCACATTCCTTCAGTTCTAAAGATATATCGAAATTCAAAACTAGTTATCTAGCTATTACATTACCACAGTTCCGCTTAGAGTGTACAAACCACTTAAACTAAAACAATTCCTTTGGCAATCTTGTAAGATGGCCAACTATTCGCTGCTGTACGCCAAATTACCTCTATCATTCCTAACACCTAAAATTACCATACCAAATTACACCTTACCGCGTTTAGAATAAAGTCGAAAATTGGTTTTGTAAAACTCAGTATCAAAATGTCACAGCTGATGATAGTGATTGACGAATACTCGAATCTGTCCGTATGTCGTCAGCAATAAGTGCCAAAGTTCTTTGGCAAATAGTGCGATGTGTTCTGATTCGTATTATTTGTTTGAGAACAACCTGAGACGTAATTAATTGTCAGTATCTAATCACTTTCTGGGCGTTAATTTCCAGATTAATGTTCCTAATTTATGATATTATTATTTGTCTGTGTGTCTCGTTATTCGTTATTTATTGTAAGACATAGATTAATTATGATTAACTTGTATGATTATGACTTGTTCGTAACTATAATTATAGCACTAGTTTTTATCCTATAGTAAGTACTAAATGTGAATTTAGCCAATGTTCTTTCTGAATGAATCTTGAAAATCACTGAACAATATACATAAAATATACCTCATACATTCACACCATGATATAAGAGCTTGTACTGCTAAATCATAGACCCTCGTTCATACTCCAAACTGTTTGACTTATGCGAAAATCGAATCCACGACCTCTAGCATGGGCAGATACACTAACTTGACTTAAATCCAATTGTTCAGTTTTTTATAAAATAGCAGTAAAGCATTAGTTCCATAGATTCTAACATGTACAATTAATTGAATATGTAAATTAAGAGAGTAGGAAAAGTCAAACCTTCATTGAATAGGCTAGTTTCCTAAAAAATAATAATTAGTCCGTCTTGTAGATTGTCCAAAATTAAGCGATACGTATTTTTCCTTTTTTAAATTGGATCAGAACTTGTTAAGATATAGCGTGTTAAAGTTGAGTGTGACGTCACAAGTTGCTACAATTTTCAGGACACTGTGACGTAAAAGGCCCCCACTCCTAATTTTTGAAGCGTATTATCTTTGTCATTTTATGTTTAATTAAAAAAAGAAAAAATACGTATCCAATATTTTTTGATTATCTAAAAAGCGGACTAAATATTATTTCATTATTTCGACCCTGGACACTACCCTATTGTATGCTTTTGTAAAAACTGCAATTCAAATTGTGATGCAACACAACACTTCGTTTTCCGGGGCTTTTTTACTGCGGATCCAAAACTCCCAAAGGCCAGAATTCCATTACTCTTTCAAACTCATATACTACCCAGTTTGTGTCAAAATTTTCTTTTTTGACTACCCATTCTACCCAGTTTGTGTCAAAATTTCCTCTTTTTTTGTCTATCCAAATTGGTGTCGCAGTAGCCTAGTTGACTTAGGCCTATTTGTATGTAATATTGCTATTTGTATGCAAAATATAAGCACAGTTGAGCAACCAGTGCAGTCAATGCGATCGTAATATAGCGTGATCCGTACCGCTGGGTTATTTCAAATAATCGCTGGATTTTGTGTAGGCTTGTTTGAACTGAAATTGGTGGATTGCATAGCTTTCATATAAAAAATAGCTATTTCTAGCAACTTTACTAGTGTTCCGTTGAAATTAATGAATTGTTGAATCCAGGAGATTTTCACTATTACCTTCGCAGGTTGCATACATTAGTCACTTGGTTAGCATGGAAATGATAGTGCCAACATAACCATCGGGTATTGCCAGACTAAAATATTTGATGGGATTCAGGACTTTCTATAGTAAACTCTAAGCCAACTATCAGCCAATGAAAAGTTGGTCGACTGTTTAGTCTGCAGTCTTAGGGTTCAAATATAGGATGGTCATTAAATGTTGTAATACCCTACGGGCTCAATAACGTGTCTATATAAATAGTAAGTAGATCATGGAAAGCTGGTTGAGTCTTAAAAAATATTTTATAGGTTTGATTTGACGTCACAGTAAAGTTCAAGAGCTACATCTCAAGCTAATCAACAAAAGAACTGCACAAAACCTAAAATTTCTTAAATAGTAATAAAAAACCTAGATGATTAATGCTCCATTCTATAATAAAGAGGCCGTTGCCTTGACAATAAGTCTTAAATTATCGTCGTGCAAATATTATTATGGGTACTCCTTTGATCTGAGGATATTACCATTTTTTTTTTATGAAAGTAAAGGTTTGATAAAAGCCCACTGTCTAATATACTTTGTGCTAAAGGACCCGGCTTTGGCTCAGAGGTCAGGAACCTTTAATGTCTGTCATACGTCTTTTAGGCGGACTTTATGATCTGGTCCTGAGCGATAAAGTGAGACCTAACGATGTAGTCTCTAGACTGAAGCTGGGCTTTATCAGTTTAGTGTTTTATATGAGAATATAGTAACTGTTTCCAGAGTTTCATTATCACGCCTGGATAGAAAACCTACTCATGTTCTTCCTCTCGCTCTAGACTATGTGTTTGTTAAACATTGATAAAATCTGGTGGTTTTGGTGTGAAAGTGTGATAGACAGACCGAGATACTTTGTCATTTATAACATCAGTATACTATTACGTACAAACAACATTATTTATATGTCTCTCACAATCACACAAAAAGAAAACAATGGGCAACACAGCACAGTCTTTTAACCGTGTCCACTTGCAATAAAAGCTACCTTTTACATAATAGCGGGACATTATTTAAATCCACGCCGGTACAAAAGGTTTACCAAACAAGGATCGGTCAAGTGTGAACACCTTTTATAATGAAGGGTTCCGCACAAAAGATTACACGCCTCATTTGGTTAGAGTTGATAATTAAATGCTTTTGTTCTTATGACTTTGAGGTTCTCTTGAGGTTAGGACAAGAGTTATGACCTTTTTGAGTACTTAATTTAAGGTTAAATATGTGTGCAATATGCTGTTTGCCACGGTTCCACCCGCGTTCCGCAGGAACTACTTTCTACACTTGGATAAAAAGAAGCTTGAGTAATTTTTCATTGTCCATTCAGTAGTTTTGTCGTTAAAGCCATACAGACAAAGTAACTTTCGCATTTAATCTATTAGTTCGGATTTACAATAAAAGGCATAAAATAATAGGTAGCTGCGTAAGAAAATGCCTATATAAGTCTAGCGAACCCTAACATTAAAATTTAAATGTACTGGCCACGACATTTATTACTAGTATTCCAATTTAGGTCAAAACTATTTTGGTACAGTCTATTACCATTTTGGTTTGCTTGACTTTCATGGACAATTATTTAACTGTAAAAGTGTTGGTGTAGGTTGGTTTTATGAGCTTGCTTTAGATAGCAGTAATACTATTAAAGTACGACTATAGTATTACATAAAAATTACTTTGTTGTGATAGCAATTAGTTAAAATATTTTTTTTTACCAAATTAAGTGTACTTTAATTAAAAAGAATTATTTAACTTTGCAGCAATAAAAGTAAATACAGTTTTGGTCGATTAACTTTACCGCCTGCAAGTTGACAATTAGTGACTTGAAACTAGTAAACTACGAATCAAATACTTAGGCAAAGTTATTGTACGACATCTGCATTTAATAAATAAGTCATCCATCTTCCAAGCCTTTTTCCCAATCATGTTGGGGTCGGCTTCCAGTCTAACCGGATTCAGCTGAGTACCAGTGCTTTACAAGAAGCGACTGCCTATCTGACATCCTCAACCCAGTTACCCAGGCAACCCGATACCCCTTGGTAAGACTGGTGTCAGACTTACTGGCTTCTGACTACCCGTAACGACTGCCAAGGATGTTCAATGACAGCCGGGACCTACAGTTTAACGTGCCATCCGAAACACAGTCAATGGTGTCTAAGGGTCAATTCCCACTGAAAGAGCAGCGGCCGGCAGCGGCCGGCAGCGGCCGTAATTGCAAGGGATTGAGCGCGAGCGCGGCGGGCCGCGCGGCGCCGCGCGGCGCCGCACCGCGCCGCGCTCTTACATTTGCCGTGCTCTTACGGCCGCTGCTCTTTCAGTGGGAATTGACCCTTAGATATACTTAGAAAGTACATACAAACTTAGAAAAGTTGCATTGGTACTTGCCTGACCTGGGATCGAACCCGCGCCCTCATACTTGAGAGGTTGGTCCTTTACCCACTAGGCCACCACGACTTTTTAATAAATAAGTATTTCACACTTTTTTAGTTATTACAAAACTTTACTGGCGTTACAAAATGTGTTTCTTTTTCCTTTCAGTAATGGAAGCAAGCCGATTGCTAGCTATTAAAACCCAATCTCCGGACTACTTTGCGTTAATTCCGGGCGGAAAAACGCAATAACTCTTTACTCATCTCTACTTACAAATCGCATATACATATACTCAAACGAAACGTACAAAATGAATTCAATGAAATTTTGAAAAATAACAAGATTTTTTTTCCTCATATTTTTATACCTCATATTAAATTACTTTCTTCCTCCGTCTTAAGCAAACATCGAAAACAGCCGTCAGAAAGGAGATAAGTTATTTTCCATGTCTTCTTTCTGATAGGCTGACGGCGAAACAATATTGACGTCACAACCAATCAGCTTTCAATACAATTTGAACGGGCCAATGGAGAGAGCTTACGTCATTCGAACGTGTTTAAATGTTGAAATAACGGTCGGATTTTGTTTGATTGCTATATTTTTGTGAAAGAATTTATTTTATTGGCGCTGTATTTTAATCATTCGGGGTATTGTTCAAACAGTTTTTTTGTTGAATATACTCGCTAGTGAGGTATATTTCAATACCCGTATAATATTTTATGCTTCATGTAAAATTCCTAGTGCTGAGAGATTTGAAAAATTACATAAAAAAAGAGATTTATGTTATTTTAATATACCCATTTAAATAGATTATTTCATTATTATAAGGTACCTAAGTAGTCATTGAAATAAAAATAAATTATGCTTAATTATTTTTTATTAATTTTAATTTCAGAGTTAAACGTGATAACATAAACGTTTAAGTTAATATTGTTATGTTAATCTGATTACCTTTAAAATGGAATTAACATACAGTTACCTTCACGCATAAACAATTTTAACACCCTGCTCCAATGGTTGTTCCAAGGACACACTAATCACTGGACACGAAACCTCTGAAATATGTAAGCTCTCTACAAAAGTGTTTTTATTTTTCTAGATGTATGATGGTATTTTTCTGTGTTACTGATAACTAACTTTAATTATTAATGGAAATGGTCATGATGATGATAAACATAGATTATCGGGATATTAAGTATAGTAAAGAAATTATTCTCGTATCTTAAGGTACTACAGATAGGTTTAGATATCTCTCTTCTAATCACAGACTTTTTGTTTCTGAAGTCTAGATTTTGATTTTGGATTTCGTATCCCGTGCTTAACATTTTCCGTGGTGAATCCACATTCTAATCGTTAGGGGTCCCAGAATATGAACACTTTCGCGAGTTTGTAATTAAATGCAAATTATATAAGGACCAAGCTCTTAATGTCGGTAGAAGATCTCATAAGTATTTAGTAACAAAGTTTGTTAATTAACATTAGAGACTTATAAAGGTTTATATTTGGATGTCTCCAAAATAATATGACAAAAGTTTGAGAAGTTATAAGGATATATGCTATTTATAGAGTGAATCCAAACTAAACATAGCAGTGTTGTAAGAAAAAAGTTAAACAGACGTCTATCGCGTGCTTAAAAATGTCCGAATATTCAATAATGCTCTTATTTATTTTGTGTAAACAAGATATATACATTGTAATTAGTATCCGTACATGGAAAACCAAACCCATATAAATATAATAAAAATATTAGTAATAGTTATTTGAAATTTCATTTTTATAGTTCTTTACCAAAAAGGACCCTTGCATTTGCCCGATTTATTTTTACTATTTCATTTGTTTTTTTTTTTAACACTCGTACCCAGCTGCTTCCGGTTTTACTGGAAGCCGACCCCAACTTAGTTTGGTAAAGGTTCGGGAGATGATGATATATGTTTTTTTTCTTCTAACAAATCATGTAAAAGCTTTCGTCTCAACGTAAAGCTTTATATTGTCTTAAAGTTCAGCATATTGTTAATTCAAACTTCATAAGGTCACGGTCAACTGAAAGACATATTGAAACCACGTGAAAAGATCACTGAATTATTTAGTGTGAACGTGTCGAAACAAAATTCAGTTAAATTACCGTGATAAGTAATATTGATTCATATAGGAATGTACACACTGAGTATCAATATTTTATGTAAATCTGGATCAAAACATGTAATTTTTTATTAATGTTAGTGAAAATTGACGTTGGTCTATGTGATTTTCATGGCTAGAACAATGTTGATATAGCTTTTACTAGCAGTTGTCGTAATGGGTCCTAGAGAAGTAGAAAATCATGTTTTTTTATATGTAGTCTGTAATCGCTGTTAATTTATATGTGTGTATCGCCATCTTCACAACTTCAAGACAGAGTGGAAAGGAAAAAAAAATGACCCTTTTATATTATTTAGAGTATTTTTTGTACTGCGAACAAAATAACATCATAGCTGACTGATTCTAATTATAGTCAAGTCTCAGTATTGAATTTCAAACAACATGTTGGTATGTTTGACTGAACAACGGGTTCCTATGAAATAAAAGTCGAATAAAACAAAACAAAATCAATAGGTACCAATTACCGAATCACGGTGAAAAAAATGGTGTACCATTAGAAGGTCGTTCACAAAAGCGATCAAATCTATTCGAATCATAATGTAGACTAACTACTAGACCAACCTTAGGGCGGTAATTCGGAATCCAATCCGTGTAAGTGGGAACAAATTAGCTGGATTGCCAGGCCGTGTCTGATCGATGAGACTGATGCTCCTGACATGCTAATGTGTGCATTAATGCGTTGGAGTACGGATTATAATTGATTGACTGGTAATTGGTTATTGGCTGTATTGTCATTTTTTTTTCTTCTCTTGATTGAGTTTAGTCATAACAGTAGTTTTTAAGAAGGAACATATTTTAGTGTCAGATGATGCTCGAAAATAAAATGCTATTATAATGCCAGTAGAGTCACTAAACGGAAAATTGACAGTTAATGTAATTTGTTAAAACTATTCAAGAAGACTGCATACACAATCAATTATTTTATTCGAACTCCATAAAAAAGTTTAGACAAATATGAAAACTAATTTTAAATATTCAGACTTAAGCTTCTTCGTATTCATTATTTATTCAGGTACATTAGATACATTTTACGTTATATTTTATCATTACGTACACCACACAACTAAAAATAGGACCATTAAAATATTTCAGTAATTATTTTTGTTCAAACTTTTGCTCCAATACAGAAAAATATTTCAGCTTCGTTAAATTTTCCTACGTCATCGTTATGCCAAGGAAAGTAATTTATCGTTTCATTGTTATTGAGTTTTTACGCTCCAAAAATTACTAATTTATTTCCTACTCAGCTCCCAACCTGTTGCTTACATCCAATTTGCATAAAATAACTTCTTGTCTAAATAAGCGAAAACGTTACACTTGCGTACTTGGCAACAATTTTATTATGTTCTTAATAACATGTGAGTGTACTGGGAAAGACTACGGGGTCTCAGACCTTTGAAAAGCGAACGTGAGCCCAAAGCTAACACGCTTAAGCCCTTTGAAAGGGCTTTAATAAAATTTCCTGGTAAATAACCTCCTGTGTAAGTAGCTCTAGTGACTAAATGGTTAAGTAGTAGCCACACGGGTCGATTGATCACAAGAATAAGCAACGCTTCGATCGGTCCGTGAATGGGTGACCACCATAACTATAAGTCCCGACTGTTATTGTTTCATCTTTGTCTATCGAGATATTTCGGGTAGTCTCAAGCCAAAAAGTCTGACACCCAGTCTTACCAAGGGTTTTGTGATGCTCGAAAGTGGGTTGAAACGGTCATATAGGCAGTCGTTCCAGATCTTGGGAAGTACAACTTTCACTAAACTTACGCTCTAAAGTGTCTAAGCAAGTTAGTAAACCATCTATACCGTTTTATTGACAGCCCTTCATAGAGGCATCAGTTTAATTAACTGACAAGAAATTTCATCATTTATGAACGAACAGACTTTATACTAGTTTTGTGTTGTAGTGGAATCTAGGCGATTGCGATGCGAAAGATGTCTAGAACAAGTAGCAGCTGATCCAAATGATGTCAATGTATTGTGTAGCTCGGTGAAACTTTCTCTTTTTCGGAATTTTACAATATCCGTGAGCCTGTTAGGGTTAAAGCAAACAAATAATTTGCACAGTCAAATATTTTATCAAGCTTTAGAACTGCGAATGGAAAGATATTTTTTATTGATAAAAGTGTTATAATAACAATTACCTACTAATTGCCAAAAAATCACAGGTCTTTTTGCAGGTCGACTTAAAAGTTTGATGTTTTATTTAAAGCCAAAAGTTAGTAAGTAATTAGGTTTATTTTTCAAAGTAACAAAGGTTGGTCTCCAAAGAAAAATATTAGACTTTCGAAACTTTTGCAAAATTAATTGGTTCTTGTGGTGTTCTAAGACGATGAATCGACTTTGAGAAAAATAAATTGAAGATGTGATAATCTAGAACTAACTTATTATACAAGCAGATGAAAGTGCGGAGATATTATAGGTGCCTATTATAAACAAGTAAACTATCCATGCAAATAGATAATAATCATGCCTGTTATAATAATACCGGTCATTAGGTACATCAAATGGCCATTCGAATTAATATTAAAATTAATGATTTGGGTCTACAGATGGTTTCAAGATGATGAAGATGGTTTCATCACTCAACATTAGTGACATCTTCATATATTTAATTGTCTTGCATTATCTTGGAAATAATTAATCTGTAAATAGGTTATAGTTGCGGATGTCGGCTTTACCTGCTCTTCGAAAAACATTATTTATCGCCACGCTTATCTACTTAAACGAAGGTTTATTTAATTTTTACGACCATACCTTTATGAGCTCTAAGCCTTGAAAGGAAGTCCATATGAACAGAAAAAGTTTAGTCTTGTTAATGGTTAACTTGATATTGGTTTTATGAAATGTTTAGATACCTAACTGTTAGGCTCGATTTGCAGTTACTGTCACTGAAGTATGTAGTTTGCATGTGAAAAGTACGTATGAAAATAATAGATGTCACAACAGTACTAAGCACAAAAATATTTACTTAAGCATCCTAAACTATTTAAAAACAATCACAGAATAAGAAACATTGCGGAATAAAAACAATACTCCCAAAAAGCAAAAAAAAAAATTAGTTTAGCAAGGTAATTAAGTACAACGCCTACTTAAAAAGTGCCATTACTTTAAACCCAAAAAAATGTTGTTCCCTGAACTCTTTGCACAATTACATGCTTTGTAAACTTAAATAGAGACAAATCTCACAATTAGCGTTGTTTTTGTAAACGAGACTCAAAACTAAGGTCCCTAGAGGTTTTATTACAATTGTTGTGCTCATTTTTAGGGTTCCGTACCCAAAGGGTAAAACGGGACCCTATTGTTTTCGCTCCGCTGTCCGTCCGTCCGTCCGTCTGTCACCAGGCTGTATCTGATGAACCGCGATGGTTAGAGAGTTGAAATTTTCACAAATGATGTATTTCTGTAGCCGCTATAACAATAAATACTGAAAACCCCATCCCATCCATCTTTTGCTTGTTTTATAAATTATGGTAGATACGGAATCCTGCGTTTGCGAGTCCGACTCGCACTTGGCCGGTTTTTTATATAACGCTTGCTGAAATATTTTTACAGTTATACCTATATAACTTTGGGTGCTTGTTATACTTGTTAGTAAGTATAATGTTTACATTTGACATATTTTTTGGCATATATATTTGCACTGAAACTATGACTTTCTAGAATGAGAGTACAGCTAGTTTAAAATATAGTTCTTTTTCAGGTACACTCTAAAAGTTTGTATTCTGTTTTTCATTCAAAAATACACCAAAGTTTTCTTTTTTTTTAATTTTATAAGCCATTAATAAATTCCAGCCAACAGGTTTGACATTCATATTTTTTCCATTAGTGGTATATAAGAATTCAGTTTAATACTCTATGCGGACTTTTCCACCTTACCACTAGTGAATTTTTGCGTTAAAATCCTACAACGCTATTAAAAGAAAACCCTTTATAGATTTAACCTGGTAAGAAAGCATATTATCGTTTATTTAAAGGCTACTGCTTATAGCCTTTGAAAGAGTATTTTTTCTAACGAATAATAACCTCAAATCAAAAAGTAACCTAGTGGCGTTCAGGCGGTAGTGTATTCCAGTTGTGCATATTTTACTTAGGTTATTTTCATGATTTTAACAAAAAATACAAACAAACGACGAGACGTTCTCATTTTAATGACTATGGAAACAAAACTGAAGTATGAAAAAAGAACTAGTCGTTATAAAATATTTCCTTTTCACGAGAAAATATACTTTATATAATTAAAAGAAAATAAATTACAAGTTCTTAAGAAAGCTGTGAGTCTTGGAGCGAGGCGACGCAAACTAATTTATTTATTCCTTCGTAAGTAACTTGGTGATATTCACTTAGGATTATTATTTAGTTTTAGAGTGCTATCTACTTTATTATTTATAAGAAAATATTGTGTGGGCGTTAATTAATTGAAAACAGGACTAGTATATGATATGATTAAAAAGACAAAAAAAAATATCGGTATACTATTATTGTAGGTAACCAATTTACGAAATTATTCCATGCTGAGGAAAATTGTTTCATTCAAGTTATTTATGAGGACTAACTTTAATTTTTACCCCTTCGTAAAACTAAGAAAGTTAGTTATTATGAAATTGATTCACGATGTTATCAATCCTAGAGTGAAGTCCATTTTGAGAGTAGTATATGTAACATCTGCTTAAACTTTCTAGCGCTGTTTAAAAATATAACAAAATAAACACGGCTTCAATTCAACCCTTCAACACACACGTATCAAAAAAGGCGTCAAAATAAAATAAAAGCCGTCACATTTTGTTCCAACAAAATTGTTTAATTAAATAAATGTTTGACATTAATTCATTTAGGGGACACAGCTGTGTTGGTTAACGAACTGGTATAAGCTGGAATAGGGTCAAGTACGAACCGGCTGAGATACGGGGACGTTGCTTATTTCCGTACCGCCTTAATATGCCGACCGTACACCTTCGGTTTGTGGTGTGAGTGACGAACTGACTACCTTATAGGTATACCTAGTAAATGTCAAATACGTATTATCTACATTACGAAAATATCTTAGATACAATAGTTCTGAATTACTGTGATTTACTGCAGTTTAAACCAGTTACATAAAATATGAAAAGATTAAAATAAATATAGGTACAGTCGTAAATAAACGATGTTAAAATAAACATACATTATGAGATGTGAGCTAGGTCGAAAAACATATATTTCCAAATTATACCTAAGTATGTCCGTTTTTGATTTCGTCGCGTGCCTGTCAAAAGGATGACCTTCCAATTTCAATCCAGTTTTACAAAGCAATTTATTAAAGGAAGTCGGATAAAAAATGATGTTATCATCGCATAATCTTATAACCCGCTCCCAAGTTATATCTTCAACCACTCAATAACCTACGGGGAACATTTGCCCCCAGCATAGGGCAAGTCACGGGTTAAAATTGGGGATGAAAAAGGTCCCACTTACGCATGGCCGGCGTAGGGTTGATTTGCAACCCAAAGTTTTATGATTTTGAACTTGCTAACATCAATTTAAGATTACAAAGGCTTTTGGGGTCGACTTTAAGACTAGTAGTGAAATTGGTGGGGTTTTTATGAAAACCTTTCTTTAGATTTTTTTTGTGGACATCACTTTAAATATGATTGTATTTTTTAGGTGCCGAGTGTAAATCTTTTGAAGTGTTATCGATTATTTTTTTTCTTCTTACTGAATGCGTATTTTTATGTGGTTAAAAGTTTTGCTGTTTTTCACTATAAATAAATGCATCATCTTATAGTCAACAAGTTTTTTATTGGCTTAGTTAAGGAGACAAAAGCTATGCAAATATGGGTGTTTCATAAATTACTGTGGTGCAATTTTTACAATAGAAACCCATACTGAAAAAATATATATAGTTTTCACAATAAAAATGCCTTAAAATTCTGAAACTGTTCCAAATTATCTCTTCAGTATACAAATGAAACGGGGACGTAATAGTGGTGTGTTATTATGTACATAACGAAGCAAGTAACAAGGGTCGCTTGAACGTGATCATCTGACTGATGTCCTCTGTACTATGTTAATGTAAACCCTGCTTTAATTTAACAAAAGGTTTCTCGTAGGTACATTTATATGGGAAACTTGAAAAATCTTTACTTATATTTTAAATGCGATAATAATAGGTTGGAAGTCACGCCTTCACGCTAAAACTATTGAATCGGTTTAAATGGAATATGGAATATGGCTAAACTTTACCCGGTTGCGGAAAGTGGTATTTCCGGGATGTGTGTGGAACCGCGGAACAGTATTCAACCATATAATAATTTTACCCAGCATTATTTTTTAATTTGCTCAACAAATGAAAATTATTAATATCTACATTATTATGAAAGTTTACACTCATTAAAACCAACGTAATAATTAAAATAATCACTCGAATGGAAATTATTTTACGATCCATTGCTTTACAACGGAACTCAAAATAAATGCAATGTAATGGAAGTGGTCAAGCGTGAGTAGGTACAAATTTTGACGTAATAGTTTATAACAATATTATTTGTTTTGTTTCTACTTTGTGTTACTGGTTTTTTAAGTGTAATTAATTTTTTATTTTTATATTTAGTTGTAGTCAAGACAGAAAAACCCTCAGTAGGCCGAGAAAATATAGCACAAAAAATACCGTTAATGTAATTAGAATAATTATAACTTTCACATTAATTCCAATATCGTTTTCTAAACAAATAAACTGAAAAATACTCGAATGTACCACATTAATCGAATTAAAATGTTTCCAATTGCAATACCAGGTCGATGTCTGTATTATTTACCCAAGTCCTTGAACTTGTCTATTAAGTAGATAATAAATACAAATTAATATTTACTCTTAATGCTCTCCACATTAATGTAATTAATATTTTTTTCAGGTAAGAGCTCGCTCAATTAATTACTCATGAAAAAGCCGGTAAGTTATATTCTTATAACACTGAAAAATGAATAAGTAATTTGACTTCGTTTTCTTTTATACTTTTATTGAGTATTACGATTCTATATCACATTTATAGAAAAAATAAAATACTACATATATACAAAACATACATAAAGGCATCAATGTTTGATTAGGCATTATTTATCGTTATTGTCGATACTTAATTAAGAGAAATGTAAGTGTAGGGTTTTAAAAATGCTGACTATGGTCACTGTCAGTTATAGGGAAGCTCAACAGAATACCTTGAAAATAACATAAGGGTTTTGCAGTGAAGATAATCTTTTACACAACATAATAAGCTTTACATTAAAATAATCTCATACTTTTTCATCCCTAATTCTTCTAAATACATAATTAATATTATAAATCTGAAAGTAACTCTGACTATTAACGTATATTGCCCACAGATAGTCTAAAGCCTGAGAATTGGCATAAGCTGCTTTTTACCACAGGCGAAAACTGTTTTTCCCGTAAAAAAACAAAGTGAACAATTTGAAAATTGTTATCAGATAGCTAAAAATAAATAGGACGTCAATATTGAGGAACAACAGCCTCGGGTGATTCTGCTAACATCCAACTGATTTGAATTATCCGAATGTCCCCGAATTAAGATACAAACGTTTGGGTATGAATGCGTCGAAGTAGAAACCTGCGGCTGTGGAATAAATATTATACCTACAGCGCATTTTTTTTAATATAAGAAAATGCTTTCCAGGAATGCTCCTGAAATAAAAAATAAAATTCATTTTTCGAATAAATACAACTTTTCCAAAAAAAGTTTTTATCTAAGTAAATTAACTCTTAATTTCTTGTTTAAATTAAAATTTATGAAATTAATTAAAAAACTGTGCGTTGAAAAAATGAAAAAGTTTATAGTTTTCGCAAAACTGTATGGCGGTCTGCAACTTAATTCAGAAAATAAATGCGCATATGTGATTCATACCCATAGTTACAACCATTTCTACAAAACCAAACCATATCACTTGTATGGCTTGTCGCATTCATACCCAAAAGTCTCGGAAGAATCTTATTATGCGAGTTTAGATTAAAACCTGATCAGTATAAAACGGTTTCCATGATAATATTGTTAAGCAGGAAATCTTATTGGCTTATCTTGTACGTGACGCGATTGAGAGGGAATGTGATGAATGAAAATTCATAAGCTGACTACCTGTAGAATGCAAAATTATCTCAGCGAAGGCTTCTTTAAAGATTATACCTAAGATATAGCTTATAAATACGTTTGGTTGAAGGGATTTTGGCTCGGAACAATAACACAATAAGTTGGTATTTGCTGACTTTGAATAATTTTATACAAAATCACTAGAAAAAGGAAACTGTGCTGAGTAAATTAATATTGTGAAAAAAAACTATATTTATAAGGTCATTGTCATTTCTTAGAGCAGTAGCGATAGCGATGGTCAGCAAATCACTTGTATTTCAAGTTAAAAGTTATCGAATTATCACCGCACCGCTTTGAAATGTACATAATGAAGATTGACTTAACTTTATAGTACCCTATATTTGGTGTCACTTATTTGTTTTCCTAATAAAATGCTACACGCTCGTAGCGCTACGCCGTAGCAAAAAGACCCCAAGCTGCGCCGTAGCACATACAGAACTATTGATAACGAATCATCTGCATTTGGAAATGCAGCATTCTATTAAAATAGAGATATTAATTGAAATAACCGGGTAAGCACCTTACCCCATCAACCACTTATCATAATGCAATTATCGGTTCATTTGTTAATCGGTGATTTTGACACTAAAACCATTATTTATTTCAATTATATTATGTGTTTAAAATTTTACTGACAAAATGATTTTATTCCCCCTATGTAGACATAACTAAATATTAGTTTGCAAAATATAGGCATTGAAGTATTAATTATTATATTTTTCTATTCACCTGTTTATTATCATCTATAGGTACAACATCTCATATATCTCAAACTTTGAACTAACATACTAAGTCTAGTACCTCCAACACCTGAGACTCGTAGATCTCAAGCCATAAAACTAGGAGGGCCTCATAAAGACCCCCTGGAATCTCGTACTAAGCCCCCCATAATGCCACGGACTGTGATCTACTTGTGAGCCTATCTGCACTAACTTTATAGAGGTTTAACTTGACAATTTACTGTCAAATAACGTTTAAGTTAATACCTTGTGACTATTTGGCTAAGGACGTAAGGAAAATGAAGCTTTGTCTCTTTAACTCTCTTTGAGAATAGATTGGCAAAATGATGTCACAACATTTTGTTTTTGCAGGATGAGTAATTTAATGGGGTTATTAGCTAATGAGCTAATTTCGATACTCTTGGAAAGAACATACGACTTATGAAAGTGATGTACATGCCTGATCTGGAATCGAACCCACTCGTACTTGAAAGACAGGTACTTCAACCACTGGGCCACCCCGACTCTCGTCCCGGGGGAATTAGGCCCGTACTGGAATAAAATATACTTTATATTACTCGGGGATAGTCTACCCTAGCCAACCAAGTGAAAGAGTTTTTGAAATTGGTTCAGTAGTTTCGGAGCCTTTAGGGCACAAAAAAATATTTCCTCTTTTATATTAGTGTAGAAAACATCAGTCTCCTCCAATTGCAATTAATTAACTGTAATTAGTCTGGTGGCAAAGGTATTTCGCAGAACAACACTGTAAACAACCTTGCAAATTAAACGGGCCAGCATTCACATTGTAGCTTATAAACAAAATAGCGTGCCGTATTTACGTGGAAATAATTACGATGAACTATTGGCATGTTGGCGCAGCTAAATACACTGGAGGCCATAAAAACATACCACTTTCGTGACCGATATGAATCGGATAGCACCTCATTTGTCAAAGCTCAAGGAAGTAGTGACGAGGTTTTTTTGTAAATTACCGAATATTTCTTTTAATAAAGGCAGTCACAAAATGTATGTCAACGTGAGCATTGAAAGTTTTACTTTTGGTTATTTGTTGACAGTTTTTTAGAACTTCCAAGTAATTTAGTAATAAGTCAACTCAGTGCAATTTCACATAGTAGAAATTCTCCATCGAAATATTTACAGCGTTTTCACATTTACGGATTTTTGTCAACAGCAAAACCAAGCGTACACGAGCGACTTAATCACAGTGATAAAAATATGTCACTCGGCTTTAAACGTCATTTTTCTATGAGTAGTAGTAATTGTTTGCTGTCACGCATAGGTATACGCAAAATATATCAATGTTTAGCAATAGTTCTACTACACCGAATAGGCAGTCTTTTGTTTACTGTGACTCAGTTTAAGTGCACTGACGTGTAAATGTACACATCATTGCATTTGACTGGATCACTTGCCACCTGACAAAGGGGGCCCTTAATGTATTCAATCGGATGTAGTCGGTCAGTACAGAAAGTTATACGACCAATCAATTAGTGACCTTGTTTGTTTGTCACGATCTTATAGGAAAACGGCTGATTCGATTTAGATGAACTTTAGTGTGGAGACAAGCGCAAGTCTGTATTGTTTAATAGAGTATTTTATTTTTAACACGCTTATATTAGTTTCACTCAGAAAATCTTGGAATCTTAATTTGACCAACTTCCCGATTTTCAATAACGATGAAATTTGGGCACACGCTGACAAAGCTAACAAACGTTACAAAAAACATGTTTTTTAAACTATTTTATTCGTACTTACTATCTCCAGAAGGACTTAAACTAACGAGAAACATCTAGTAATGAAGTGATTAGTATTTCAAACAAGCCACTTGAAATGTCAATGAACTGTATTGAAGGACAATTAAGTATGTAATGCAATCAATCGGTCAACGACACGTGTAATATGATCATGGTTTAATGTACTTATAAAATACAGATTTTTACGGTTATTTTTTAATGCGATGGACGTTGGATGTATAAGTGGCTAATCTTTCAGACACGTGGCCACCACCCAACATTTGCCCTCGAAAATTATAATAATAAACCGTAGGTACTGTTTGAAAAACAAGCAACTATTTCAAATATTACAGAGCAACATCGACCGATCTTATCTACAAGAATAATTTTCATATATTTTTTCCTGAGCCATATAACATCACTAAAATCATCATCTGTCTAGTCTGATTCCTAAATTATGATGACTGCCTAACTGACCTCTTTTACTTCGTTTACCCGGGCAACACGATAAACTAAGAATGTTAACCTTCAACATCACTAAAACAAAAATTCAAAATAGCCTAACATATTAGGTACTCCAATACTGTCCTAATAAGCCAATTCTTAAGTTTATTATTACTAAGCTGTAACTACAACTCATGGTTATGGCATTTCCATAGATAACTTACCTTAAAATAAATAAATATAAAGTAAAATTAAAAAAATATATTTCATAAGATGCAAATTGATATTTTAATAGAAAACTTACCTAATATTATGCATAAATGACCAAAAAGAACAAACGATAAATTAACGAAAACCTAATTTTAAAAAAACATCAATTTCCTTAAAGCTAGCTATCACTGATATACCGCTTTATAAGCCGCGCTTATAAGGACAGAATAGGTATGTATGATTCACAGGCAGTATAGATCAGACACTCATTATCGTATTGGCAGCTAATCACGGGTTTGCACGCCACTCGACATGATAGAACTTAGCTCGGTTGTGCTGCGATTGACTTAAGTGATTGATTTCGGCTGCAGATTTAAGTTTTAGAAGCATATTTTTACATAGTTTTTTAAGTACGCAATGCTTTGTTAAGTTAAAGTGTTACATGGATAAAAGTCAAAAGAAAATGTACCTAATATTTTCGGTGCATAAGGAAATAACATATTTAAATGAGTGAAATAAAATTGTGGGTCAATTTGACTTTACTCATATTATAAAAGCGCGAAGTAACATTTTTTCTTATAAGTTGTCTGTCTGTCGCGAAAAACTTATTATATTTATATAGGATAGTGCGTACACATAGATTTTAAAGCGCCTGTTTTCAAATTTTTGCTACGTTAATAATTCATAACATCTCTATTCATTTTCTGAAACCAAATCTACCAATTGCGAACCACTTTCAAATGTCAAAATCAAAGTCAAACTTTTAGAAGTTTCAGAGTTAAACAAACCGCAGTCTATTTCTAGTGTAACTGACCGTTAAAACTAACTGTGTATGGTTAACTGACTCATATCACTCTAAAGTCAATATTTGTACCACGCGATACTGTTTGTGTAAGATCGTAGTAGGTAATTACATAACATGCCAAATCAAGTTTAAAAAACCCTTCTATCTATTAGGTAAAATAAAAATTACGGTGTAGTTTTTGAGTTTGTCGAAAATAGGCAGACACAGTTGATGTCTATATTTCACTATATTAAAGGTACGTAAAAAGTAATAAACACACACGCCTATATATGTATGCCCTTATAAACTTTAAATTTAGAATAACGTAAAGAATCTGCTATATCTTTTTAAAAAAAGTATTTCTATTTTATTAAAACAAAACGGTTCACCCTTAAAATTGTCTCGTTAGAATTCATCAAAATGGAAGACAAATTGCTGTTTAAAATTATATAATTTAGAGCCATTTTGTCAAAACTCTCAAATATTGAATAATTTCTTTTTCTGACAAAACGAGATATTCTTGAGGGCTCTTTACGTTTAATAACCGCTGGTAATGGCTATTAATGGCGTTAGGGTACGCCGCCAGTGGTAGATATACAATACGCTTTTTATTTTTCTTTTGTTTTCTGTCTATGGGTCTTTATCGCTTGAGATAAAGAATTTTGTAACCCAGGGTGCGTTGCACGTTACACCCTTGAACTTAACGCTAACCAAACCAAAATTAATCGTCGATGCGAATTCGATTTCCTTGTTTAGTTAATTATTGACACTCACTTCAACAGAAATCCTAATTCTCAAAACACGCGTTTGAAAGCACTCAATCCAAACCTGCTCTTATACAAAACACCAAAGCACTTGTAACTTCCTAATTAGCAATTCACAGTACATTTGACTAATTAATCTTCGCCGTTCCATGAACGAGCACAAATTCACATACACGTATTACTAACTTTCCATTCACTCGGCTACACTTAAAGGTAAGATTAATGCATTCCGTTCAAAACATCGATTTTCAATTTACTTTTCAACGTTAATTTGGACCTTTCCGCAAATATGTGGTGACCCTAAGCACATGTGCCCTGAATAAATGATTGTGGCTATTTGTGAAGTTTCGAAAAGGTCTACTTTTTTGATGTTGTAGGTCCGGCAATAGAATCAAAACCTTTATTGAAGTTGATTTATAAATCAGGTAACGTCCGCTCGTTTAAATAGATCCGTTTGTTTTATGTGGTTTTATTATTCTTGTTCTATTTGAAACGTAAACATTTGACTTTGTTAAATCTAATTTTTTGTTACCTCATTGATTGAAACTCTGTCCGTTTTTTGCCGATTCACTACATCTGAACCACAATTCATAAGATTTTTTTAATTGTTCCTAGTCGTGGTCATCCACGATTTAAAATTGGAATATAATTTGAATGATTCACATCTACCTATGTACTTTTACCAAAGCTGAGGGACAATATTGCCTCTACTCCAACTAAAGAATAGACTTCTTCAACTTTTTAACAGATAAACGTTTGTTCAGTTATTTAGTGTTTTGTAACACAAAAATAGAGCTTGAACAACGTGAGCATTGAGTAACTGATCCCTTGATGTTAACGTTCCTTTTTACACAACTTTCATTTGTTCAATTAATGTTTTCAGCGAAACTTTTTCAACAGCCATTTTGTAGTAACACAGTTTTATCTTTACAAAGTTATATTTAAGCTTTAAGCATATGTAGCTCTATGATTTATATTTTTTGTAACATGTTCTGTTTGTCTTTATTTAAATAAAGCCTGACCTTTGTTACATAAGTATTGATTTGTTGAAACAATTTTCTTCTCTTCAAAAATGCTTTGTGCTAAAGTACGATGCGATATTGAAGCTATCATTGTCATCTCCCACTGGACGATTAGCTTTATTACAAGAGCTGAGGTCGGCTAAATTGTTCATTCATATTTAATTTTAATGGTTCATTATTTTTTGAGTGAATTGTTTTTGTGGTAATTTTATTTTTGCTGTTTGTTTTTACAAAATACTATTAATTTGTGTTGTTAAGTGCACTAAACGCAGCTTGATTCATGTATTTTGAATAACAAAAATGATTTTTTTACAGTCGAAATTATGTACCTACTTTCTTTTTCTTTTTGTAGATAACTCCCCGAATTAAAAGAAAAGATGATCTAAGAATGATGCCCTAGAAAAATTACGATAAATATCTAATTTTACACGCTTTTTATTAGCTTCACCTGTATGTTTGTATGTTTGTAGGTTTGTTTGTAACCGACTTCTTTGGGCGCGATTTTGACCCACTTTAAACGGCCAGATTTCGTTCAAACTTTGTAGATTTATTGAAGACCGATGACAATACACTAATTTGATAAAATTATTCCATTTTTAACCGACTTCCCAAAAAGGAGGAGGTTACACATACACATCGATTACTCCGAGGTTTATAGACCGATTTACGTGATTCTTTTTTTGTTTGACTCGGAATAGCTGCCAGTTGGTCCCATAGTCATCAGGTCAGGATCTGATGATGGAAACCCTGAGAAATCGATGGCAACCTTCAAAAGTTGTAGGCATACATAGGGTAAAAACTTGACACTCAGGTGTACGCCTAAAAGCACTATTCAACTGTGAAGATTTGGAATTGACCTGATGATGGAGACCAGAGAGGGTCGAGGGAACTCGACAACTGAATATGTAAACTACCTCGTGTTTGGGCTTAAATTATTTGTATTGACAAGACCTTTGCAACAGTGAATGTTTGGAGCTGACCTGATGATGGAGACCAGAGAAAGTCGAGGGAACTCGACAACTGAATATGTAAACTACCTCGTGTTTGGGCTTATATTCTTTGTATTGATGAGAACTTCCCACTTGTATGGATAGTTACTACTCTATATAGTCTCTAGATAGTAACTATTCGTATCACTGAAAAAGCTTTAAACAAAAAAACTAAAAAGTAGAAAATAAATAATAGTTTAAAAAAAACTAAAAAACACGCTTTTTATAGAAAACCGAACTAAAAAGTAGAAAATAAATTTAAATTAAGAAAATAGTGTTCAAAATTTCAATGAATATAAATTAATAATAGAGTGAATACAAAAAAAATATTTAAAAAAAGCGTGGGGTGCTTTTTAAGGTATTATCGAAATGAAAATCACTCTACCCATATCTGTCAATAAAATATTTATAACTATTGACACCATGCACCCCACGCTTTTTTTTAAATATTTTTTTTTTGTATTCACTCTAGATATTATTAATTTATATTCATTGAAATTTTGAACACTATTTTCTTAATTTAAATTTATTTTCTACTTTTTAGTTCGGTTTTCTATAAAAAGCGTGTTTTTTAGTTTTTTTTAAACTATTATTTTTAACCCTCAATGCAACTCGGTCGGTTGGTTAGTTACAAGTTTGACGTGTTCTAGAGCAATATCCTGTAATAGTCATCAATTTGGACATACATTGCCGTGCTAGTCTACCAAACAATGCGGCTATCCCTTTAAATAAAATGTTACGACTGCCTCACGCACAATGGTTCCACAAGATAAAAATGTTCAGAAGGTACAGTTAACACAACTGCATTAGTTACACACTATCTCGCAACATTCTACTACATATTATGTATGTTATATAAGTACTTCAAAAACTTTCCTCTTGAATTAATGACGTTTATCGTTATATTTTGGATATGTCATCGACCCATCTCATAGGGGGACGTCCTCTGCCGCGACGATTCTCCCACGGTCGCCATTCCATTAGCCTCCTGGTCCACTTGAACTGCTCCATTCTGGCAATGTGTCCTGCCCGTCTCCACTTCTGTTGCTCTATTGCCACAACAACGTCTTTAACACGGGTCTTTCCAAAATAGCCGGACCAAATTGGATGAAAGTGGCAAGAAGTAGGCAGAAATGGAAAGATTTGGAGGAGGCCTACGTCCGAAGACGGACAACCTAGGGGCTGTGATGGATGGATGGATGGATCGTTATATTTACCTTATCACACACATATACAGACAGACAAAAGACAGCGAGACGCTACTTTCTACTGATACATTTTTACTTTGCACCTACCTTTGACACTGAACTATTTTCGATTCATAGTTTACAAGTAGTTAGATTGGTAACTGGTCCTTCTGTGTTCTCTGTATAACAAAGCTTCTATTACAAGCAATTTCAACAAATCGTTGCAATAAAATTAAATTAGGGTCAGCGGCGGTGTACAAAACTGCTTTATAATGTTGTCCGCTATTTTATTTTATTGTCAAACTAGTTATTATTATGGTTTCGTTTAATTGTGTTCTGAAATGAAGGCTTACAAACTTTGAGTTTATTTGCTTTTATAGGATCGTAATTTTAATTGGTTATTTAGAGTTCAAGTCGAAGTTTTAATGATACGTGGATTTCGTAGGTTTACTAAGTATTTATAAAGCGATGTTAATGTTTTAAAATGTTTTTTTGCAAATAAGGCACGGTTTCGGCAGACACTTGGTAGTATCCGCTATCGGACAAGAAAAGCTTTTTAATAAGATCTGTACGAACAAATACGCATCGAGTCAAACGCTAATCTCAGAAATGTTAAGTAAATTGACGCAGACTGTACTTACCAAAAGTAAATTATTGTAATGTTAAAAATTAAACAAAAATAGAATTTCAAATGGCAAAGGTTTTTCTTTTCATCAAACAGAAACCCAGCTTTATTGTCTAAAGTAACTTGAGCAGATAAAATATTCAAACTGCTGTCTCCCACTAAATGTTAACGTTTGACGTAGAAGATAGTTGTGACGTCATTAATAGTACCGTTCTAGGTGGTTAGACTGGACGCCCACGCTTGTTCTAAAGTGTATCTCGTTTGCGAAGAAGTTTGAGCAAGAAGTCGAGTTCATGGGTAGAAGTTAGACAGTGTGTTATAGTTCGACTTTAAAGTGCATTACATGTGCTACAATTAATAAGTTTTTTGACCTACTATAAGCTTGTTTCTTTACTGATATTAAAATACAATAAGTCTTTAATTACTGGCGGATTTTCGGAACGAATTTTCTGCTGGGTTCTATGAGCGGAAAATCCGCTGAATGCAATGTAATGGCTGTTCCTATGGTCGACCATTCGCGTAAATATACATACATTTCCCTACTTTCTACCTTATCTGTCAATTGTCATTATGTTCAAAAGATTTTTTAAGTCTGCATTTTCGGTAACTAGCACGTCTATGAATTATGCACGTAAACAAGCTTCACACTTTGTCGGACATTTTGCAAAACGTAAAACTAGTACAAATTAGAAATCTGCCCCGCCCGTATGTCCTAGATTCATTGTCATTCCTGAACGATGAAATCTGGATCTGCGCAAGGAAATTCTTAAGTTAATTACCGGCTTCAGACCGGGTTATCCGTGCTACCCGGCCGGTATAACCGGGCAAGACGCGACGTTTTTGCCGGCTCTAATTCAGTTATGACAACACGATTTACAAGGCAATTTAATTTTATTATACATAGATTTTCTATGTAAATAGTGGTTTACATCGTGGATTTTATTTATTTATTTTATGTTATGTAACTCTTCTACAACTGAGTCCAGCTTTTGGTGGTTGTTTATACAGTGCAATATAATGCGCAACCTAGCACGCAACAATCTTAGGTAAGTAAATATTTCTGTTCGACATTTAAATTATTTATGTTTACATATAGGTACATTGAAAAGTATCACCTCTAGCACTCTGATGAAAATAAGCTAAATTCCTGTTCCTTCTGACTTCAAGTGAGGAAGGTAATGGAAAATTCTCCCAAGAAGCAATGACTAGTGACGTGTCAAGGCTAGGCAATCGATATCGATGACAGGTGGTGGCCAGCTGTGAAGCTATACGTAATCACTTGACTTCATGTTTATTTAACTCATTTTGAAATTAGGTCAAAGTGCACTCAATAAAGGTGAAAATGATACTTACTGTTAGTAAAAGAAGTAAGAAAAAAATGGTTGTTGATACATAGGATTTGTACCTATTCCGCTAACCCCAAATTACTCAAATGATACTTAAAAATTTACTTAATAGTTATTTCAGTCTCAGCAATTTACGTAAGTGTGACAGTTTTAAATGTTTTTAATATTCGGCTAATTAAGAGTTAATTAGCTAGGAAACAGAAACAGATATCTCAATAAACTAAATAAGCTAAACTTATTACAACTATATCTAAACTTGAGATGAATGCTGCCACCAACAGATATTGAGACAGACAAACTGTCAAGTGATTGCATATCTTAACACCCAAAGGAATGCTGTTCACAATAGTGATGAGTTTATTGTAAACGATGTTGATGAACGTTAAATTGAAGCAGTTGGTATATACAAGCAATATGTTATTTATTTCTTTTTACCTTATCACCAAAAGAGGGAAATATCTTTTTGCCTCTCTGACGTCCTCAGCCCAGTTACTCGTGCTTCCCTAACTCCTGGTAATGCTGGCTACTCGTAACGACTACCAAAGATGTTCAGCCCACTAAAATACCTACTCATCCACGGACCGACCTTGTCGACCGACCCGTGCGGATGTTAATAATGAGAACGTAGTAAGAATCCAATTTAACCAAATTTCAATACTATCGAAATATCTAGGTACTTACATCTAAAAAGTCAAGGTGGTAGACATATAAATAATAAATGAATGTCCAATTATATTCCATTAAGTATCAATGATACCACTTTTTGTGTTACTTTCATAGAATAGATTTGTTGACGCTTTAAAAAGTCTTGAAATATAAAACATTTCAAAATACTTTTAGACACATAATGCTGGTTATAAATAATTATAAATCAAAGAATTGGTCACGAATACATGCACTAAGGCCAGGTTCGTACGATTTTGGAATCGCTATGTACAACCAATTCATCGAAGTGTGCAAACTGCCTATGCGTTACATTTCTGCTATAATATTATCCCGTGAACCTTTCTAATTAAATAGCAAAGTAAGTAACTGACCGGTCTACAGTGTAAGAATATTCTAAAACTTTTTCCATACACCTTCTCTTCGAATGAAACCTCTTTCACTAGAAACTCTTTGAGATAATCACAGGGCCCGTTTTTATATTGACCTCATTAAGATAAAATTATGATGAAAACTTACTTTTAATACTCTAAATGCGAGTGTCACTCTGACTGTCTGTCGTCCTTTCATGCCAAAACTGTTCAACTTATTAATAAAAGGTAGACAGATAGTCTAGACTAGTCTAGCGATTGAAAAAACAGAGAGGCAACTGTTTAAGGGTGCGGAAAGTATTCCCTCGGATGCAGGTGTGAAACTGATATATTACATTTTTAAACTTTGAATAAATTCAAAATTCTACTTACTATTTGTTATCTTCTTCACCGAAAAATCATAGCTACCATTAGTTCTCAATTTCGACAAATTCTATTAAGAAAAATATGCATAGTGTTGTGCATTACAAGTCGACATATCGATAGCTAGTCAGCGACTGTACCCGTCGGAGCGTTTCTTCCATTAACAGTCGAGTTAATTGAAAAACCAGCCGCAAGGGAACTCATCCGCTGAGACCTGTCCGATTGTTTTGTTACAAACGAAAATATTATGCCAACAACAATATGAAAAATGTGGCATTATACCGTTTAGACAATGCAGACTCAGTTGAAGAGAACTTAGAATGTTAAACATGTTATTTACTCGATGTTACATTGCATTTCGAAATGCTAGTCAAAAGCAACGTTCATCTTTTGTTTTTCCGTTTTTCATCTTTCTGAACAGTCATTGTTTTTTTTTTTTTTCACAACACTATTATTCCTACAAAGTTTAAATATAGTAATTTTCTACAGTAAATTTCACAATTGAACTTTAATACAACGCCTGTTTACTTAAACTTCCTACCACGCAATTAAGTAACCATAACCCTTTCTAATAAAGTAATAATTAATCGTAAGTAAACCAATATCTGTAACTGATTGACGCGCACACAAAATGTTATTATAAACTTCAAACAAAATTAAACTGGGAACCAAACCGAAATCGGGTTAATCAACAGTCAATTTACAGGTGAACTTCAAATATATAGTACCAATTAAAATGGCGGTCCTTATCGACACACACATTAATTCATCCGCCCACCAAAGTTCGCGTAGCAACTTATCGAATTAAACTTTCTTATCGATAGGTCGATAGGCGCTGCGGCGCATGCCTATTTATCATTAATGACACCAAATTTTTCGAGACGATTTTTAACAACTTTTTTTAGGTTTTATCTTCATGAATATGGATTAGTTGAGAATTTCGGTTCTTACAAGATGGATTAATTCAATTACCACCCTCTAAGGATTCCGTTTTATTTTCAGCTTTTGATTTTTAATATCTCAAGAATTTTGAAATTATTTTTTATCGCTTCTTCACAAAAACATAATTAACGAATCATCACGACCTTATTTACTATTCCACGCATAGCAACAAGTTTCCTTACAAACACAGAATCCAATTACTCACACGAGTATTATTCCAAAAAACACATAATATGTAATTCCTCCTTAGAAAATCCCTCGTGTGTATAACACGTTCTAACATAACATAAAACTCGGCCTGTCTCAGTACTTCAGCATTAACGTGATTATCCGCGATTGTTTCAGCGTCTCTGAGAAGGCTTTCACGGCAATTCAATACATTTTATATAAGGGAAGTTTCAGACTGGCGCGTGGAAGCGTTTTTGGAAGCACGTGTAAAGTCTACTGCTGGTACCTCTTTTCCATATATCTTTGCACCTCGTACAATGAACACATACGCTATAATATGTATAAACATCCGTATTTTAATTTATTGATCACCTGATCAATAAGTGATTTTAGTGCAAAATGAGGGGTGCGTATTGACTCGGATCTGCGGGATTGTTCGAAAGAGTTACTGCGGCCATTGTCCACAAAAGGCTTGAGAAGGAACATGGTGGGCAAAGTCAGTAAGTCTGACGCTTCCTCACGCTGCTAACCCACAGCGCAAGGGGGCATTTGATGATTTCCTATCAAAAACTAAAAAGGGTGTGTATTTACATCTACGATTTAAAAAAGCGTATAACGTTAAAAAGACGTTGGTCTGAATTCACCCTACTCCAGGCCCGTTTAGCTTAAAACTGTTTACGTTTTACTGAAGAGGTCTTCTTAGAAATTGCCGGAAAGCAATTAGAGGAATAAACAATGAGACTTAGAGCCTACTTGCATTGGAAATTGCGAGGAATTCTTGGTGCCTATTTTATTTCTGTTGGATAAGCATTGTTTGTTTAATCTGTACCTACCTTAGAAAAACAGTTTTCAATGATTCAACTTTAATCGTAATAAAAGGTTTATAACACTTTCAATGCTGCATAGGTATATGATAATCCTTTCCTTTACATGTAGAAAAGAAATAAATTTTCTTTATATTTTTCTCGGTTAACAATTTTCTCCCCATGTAATACATTTCACAAATTTTGTGAAACACTTTAATTAATTACGTACTAATTAACATAAATTCAGAATCAAATAAGTCTTAAGTCTTAAATCTGAATTACTTAACTCTATAAAGCAAGTGGCTGTTTGTCATTAGATAAATGGCTTAAAAGTTAATGCTTTTCTAACTATACGACAAAAATAGACCTCTATTTTTAACACTGAATAAATTGCAAACAAAAGGTGGATTTTATACTCACTGTATTTAATTTATTCGTTTTGAAGAAGATAAGTGTAGTCTAGCTCTGCTATTTTTATTTAGTTTTGTTTTAACTTAATGCTACTAAGTTTGTCTTATATTATTATTTATTTTAACATCATAAAATATGCAAAAGTTCCAAATGCTTTTTAGATAAAGCTGCTGCTCTGTAAACACCATGATAATGGGACTCTTGCACATTAAAACGTACTTAGTGTCTGAAATTATGTAAACCACCATATCGTACAAAAATATTTATTTATATCATTATAAAAGTAAAATGCACAACTGACTTTCATATTCCACCGCGATCGCATTTCAATTCATTTTTATCGCATCTCAATTTTCGGTCGAAAACATTTTTATAGCTTTCAATATCGAATATCGATACTTTCGAAACTGTATCGATAGCTTTTATTGTCTCTCGATAAAGTAAAGGTAGATATTACATTATTGTATTGTGAATACGGAATTTTATTACCGTTCATCTGTAAGACTAGAATTACCGGCACACTGGAAACTTTTAGTTGACTGACTGTTCGTTCGGTCTCATAAATCAGTAAGGAAATGAATGGTAATACGCACTTAAAAACGATCAAGTATTTTGCCAGTATCAGAAGGACTGCAAAGATTAGAAGCAAGTTTAAAAAAAATAGTTTAAAAAACACGCGTCGTTTCTTAGCTAGACATCTACTTATTGTCATCAGAACTCAGAGCGTGTACAAAATTTTATCCTAATCGAAGACCGGGAAGTGGGTCAAATTAAGATTCCAAGATTATTATACTACCCGTAATCTACTTCTTTACAGATCCACTCCATCCAAAGGTTGTCTGGAAGAGATCGCTTTTAGTGATAAGACCGCCTACTGTACTCGTCTACCACTTGTTTGTTATGTTTGTTATTAGTGTAAAATAAGGAATATTCTATTCTATTATTTTACATACTTAGTTATTATTTTACATACAAGTGAAGCGTGTTAAAAAGGTGTTTGCCAACCATCGGGGCAACTGTCGGCCGATTGTTTAGTCTTAAGTGTGCGGGTACTTTAAGACTAGAGCGGATAGTAAAATTTAGCTAATAAAATTGTGGAAGAGCCTAGCTATTTAGGTTAAAGAGACCTGCTTTTAGCTACGGTTAAGTAGCGTTGAGACTAAAATTTTGTGCTAAAATTAAGGTAGAAATGTCTTAAGTTTCTAACATAAAAAGTAAGAAAGGTAATTTTATTTCAGGTTTTCTTTTTTTACTTTTAAGTTTTATTAGAAGAGAAGAATTTATGTGACTTAATAGAAACTGAAAGCTATGTTTAGATTTGAATGAATCTTATTTATTCATTTCACAACCTCACATTATTCGAAGTATTATAAAAAAATACTTATATTTAGAAAATGTTTTAGTAGATAATATTTTCAAGTAAAACTGAAACTGTAGCTTTATTTATTGAAAATCTTCAATCAATCCACAAAGCAAACTAATTTCCACAACATAAAATGGCACCAAGATTGATAGTCCAAGATCCCTAACGCACTACCCACAACTTGCGCCCCGTGCATCTACTATAATATTATCTGGAACAATTTCTCGAACCGCCCACGTTTTCAATTATAGCTCGACGCCAACACTTTATGCTTTCGAAGGCTTCGCTGGCAAATGACAGCCGGCTATACGTAATCATATTCATTGATAAAACGATGCTTGGTGGTATATACAAACAAATAAATTATAGCGTAGGATAGCGTAGCTTTTGAGCATAATGTGCAGCGTGAAGTTAGTGTGCATTTTCAACCCGTTATGATTAATTTAAGGATGAAAACAATAAGCCCAATAGCGACATTTCAAAATCCTGTAAAACGAATGAAACTTGTTAAGGCAATTAAGTCTTTAAAAAACTTAGCCCTCTCTGGCAGTCGGCTAAAAAAGGTATTGACGTAGTCAGGACATACACAAAATTACAAATAAACACCGAAAACAAAAGCCTAATGGAATATTGATGTCTGTTTGGGTTTAAATGTCAATGTCAAATATTTTAGAACCTTTGATAAGACTTTTTTGTGTCAATACTTATTATTTTGAGGTCAGTCGTGCCCTAGATTTTATTCAAAGCTTTTATTTTACAAATGGATATAGGTATTTATAGAATCAAATAAATAAAAATTTATTTGTTTTAAAAATTAGCCCAGGTTTATTAATTTACAAAACAAAAAATATATTCGAGAAAAAAAAAATTGTTTTTAATCGAAAGTCTCATGTGGTGAAGAAGATATAATGATGATTGACTAGGGCTTTGTGCGAATGTGGGAAAAATAATAGGACAGTATCTAGATTTGATCCAAGAAGGAATAGTAGTTTTATCTACAACATGTAACGTAATTAACGCACACCCTCAAACACCCCAATTAGAATATTAGGTCATAATCATAATACATACACTGAATTTTTAATTTAACATGTATATGCATTGTTATTTACTAAATTAGTTATACCAATTCTTGGAGAACTTTTTGGTCATACTACTACGCACGCAAATATCGCGCCGAGCGCCGTTGGCTCGACACAACATAACGAAACTACGGAAAAAGCCGACAATACACGAAGTCTTATTACTTTGAGTTACGGTCTATTTGAATTTGTTTTGACTGTACAGGGTTAATATAATAATAATAATAATAAATTTCTTTATTTCAGACCATGGTGTCCATTTTGTTAGTAACAATATTCTTATACACTAGTGTTAGTAATGCTTAAAAACTACCAGATAACCAAAATCAAATTAAAAAGAGACTCCTCTCACAAAAGTCAATCATTGCAGCGCCATTCCATGACAAATGGCGCTGCAATGATTGACGTAAGTACAATCTAACCGACTAGCGATCATGCTAAGGATGCTGTTGGCGCTGCCACGTAATCTATGCACCAGGGATGCGCATCTTTTACGCATTGTAGCGTAAAAGCAGTCGACGCGATGTTCAGCAAACATCCCCGATGCACTACAGAATCGCGGCAGCCCCATCAGAACCCTGAAAGCATTATTAAACTGGACTCGGAGGGCACTGTAAGACTTTTGAGTATAGTCGGCCCACAGGCTGCACGTGTAGAAAGAGGTACAATAAGACCTAAAAAGTGTAACCTTTACGTCTATCGAACAACGTGCAAACCTGCGAGCTATCATATTCGCTCTTACTGCCAGCGCCCTCCGTTCCCTTTCGATGTCATCATTGTCCCTGAGGTCAGGGGTCAGCACATGTCCCAAGTATTTAAATTTAAACACCCTTCGCAAGGCTGTGCCGTTTAGCACAATGTTGGGAAACACTTTGCATGTACCGCTTCCCCTGGCCTCAAAGACCATGATCTCACTTTTAAGTGGATTATATTTTAATCCGTGCTGCTTGGCATACGCTTCACAGATTGCAAGCAGTCTCTTAAGGCCACATACCGATGCACTCAGTAACACCATGTCATCAGCATAACTTATGTTGTTAACATTAACCCCATCTATGTGACAACCTACCCGGGTGTTACTGAGTGCCACAATCAGATCGTTCATGTACAGGTTGAACAGGGTTGGCGAGGACAGTCCCCCCTGCCTCACCCCGCACTCCAACCTGTACGCGTGCGATATGCTTCCCGACCATCTAACACTATTGACCTGATTTCTGTACCAGTACTTAAAGATGTTGATGAGATCTGGTGGAAGACTAGTATTTTCTAATTTTGTCCATAGACTATCGTAAGAAACCAGGTCAAAAGCTTTCGAAAGATCGAGAAAGCATGCGTGAACGGCAGTTTGACGTCTTGTATAGTATCTGACAGCATGTTTAACACACAAAACTGCACTTTCAGTAGATAGTCCTGCCCGAAAGCCAAACTGATTATCGTGCAGTTCGATGTGTTTGGTCAGCTGTGAGTTCAACATGCTGTCAAATACCTTTGATACTACTGTGGCAAGCGAGATAGGTCTGTAGTTACTACTATCCGATAAATCAGCTGTCTTATTTTTAACGATTGGAACAACAATTGTTTTAATCATCTCTTCAGGCAAATACGAGTGACTCAGACAAAGGTTAAATAGCATTGCCAACAATCTCGGTAAGTGGGGCCCCGCATGCTGCAAGTGCTCAATACTCAAATTGTCATGGCCGGGTGATTTGCCTCTAGTCATTGATTTTATTATCAATTTTATTTCACTTGACGTACATCTAAAACCGGTCTTTTCACCGTTCTTAACATTGAACACCGACTGCGAGGACCCCAATGGCGATTTAACAGTAAACTGTTGGCGAAACAGTTCAGCTATTTCACCGGCATCGCTTACGCCGTCGATACACACAGGACTAGCTGGTTTACTATTAAGTTTACTTGTAGCTTTCCAAAATGATCGAAACTCGTTTTTAGAGTGATGAGAGGCCAGAATGTCCATTTTCACCTGTTCTTCGTGGTTCTGACACCATTTCAGACGGCTCTTAAAGATCTTCCTGGCCTCACACATCTTGCTGTAAATTATACCCGAACTTGGTTTGCCAAACCAACACCACAAATTAAATTTCTGCTTAGCTTCCCTGTGTGCATCGCCAACATGTAAGTTCCACCCTATAACAGTTTTCTTTTTTTTGTTTTAATATGACAATAATTTCCGTAGTTTTAATTATTTTTTGGGATAAAAAATTACCTGTATTAAAAATGATATAAATCGATTCAGTAAACGATTCTGAACAAACTAATTTCAGGATGTGCGTTAATTAAGTTACATGTTGTATATGCAGGTGTAGATTAAATCTAATACGACAATGCGTCTACGTCAGCTACAATGTGTGCAGTAAGCCGCCATGATGCGAGCGTTGACTGAGAGCGTCACCCGCAAGCATCTGTTGCCGAGCTAACCAACCTGGAGATTATTATGTCTTCTAGTTACGCAAATTAAGTATAGAGACAGAATCTAAAGAGAATAGGCGTGATGATAAGGTGAAAATATAGAGATTCTAATTAACCAGCCAGATTTGCAAGAAATATTGGAGATGTTTTATTTCATAATAGCTTCCGCCCGCGGCTTCGTCCGCGTAGAGTTCGGTTATATCGCATTTCCAAGAGAATTCTTCAAAAGTCGCGAAATAAAAACTATCCTATGTTCTTTCTCAAGGTCAACTCAGTCATCACATCAGTGGTTTAGACGTGAAAGCGTAACAGACAGACAGAGATACTTTCGCATTTATAACAAGACATTAAAACAGAGCTATGATTAGGAAGTGAGGGATTGTTAGGTCACGTTTAGTATGTACTTATAAAAGTGAAATAATACAAAATTGATTAGCGTTAACTATTATTAGAGGAACGAATTTTTTTTTATACATTTACCGCTACACAATTTCAATTTTCTAATACCGAAAAAAAAAATTACACCGAATCCTATTTTTCACAACATGACTACCCCCCGGGCGTTAAAAAAATATTTTCATGCAACATGAGAACCGCTAACCACGGTGGTGAACAGTGCCGTTTGTGAATCGACTTAATCCTATTAATTAACTTCGGTCAAATATCCATACCACAGAACAAACAAAATGAACACTTCGTTAATACCACTCAATCAAAATATTCGTAAACTCAATTAAAAGGTTAACCCTACAATTACGCTGCTAATCCTGCGATAGCCTGACCAAAAACATAGTTCTGAACGATTAGAAAGTCAAACAAAAGGCGTTGAGCGGTGGGGGGTTAATTAACGTAGTGGCACACTTGACCCATTCGCGGTTGTAAGAGGTTGAAACTAACACCTCAATGGGGTTGCTGGAGGGTTGGCATTGTATGCAGTTTTACCTGGCTACACAGAAAAAGATTTTTTATAGTTGCGGTGGCAGGGTGAATTTTCTTTTGGTTACTTTGGGCTATTTATTTAAAATTAAGTACATTAAGCTAGTCAACTTGTACCACCCTCCGCAGCACGTAACACGAATACCTATTTGTAAGAACCTCCATACACTGTAGACTAAATTGTCGGCAGATAGTTTGGTTGGCTGACAGTTTATTTTGAAGGTAATTGTGAATCCAATCAAAGTATTTAATCAGTCGGATACCTGATCGTTGTAATACGCGCTATGGTCATCGGCATGAAGCTTGAGCGCTGACCTTTACCTGCGCAGAAGTAATTTATTGGGTCCCTTTTGTGGTATGAAGTAAGGAGCGGGGGCGGGCTAAAGCGGTGATTGGCCCGCAGCGCATCGCATCATAGCCGTCACTAGGGATTGGTTCTTTGCTAATAAATCACTTCTGCGCAGATATAGGTCAGCGCACAAGATTCGTGCCGATAGCTATACATTACATCCAAACTGATTTATGAGCCTTATCAAAACTATCAGCCGACTTAAAGTTTGCAGTGTGTGTAGGTTCTTAATCCGAGTTTAGTTTAATTGGGAATCTGTATGCTATCCTATAGGCCTTTGAAGTAACAAGATGTATTTACAAGGAGGTTTTAACAGGGTGTGTGGGATATTAATATTAATGAAGTTCGAGACATGGTCTTGTCAATTTTGGGTGGGAGGATAATTTTGGGTTAGTTAGTTAGTTAGCGGTAGATAAAATAGTGGTGAGATGATCCTTACTGATTAATTATTATAAATAAGAAAATAACTCTTTCTATGTAATCGCAAAAACTACTAGAACACGCCAAAAAGATGAGTATTTGGTTTTTAAAGTGTTTAAAATAAGGTGACCATAGTCAATAATGCGTAAATATTACAAGTGTAATATATTTTTTATTGTATGTGCATAAGTTTCTGTTACGTTAACGACCCAAACATGTTTATTTACCAAACATTTTACGTTTACTTAAATGAAATTACTAATATTTCATGGAATATGGTTACACTAACTTCAATAAGGAGTGATAGTTTAAATACGTGTGGTATTTAAACTATCCTCCATTATATAAATAAATACATACCAATTTTTTTTAAACCTTAAAATAGCCATCCAGAACGTTCCAATCGTCATATAAAAACACAGAAGCTACGTACAATTGTATGACGCAGTAACTTTGCGATAGAATACAGACATCCGTCGCTCTAGGCTGACATGCACGCTTCGAAAACAAACCTACGCGTTCGCAATTACTAGCTCCAAGCTTGATATTTTCTCTCCTTTTATTATTTGTAAGGTTTATTTTTGTTTTTAAAATGGACCTTATTAGATGAGCAGTCTTGAAACGTGCCGAATCTTCGTCATGAACGGTCTGCTTATATTATGATACTGCCACAGAACAGTGAAAGATGCAAGAAAAGCGTACAGCTTTGTCTAATTTCTTAAGCGAAAAAAATATATACTTCTCATAAGACGTATTAAAAAACCTTGTCCGAAAATATAATTTATTTTATTCAAGCAAATTTTCCGATCGTATAGGATCGGTGTAGAGCGACAGGTTTTTGTCGCTCGTAACAGCACGTTTAAAAATCGAACGGAAATTTTACTGGCGTGCGGGCGCTGTAAAAGTGTTACCTTTTAATTTGAACCTTAAGCCCACCTACTAAGGATCAAACTCCCTTGTTACAGATCACTATGGCAGTAACCACCTGAAGGCGAGCGGGCGATGCGCCGCGCGGCGGCGAGCGCGCGCGGTGCGACGCGCCTAATATGCGCTCATTGAATGAAACAGCGTGCCAGGCGCTGTTGGAAGATGTCAGATGGGACGAACCCGTCAGCCTTGTCAGTTTAGCTATACTGGCTCTTATTGATGTCCTTGTTATCGCAGGTAAGGCTGATTTCTTTCTTAATGTCTTGTTAGTCTAGTAATTTTTTTAAACATACATATATCTGTGTGCAAAAGATGACGTTTAACAGCGATTTTACACTAGCGGGTTTTTGTCGTCCGATGCAAAACCGCACCGTATCCGCGCGATATATTCCGTACGGAAATAATCAGTCGCGCGAAGGTGGCATCTTTTCAAGGTACCGGCAATTGTTTATTGTCATATGCGCTCATTGAATGAAACAGCGTGCCAGGCGCTGTTAGAAGATGTCAGATGGGACGAACCCGTCAGCCTCGTCAGTTTAGCTATATTGGCTCTTATTGATGTCCTTGTTATTGCAGGTAAGACTGTTTTTTTTTATTAGGCCACACTAATTTCTGTCACCTCTGAATGAAAACTAATGTCTGTCTTTACTAACGAACGGCCGGTAATATGTGTAATATATGTGTATAATTTAGAGGATAGTAACTCAACCTATGTGTAATACATAGTAATACGCGTATATTTTACACTAGCAGATTTTTGTCGCTCGTATCTAAACACATACCTACCGAGTGAAAGAAAACTGTCGCGTCGTTCTAGCGCGGCATCTTTCGTAGGTACTGATAGTTTTCAATTGTTTGATGACACTCGTATACGCGTGACGACACCCTTATGAACCGAGCAGTGTCACTCGGAAAACCGCTAGTGTGACAGCGCTCTTACACGAACCAACAATTGAACGTACTATCAAACTAAAGTGATTAATAAATCTGCAACTGCTGACGCAAATCATATTTGAAATAACGACAGGAATATATACCTCGTAACATAATTATACAGCAAATCTAAACGACAGTGATACGCCCACCAATTAACATGACATCGCAACGATTAATCGATTCTGCGTATCGATTCTAACCTAATAGGTAACCAGAGTTATTGAAATAATATAAAACCAGCTGTTATATATTATGCGTTTATAGTATTAAGTAAAGCAAAACACGTCAATCAATATAGCCGACAGTCAAAATGTGTTTAATGACAATATTAAAACTTAGGGTGGTACTAAAATATTCTTTAGCGTCAGATACAACGAACTGGCTTTAAGATCCAAAAATATCTCCTTTTAACCGAACAATTTAATATGAAACATATTTAGCCGAGCATATTCCTGAACACCGCATGAAATGCTTATCTAAAACAGTCTACGGATTAAACAAAGCAAAATTCAAACGTGTAATTCTAAATTGAAATCTAAAGGTAACAAGGCAGCGAATTAAGTACTTTAATCATTACCCCTACCTCCCCCCCCCTCTTCTCCCATCCACAAGTTCTTCTCAAGCGTTTTCGTTTTCTACCCCTTTCATCTTAACCATGGAGAACAAAATAACTAGCGGAGGAGCCGTAACGAAAAATCTCCTAAGAAAGCAGCGCGATAAGATACAGGTATGTGGGGGACGAGGAATGGTACTGTGACCCGACCTCAAAGACCGAGTGAATTAACGCGACGTTTGGGTCGCGTTAATTCACTCGTAACTGATCGTTTTGACACATCCACCATACGTACTTGACCTAGAAGAAGGCGCCTGACCTACCTGCATTATCTCCTCTGATCATTTCTTACTCCGTGGTCTTAACACATTCGTCCCCTTTTAATCCTATTCCCTCTATTGTATCTGGCTACGGGCTACGTCGTAGTACGTGCTACGAGGCTACGGTGCTACGAGATTTATGTAGCACATGCACTTTAGTAGATTTTTCTTTAGTATAAAATGGATTTTTAAAGGAAATGTTTGCTTTGTAAGCATAATGTAATTAAAAAGTATCGAGTATCGTCCGTTAGAACGGATGAGGAAATAAACTGTAAATAATGGAGTAAAAATAAAGCCTTGTTTAGGTTTTATCCGGGAGAATGGTCCGGTTTAGATTTCCAGGTTATAAATGAATGTAAATAAGTCTCTTTGTTACGTAAGCTACGATGCTATTTTAAAGTTAAATATTGAACTTCCTACAACTGTGCAGGAGTTGTAGATCCATGTTTATTTATATTAAAATATGATTTAATTAATTTGTTTAGCAGTATCGTAACAAGAGCAACCAACCAACCAACCAACAGTATTTTTATAAAATCACTACATTTCCAATTTTATATTCTATTCAATCGATGACAGACAAGCAGACAGCCTATGTAATTATAGTCTTTGAAAAGACCTAGGCCCTAACCTATTCTATCCTAAATTAAGACGCTAATTACTAACCTTTAAAATAAGTACTCACTAGACGTTAATTAATTAATTACTGTATTTAACTAAAAGTCTCAATGTTCTCTCCCTAGTCCATTACCATACCCAACATTTTACAAATTCCATTCACATTTCCAACTCAAAACACGAGTCCTTCAAAAAGGACACCGACTTCAAATATATTTGCGCGAAACAAATCTGAAAGTCGCAACATTTCGCCACGCTTTAGAATAAAAGCATGGGCTTTATGTAGCCAGCATTCATTTACACCTGTTGTAAGGCAGAGAAAATTACAGAAGTTCAACAAGTATTATCTTTGAGACTGGCCCACTTGTCAAGCTATCGTAGGATCTCAGGTTATATTCCGGGCTCTTTTAAAGCAGCCCTGAGTCTGAAAGCATTTGAGATTGCCTTCCAATCGGAGTAGTCACAAATGTCCTGACTAATTTTCTTCACCCTGCTGTATAACTAAGTTATTTGGATTGGGCGTACAATGTTTTCCGCTTCCATGTCTCTCTGTCAGCCGTCACAATATCCACTCTCTTTTTATTCACGTCCTCCTCCGATAATTAACTGCCTTGCTCCTTTGCTTCTCCATCCATCCACATTTATAACATCCTGATTAATCTAGTTTTTGTCAATTTCATTACCCTCAAAGTTATTATTTGGTTTGACGGTTACTTCGAACTCTAGAATGGAAGCCGAACATAGATGGAAGAGAAGGCTGAGAAAATGAACAGTTACTCCAAACTCGTTGGATAGTTGTCCAGACTGGTCCTTCTACCCTCACTGCCAGTCCTCACAGCCCGTTCGGACGAGAAGACTCCATTAGGCGATTACATCGGGGACTATACGTTTCAATCGCTAAGTAAACATGTCCACTGTTTACATTGTACAAATGTTATACTATTACAGTTTTACTTTCTGATTTTTGCGTGAGTTCCTGAAGTGTGATGTTTTTGGGCCAATAAACTGATATGGGAATTATATATTTTTGTATTACTTGAAATCATCTGTCATGTGCAGTAAATGAATGCCAGTCTAACCAAGGGGTATCGAGTTGGCCGGGTAACTGGGATGAGGAGGTCAGATAGGCAGTCGCTTCTTGTAAAGCACTGGTACTCAGCTGAATCTGGTTAGACTGGAAGCCGACCCCAACATGATTGGAAAAAAGGCTCGGAGGATGATGTGCAGTAAATGAATGCATCATTCATATCATACATCTTGCCCTATGTATAACGGTAGACTTAACATGTCAGGAATTTTCTATCAGTCTTCTTTGGTTGGTGGAAAAAGTTATGATATCTAGTCAAATCATAAAAACACTTTTATTTTTTGTATGAATTTCAGCTTTCAGGTTTTTTTTTTATAACAGCCATTTATAAAGTGACACCCATTGCTTAATAGACTCCCACCAAATCTCATTCTTCTATAGAATACTTCTGTGTCCAAAAATAATAATATTTTACGTACACAAAAGGCAATAAGTGGCCCACGAAAGCCGTCTAAATATAAATTGTATGGAATCAATCGAGCGTTGTATATCGGTCGTACAGACCTATTATTGTGGATGTCGATACCGGGTCTTATCGTTTGTAGGGTTAGCATACAGGATTGTTGAAGATTTTATAGAGGTATACTCTATACTGTACCTACAGGGTTTATGAATTTATGCGGACTCTGCTCTTGTCTATACCCGTGAAACGAAACCTTTGCAACATGACCGATCAAGCCACGGAGGACAGAAGACTAGCGGAGGTGCCCTAACGTAAAATCTCCTAACAAAGCAACGCGCCAAAATTCGGGTGAGCGGGGGACGAGGAACGTTACTGGCTCCACCCGTGCTCCACCCTTATACGCCTTTTATGGGAAGCCACCCATAATTTGTAAATCCATCTAGCGTGGAATAGGACAATTAAGGTCTAACCCTAAACTAACACCGACCACTAAAAAGTGAAGTAAATACTCAAACTTAATAATTCTTTACAAATAGTAATTGAATTAGAAAGTTTGAAGAAGCATTCATTTGAAATGACCAAAGAAAAAGAGAGAGATAAAAAAAGTTAGAAAAATAATACTTATACAAGTATTATCGGGTGCAGAGAACTTGCCCCACAACAATTCATTTACCCGCTCAGAAATGAAATAGGTATGATTCTACTAGGAACCATTAAACGGAGACTCGATTAAAAATCATTTTTATTCACCACGGGTCTAAAATACCCCCATGGTGTTACTTAAGTATCAACTTATGTCATTGTGTTAGTTCGTCTACTAGCCACTATGGCGTCACAAGCACGAAAATTTGTTCTTTTTGTTCTAGAACCTTACTGATGATGACTGTTGTTCTTTTCGATGTTGCCATATTATGAAATTCACCAAGAACAATGGAAATTTTATTAAACCTTTTAGGGACAGCGTTATTCAAATTAGAATTTTCACAACTATATCATATTGACGCATCCACTAGTTGAGGTATTTTATGTGCGTCGAATGTTATCCTGAGTAAAAGTACAGTCAAAAAGTGTGTAAGGGAAGAGAGATATAGGTTAAATATTGCTGAGGATCAAAATAAATAAATGTGTAAAAATTTTCGTAAAAAGTTTTATTTAAAATAACACAGTAGGTATTAACAGAAAAATATTCTATAAAGCTATAGACAGGAACATCCTTGTTCATCCATCATAACAAAGATATTCATATTCACTTATCGAGTAATCTTCAACAAAAACATGTTTTTAGATAAAAAATAAAAGTTGTGATAATTTTTAAAATAATTGTAGCTTTCAAATAAAACCTCTTTTAAGTATGGGTGATTGAATTTTCTACGACTGGTAACACTGATAAAACTACATCTGTAGTTTTGAACGCAAAACCATCAAGGTGGCTGAACCACTTGTAAAGGTAAAAAATAATAGTTTAAAAACTATTATTTTTATTTTTCATACCGAATTCATAGGGCTGCATTTCATTAGCCAATCCGCCACTTTGGGACGGCCGCCATATTGGATTTAGGTTACGTGATTATTATTTTTCGTAAAATAATAAGTCTCCACCTGCCATTTTTACGTGTGCAAATATTGTTATCGGCAGGTGCCATAGTACCATAATTATCCCCATTCCCAGTCCATTAGCATCCCATCCCAATAGCCCTAGTAGTTTTATTCCATAATTAGCAATAGTTTAACACAGAACCGGGGATTGTCCTTGGGTACATTTCTATAGTGTATACAGGGATAATCGTCGGTTTTTGCCATTGTTGCCGGTGTTGCCATTTCATTAAAGTTGTCTCTAAAGGGCTTCAGCGTGTTGGCTTTAGCCCCACGTTCGCCTTCCAAAAATCAGTTTGTTTCATAGAAATCAGTTTCTTCAAAATGTATGGAACATATTTTGGAATATTTCGTAGGTATCCAGTTTGGTTTATTTATGATGCGTATCCATGTGTTTCTTATATCATGGTTAACGGGAAATCTAAAAAAGGAAATAATAATTAATTTATGAAATAATATTTTCATAAATTAATACTTATTATTATTGCAACGTGGTCTATCTGGCCTGACGAACGCAATTTTACTTCAAATATTAAGTCAACTACTTACCGAAAGATGGCGTATTTTAGAAATTTTTAAATTTCATGTTTTTTATTTGTTTTGGTTGGTAAATAAGGTATAAAAAAGCTTTTAGCATGCAAGTAAAAATGAAGCTGCTATTTTAGCTGCAAAATTGGTACTAATAGTATGCATTGATACGAAAATAATACAAATTCACTAAAAACTTCTAAAAATTCAGCTATTCGACGACAGATGTCTCTAGCAAAAAATATGTTTTAGAGTTAAAATATTACTTACACGTGAAATGTTATCCTGTCAGTATGTTTGAGTTTGGATCCTGAGCAATTTCTACAATTTATAACAGCACACTTCATCGTTTTTATCAAATAAAAAATAAAATATATTCAAATTGCGGTAAAATACGACTAGATGACAAGATGTCAATTTGAAGTGAAGGACGGTATGTGGGCGTTGTCCATCCACGCCTGCCGTGACGTAGTCGTGACGTATTTGACCTACCTGAAGGCGCGTGACCTACCTGCTTTAGGGCATCTCCGCTAGTCTTCTGTCCTCCGTGGATCAAGCCTACAAGTTAAAAATTCTTAAAAAAGTCTTTCACTTCTTAGTCTAAAAATCAATATTACGACATTAGTTCCAGAAGGTAGCTTTTTGCATTATATCTAATGTCTACGTTTTAATATCTCATTTTTTGAAGTCACACTATATTAATTTAAAACTAACTCTCTCTGATAAAAAGGTACCTAATCTGCTATTACTTGAACCATGTTAATAACCTATCAAAAAACGCCATTAATTTCCCACAAAACACAAGCTATTCTGTACATACGAGCGACATATTGCCACTCCACATTTTGCTTATCAAGGCACCACAGAGCATTGTATACCATTATTTATTGCGGGCCTGTATTTTCTTTGAACGAATCTTTATCGAAGAGTTGAAGTATAGCATGCGGATAGGGACCTATTGTTGTCTGAAGCATGTATGTTTATACAAAGGGGAAATAAATAATGTTTTTGAGATACTGGTCATACTTATTAGTAGAGTATTGCTTATGTATGTAGAGAGAAATATTGTATGTTAATGTGAATGTATGTACTTTATAATTAAACATGTGTTATTCATTTGTTTCTGTACTAACATTTGAAATGCTTGTAGGTGTAAGGGCGAACAGAGAAGTCGCATGGAATCCGGTTGTCATGTAGAATTTTAAAATCAGATGTCCCTTTAATTAAAGTATTGATATCTACATACATTCAGGTGCGTGTAATGAATACAAAACCAAAACCATCTTATTCAGAATACGAACTTTCCAAAGGTACACCAAAAGTAATCTTATTATTTCCTATTATCATTGAAACCTTTTTTAGAAAACGTTTTTTCTCTACAAAAGTAAAAGCCAAATAGATTCGCGTGACTAGCAAGCAATAATAGATGGTTTATAGGTAAAAGGTATTCGAATTGAAATGTGAAAATGCTGATTTGCTATACCAATACAAATGGTAATAGATTTGTCAGTTTTATAACAGTCGAATACATTACATTTTATGGTTTACCCATCAATGTTTTATTGGATCGTAAAATATCAAGATGTATTTGTTATTATAATATTATCTGACTAGCCTTTTCCCTAGTAAGTTCGAGTTGGCTCAGAATCTAATTGCATGTAGCTGAAAACCTGTGTGTATTACAAGGAGCGACTGCCTGTATTACCTCCTCAACCCAGTTACCCTGGCAAACCAATACCTTTCGGGAAGACAAGTTATCAGACTTTCGGGCTTTGACAAAGATTTCATGCTTACAAAACTTATGTAGATAATTATATGATGATCACAGATAAAACATATATTGTGATGAAACCACAAATATCAAAGTAGACATTAACAATATAAATGAATTAAAACCTGATGATTACAAAACTCATTCATTTTAACCGCGGTTCATGACACGGTCATCGCAAACTGCGGTTGTGGGTAGCGACAATGCCTATCCAATCAATACATGTGATGGTTGCAATAATGTTCATGCTTAACCATAATCAAGGTAATTTGAATTTTCTATCTATGTCATATTTTTGTCCCAATTCATATGCCTGACCTTTTTCCAACTTATGTCTCAAAAGTATGCAGCTGAGGACTATTATAAGTTCGACGTGTTGGTCTGTCTGTGTGTATGTTTGCCTGTCTGCAGCATCTCTTTTTTACTCCTTGCCTTGTTCCTAAGTAATTTGGGATCGGCGCAATACGTTCTATTTATTTTTGTTAGGCGCAAAAACTCATTTTTTAAATATCTTTTTATCCACAGAATCGATGTGGTCCAAAATTTAACTCTGGAGGGTAGCAATAAGGTAGCAACTCTGGGTGAAAAAAAAAACTCAATACTTTTGCGCCGTTTCTTCACACTGGGAAAAGTGACAGCCATCCTGATATCAGAATGGCTGTCACCTTAGGATGCTGAATATCTTCAAAACCACGAGGGTAGCAATTGGTAGCAACTAATGGTGGCTGGTAGCAATAAGGTAGCAACTCTCTATATGGATTTCGAGAGGATCGGTGATTTGTGACGGCGGTCCTGATGCAGACAATTATTTAATTTCGTAAAGTCTCTGAGCACAAGCTATTGAAACACAACATAATTTTACACTGAAATCTGTGAAACAGTTTGCTTTGAACTACAAACGCGAACTTCGACTATTGATTCAAGCTCATGTATGCGGGACACCGGACAATCAAACATGGCCTTTACGAGCTCACATAAAAATTCAACCATATTCAACCCACTAATAGCCATATCATTCATAATTTAAAACCTTTGTTTACCAACCTATCGAGTACAAAGGCTCAATAAAATCCTTTTGATACTATTGATAGTAACAAGGGTCTCAAAAACCCGGCAAAGAGGGAGTCGGACTTGCGCAAAAAGGGTTCCGTAGTATGTGAAAAATGGCCAAAAAAAATCATCATCACTCTTTAAATAAAAAGCTCATTAAAATATTTAATTTGTTGCAGTTTTCAGTATTTTTGTATAATACCTACATCCTGTACGAAAACACGTGTCTAATTATATTACAGTTCTTGAAATACAGCTTGGTGACAAACGGATGGATAGGATTTTGTCCTTTTGGGTACGGAACCCTAAAAACCCAACGTCGGATACTTTATTTAGTTATTTTGAACTTTTCCAATATTTCCCGTTTTTCTTGTCACCAGCATCTGTTTATATTAGTTCATGAAAAGAAAACAGATTGTTTGGAGTTGGGTCTCTTTGGAGTTATACGTTTGAGTGATAAGGGTGATCGATGTGAATGATATACCTGTGTTTTGTTTATTTTTAACCCGTTTGCTTTATAGTTTATTTTCAGTTAGTATTATAAAAAGAGCTTCTGCCATCCATTTTACTTGCCATCCCGTAGCGACTCGCGCACCCGGATGAAAAATAAACATATTTTTGAGATATAAACTTTTTAGACTTTTAACATTAAAATTCGATAAACCGTACGAAATTACGGTTTACCGTAACACCGTAACAACGCACGATAATCCCCATAACACTACATTGAGCCAATGACCGTTAACAAATTCACGCTCATATTATAACGCACGCAGGTACTTATGCACTTAACTGTGCCTTTCAGCATAACCCCTTATCTGTCGGAAATTGTCCCGTGCCGAAAATACGGTACCTATAGTACAGGTCCCATAATGGGCCCTGGCTGCAAATTGCTATAATTACCGTGCAACGAAGCTGCGTGATAACCGTATGACGGTATTAGTGAGCAAACCCCTAATATGGCCTGGTGTCATCCCCCGTATTATACCTATATATGTGTAGAACAAACTGTCTCCCGCGGTTTCGCCCGCATCCTGTAGAAATTATTCGCCGTACTCGGATAAAATATGCCTATGTATAGGGATAATGTAGCTTCCCAACAGTGGAAGAATATTCAAATCGGTTCAACAGTGTCGAAGCCTTAAAGGTTAAAAACGAACAAACAAATGTTTTCTCTTTAAAATATTTATTGGTATAAAGGTGTAGGCAAAGCTTTATCCTTTAGGTAAACGTTGTCAGGATAACTGAAATGGGAGGGCCAGTGTTTTAAATAATGATTTTTTCCGATTTATACATGGAAATGCTTTTGCCTAGGAAAGGTAGGCTGTATTCCCAACAGGTCTTGTTTCCCCATTTAGATTGCCAATAAAAAACGAAATGCCTTTTTATACATTCAGCTCGTGAAAAATAAATCGATAAAAGATATATGCATTTAAAAATACATATATTATCTTAGTTATTATAGTTCGGCCGCTCAGAGAATGCGTTTCTGACACATCGCGATTGAACTGACGACGTAACTTTGTAATGACGTTGCAGTACGATAAAAATATTTTTGCTGGTTGTTTATCGTTTTAACAATTGTTGAGCATTAAAACAACATTATTATATCAATAATAATCAATGAATGTTGTAATTTTGTGCCAAATTGAGTGTCAAATAACTTGGTAAACAATATTTTTCTAAATCTATACTGCGCTATTACAAGGTTATGTCAGCGCTTTATATTTGTAGTGCTGTGCTAAAAATAACAGGCAAGTATCGTAATCTGTTCTGGTTGATGGTTCTTATACAGTTATACTTATAATATAAAATAATACGTTTTGTTTTTCTTTTTAAGAATTTGAAAATAATGGACTATAGGATAACTTTTATGAAATATAAAAATAAAACTATGATCAAACTGAACGCGCGAAAGAAAGTAGCATTTTTATATTTAGGTTGAAAATGGTAACCCCAAATGGCATCATGGGCCGTCATTTTGTGACGCTAAATAGTCATTTGTTGTCGTTTCGTGCGCTAAGACTAAGTGCCCTGCCTCATTAGGACGCCAATGGCGACGTCGCCGGCTACGTATCCAAGCAGTTAGTATTGAAATGTATGGAACCTAACTCACTTGGCGACGGTTTGGTAACGTCGCCAAATTGGAGGCGTGGCCACGAGCTACAGTTCCCTATGTGGCTTCTGGCTACCGTGGCAACTTGGCGACGTGGCCACAGTAGCCACTATAATGTACACGGTAAAGCGCACCTCCCTCACACAGTCGCCAATGTGGTCGCCAGTCAGCTTGCAATTTCTTGAGCGACGACGTAAACAATTGACTGTCGAGACGCCATGGCCACTCGACTTGGCGACATTTGGATGCCAGAAGTAGCCAGACCTGTGCCGCTGGCGACGTCGCCATGGCGTCCCAGTGAGGTAGAGCTCTAAAAACCTGATTTTGGAAGATTTTGACCGAGATATCAGGATTGATTCTGTTATTGATAATACCTAATATACACGTAATATACACGTAGGCGAAGATGATGATGAAGACACCACCTCCTCAAGCGAATCGGAGTCTGATTAACATTCTGTACGCACATTCAATTCAATGTACTTACTTTATTGCATAGAAATACAGATTGTAACTTTGTAACAAAGAATAAATAAAACGATTTTATTATATGAATATTACCTTTTTTTGGTTTCCACTTAAATAACTAAAATATAAATTTTAAATGATTCCGCCAATTTAAAACGAAAATAATCTTAAAATAATGCGGCGGTTTATTTTGGGGGAACGGTAACGAACTCAGTGTTATGTTGTGCCCATCACTAGTCCTGACTAACTGATAGGTGTCAGGAACGCATTCTCTGAACGGCCGAACTATAGTTACAACACTATATACAGAAGCGAGTAATTTCAGAGTTTCTAAAAACCCCCACCAAGTTATACTCTTTCGAACAAAATTGAGTCATCCATAACGCTCCAATATAATTGATATCACCGAAAACTGCCAACTCACTCAAACTTTCCTAACGATATGTCAGAAAAAATACAATTTTCTTTCGGGAAATCGATTAAAATCACCTACTCGATCCCTGGAACTAACTTCATCGAAACTTTTGCTATTCGATATATTCGCGGAATAATTGAGGAGGAAACTTTTGCTTCGATTTCTTCTCGTAATAAATTAGCGTTTCTTACATTGCAAGAATTTATAACGATGTTATTTCTGAACAGTTTTATATGGAGTTCTTGAGATAACTTTTTATCGCTTCGCTTGTTAAGCTGTTTCTATATTTAATGTAATTGCAAATAAAATACAGCAGTGCGTGAGAAAGGTCATCGTTCCAACGTTTTTCTTTTAATTGTCTCCCAAAACCGACCCTCTCGTGTACAAAAAAACAGAAACAAAAAATTATACTTCACAGAATCTCAGCCGTTCAAAAAGGGGCACTTTACTTGAGGTAGTAATTACACTAAAGTAAATTGGAAGTATCTGAAAGAGCATTAAATGCAGGTCATTCTCGGAGTCGGCTTTTCACGCCTCTGCCATCTCGTTAGCGAATTTAATGTACCATTTCAAAAGGTTTTTTTCAATCCCCTACAATGTTTTAAATTCGTCACTTTCTTTGATACTTTGAGTGGAGCTTTTCGGTGTTGAATTTCTTTTTGAAGTGTTATTTTTATATTGTTTTAAAAATTATTGCAGGGCGATTTACTTTTGAACACAATACAATATTAAGTTTCTGTATACTTTTTGGACTTTGCGTCGTTATCGGCACGGATTTCGGGTTCCGTACTCGGGTCGGGCCGAAATCCCTTGGAGGATTTTAAGAAACAAAAAAGTTGCCCAGAGTCTGAAAGTTGGGGATTGATTTGTCAGTGCAACAGATAGCACGTAAATGTCAATCCTGCACCTGTGGTCTCTCTCCGATCTAGCATGTTGGATTTCCGTCCCATCGGGCTATGAGAGTGAAGGAATAGAAAGTGCACCTGTGTCTGTACAATTAATGCACTATAATATGTCCCGAGCAGCTACCTGATCTCCTAAGAGAAAACAGCCGCCGTGGCTAACAATCGGTCTGGATACCATTATTATTATTACCTTTTGGCTCCACTCAAGGGATTGTTTTCTTTCCATCATGAAAACCTATTTTATCTGTATTTGACACGGGTTGTGTTTGATGTATATTCCACCAACAAGTGTCATGTGATCTATTTTTGTAACTTGTGGAAAAGGATCTTTTTAAAACAATGTAGGTATTATCCTGCGGGCAGGTACGCGGATCAGACAGATGTCGTTTCTTTGAAAACAAAATTGTCATATCACTCAATGTGGTTGATGGAGGTCACAATAATATTTTTAGATTTCAATTATATGGTATGCTTACTTATTTCCACAACATGTCACGTTAGATGTTTGTTTCATTTAAATAAATGGTATATGAACTAACCAATACATAACTTGTTAAGTAAAAACGAATATACCTCATTTGTAAATTAGTGGTATATTTATAACATTTTAAAAAATATTACCTATTCCCTGTAATTTAGAACTATTTTCGACACCCGGATACATATCCTTTCTCAGGCTAAAGACTGTCTGCAGTTTTTTTTTAATTAAAGCGCTCCAGCAGTTCTGGCGTGTAAGCCACTACACTAATAAAAGTCACAGCTACTTACATTTTCGTGTAATTATTTTGTTCTCATAACACGTTTTCTCTTCCAGGTAACTGCCTAGTCATAGCGGCAGTGTTGTGTTCGTCCAAGCTGCGCAGTGTCACGAATCTGTTCATCGTGTCGCTGGCCGTCGCTGATCTATTGGTCGGCGTCGCCGTACTGCCATTCTCCGCTACCAGAGAAGTTTTTGAGGTAATTGATAAACTTTTATTATTATAATTTTACAGTGCTATCAAATTAGTGGATTTTTGGCTCGGTTTTCCCCGCAATAAGGCTGTGATCGTACGGAAGTTGTTGCCGCATTTTTATACGAATGACAGCAAACAATTGACAACTACTGATACAAAAGATGAAAAGAAATAGAAAACGCGCGACAGATTTCTTCCGCTCGGTATGTGTCACATAAAAATCCGCCAGTGTGAATGGGCTGTAAATATATATGCACCAGTTCTTTTTAACCATGTTATTTCATTCAAACGAGTCCGTTTACAATTAGATTCGATTTTTCTTTTTCCATTTCGTATTCTTTTAAATAATAAAATACACGAATGTTATACGTCTCGAACTTGCCCTTCACCGTTACAAAACCTCTTCGAACCATTAAATATGTATGACATACAGTAGCTTTTCACTCAGCCGTACGAACAAAAATGAAAGCAAATCTGAACTACGTAATAACTGTCAGATTTGGATATTACCACCCTCCAAGCGGTGTGATGAAAAAAGTTAAATAAACTCCGTAGGCTATAAAGATAGTTTTATTGCACAGCTATATTATTCAGTAGATACGCAGTGAGTTATCAAGTGCTGGATTTGTGAAGTACTCTGGGATTTTGATAAAACCTTTTTTGTATCACCTTTGACTGACATTCGGAATATACTTGCCGTTTTTTTTCTCGAGGGTGTTTTAGATATTTTATATAACACTGGCCGCTTTTTTATATTTACTACTTTCGTTATTTGAATTTACGAACGAGTTTGAATTTGGAATTAGCAATTTTTAAAGTAAAAAGTTATGTTGGAGGAAGCATTTGTAATTTGAAAAGCATACAATCTTTTCACTTGCCTTTGATTTTCAATTCAAAACCGGCTGTTTATTAAGAAATAAATAATCATTACTTTATTAACTACTATTATAATATGTCCCTTCTATCTCCGTAATACATTAACTGCAAGGAGTTACAAAATAACAAATGATCGCCATAAACCTCATGAAATATCGCAAGGTACCATCATTTTCAGTAATTAGATGCGTAAAGAACCCTACGCCAGATGCCGTGGATGTAAAGGATTGAAATATAATGATTCTGAACTTTAAAGCCCATTAATAAGGTCCTTATTCAAACATCCTACTATTTGATATCATTTTAACTGATTTTAAACTTAGTTCGCGAAGATATAGACGCTCGTTTTCTGTGTAATGGAATGGAATTCTATGAAGGTGGTAAGGGAATTTGAAATTTATGCGCTAGGAAATAAGATTCAGTTTGCTGTGAATTTATATTCTATCTAGGCGGTGTTTTCAATGACATTATTAGAGCGCGGTAAACGGCTATTTCTAGGCTTTCGCGTTCATTGAAGCTTGAAGGAGGTAAATATTTTTAAAGTTGCCAGTTTGTCATTCAAATTGTGAGTAAGGTTAAAATAGTTTGTGTTTTGAACAGATTTTGAGATGAATGCTGTTACAATTTCATTATTAAAATTAATGACTTTTATTTAAGTTTGACCTACAATAACTAACTCTGAATTATTCAGTAAAACGACTTAACGCTTACAAGGGTTTAAGACCTAAGTTAGAATTATGTAGTAGGACATAATATAAGGTACGTAAATATATGTATGCTGTTCTCCACCAATACTAGTGTATTTACATTAGTTTTTTCAAAACACTTTCTGGATTGACAAAACCTATTTACAGCTTTATCGACATTCTTACGCTATTTTTCTAGAAACAAACATCAAGTAGAGATAGTCTGTTCAAGTTCAGAAGTAACCGTGCCTGTCCGGATAAAAAGTAGTCTCTCCCATCTCCAAAGTACTATCAATCTTTGCGCCTCATTTCACTCAAACCATCACAGTCGTTTTAGCGTGAAAGCTTTAGAAACAAACTCGCGAATTAATAATATTCGTCAACATAAAAAGAATATTAAAAATCTTAGTAAATAAAGTCAACTAAGTAGTTATCAGTTCATAAAAAACAAAGATCCCAACGAAGTGAGAGCTTCCTCCTTTTTGGGAAGTCGGTTAAAAGTATTTCATCGCCAATCCAAAGCAATGCACCAGTTGTGCATTCCCACATAAATTAAGTTATTAAAAACATCAGCCTACTGCAAAATAATCGATAATTATTTGCAATACTCAAGCAATTTATATTAACTGGTCATTGCTGTGTAACTTTGAACTTAAATAAACTAGGAACTCACATTTATGCAATGATAAAGTGCAATTACGAAATTTGACATTATTAAATATTTAAATGTGTACTATGGCTGTGCACAGGTTAAATAATGGTCTACGGTTGCAACCAATCCCTTCGACTCAAAAGCTGGCTTCCGCACGTGGTTTCTCTCGCGTCCCGAGGGAACTCCTTCTCGCACGTGGAAAAAAATTACCTATATGTTATTTTGATTGAGCTATATTAGATACTGTCAAGCTACATCATAAACATTTAGTTATTTTTGCATGAAACAGGAACAAACGTCCTTACATCTGTCCATAGAAACTTTCACATTTAAAATATTAATTGATTAACATTAGAACTTTAAAAAATACTTCATAAGCTTTCTCGTCAATTACAGATTCGCGTTTGCAGACAAGATTTTTAATTTTGTACTTTTTCTTATCTTCATACACCCCTACAAATGCTCAATTCACACACAGAATGAAAATGCACTGTGTAAATGTCTATTCATACATACTTAAACCTGTGGAGTGATCGAATGACGTCATCGCTCTCACATTCAAAACGCGGTTCACGAGAGCTTTGTCTTCAACCTTGAGCTAACTTGACCTTCACACAGTAGCTTCAAGTTCGGACACTATGGGGAGGGTATTTTTAGAATTGGATTATTGGAATTGTATTCGAAATTTAAATTAAGAGTGTTTTGTATCCAAAGGGGCTTTCAGTTTGTGAGACTTTTACCAAGAAGGATTAGGTATTAATAAGACTGCTTAACGGAACTCGTTGACACTTTTGTGTTACACAAAAAAAATAATTTTCACTGGATTCATTGCATGTTGAATAAGAAATATCCGTGAACCCATATAAAAATATGCAGTCGATTTGAGAACCTCCTTTTTTTGAAGTCGGTTAAACATTCTAATTGAGAAAAAAAACTAAAATTGAATTGTACTAGACCAAGATATTCTCAACTTTAAGAGCTAGTAATCACTCAACCAACAACATAGCTATTTATTCATGACGCATGAAACCGCTGTCATTGAACATCCTTGGCAGTCGTTACGGGTAGTCAGAAGCCAGTAAGTCTAACACCAGTCTAACCAAGGGGTATCGGGTTGCCCGGGTAACTGGGTTGAGGAGGTCAGATAGGCAGTCGCTTCTTGTAAAGCACTGGTACTCAGCTGAATCCGGTTAGACTGGAAGCCGACCCCAACATGATTGGGAAAAAGGCTCGGAGGATGATGATGAAACAATAATTCTCAAATCACCGACAATAGCGTAACATTCTAACCCATTAACATTTATTTATGTGTTTTAAGAAAATTCCAGTTTCACATCATTTAACCATAACATCGTCCCACGGTAACCCATGTCCACTGAACTATGTAAATTAAAAGTAAAACCCAAAACTTTTCAACTTTCATTCAAGTTTGGTGGTCAATCGCACATTCGTGAAAGGTTTCTAAAAAGGTCCTTCTAATCGATTTAATTTCAATGTTGCTTTTGAATCGAGTCGATTTTGTGAAAAGAAGTCGAATGCTACCTAGTTTATTTTTAGATTGAATTAAATCTTGTATTTTTAAAAGTCAGTTTTAATAAGATTTGTTTTCAAAACTTTAATGAACCTTTAATTAGAAAATAATTTTTCGTATAAAGGTATCTTAAGGACGTGGCACATTACAGCAGCACGGCAACAGCACGGCTCCACACCAGCATTTAAGTTGTCATTCAATTTAGAGCATTAAATCGTGTATATTATAATATATTTCGTAATATCAATATGAAAAAGCCAACGGCGAGCAGTCAGCGTGCTTGCCGCTTCCACACAACTCGACTCGCCGCCCGCGTGCTGCAAGCGAGCGGTCCTCATGCGTACAGCGCGCCGACGGCGTACTAATTGCGCGCCGACTCCGAGCCGGCAGCGAAACAACGTCATTACGTCGTGTTCAATCATAACATCAATCATAATCGTCTTTAAATAATATTGAGTTTGCGGTGACAGCAAGCTTACACCTCGCGGCCGGCGCGCGGCCGGCGTGCCGACGGCGAGCGGACGGCGCGCCGACGGCGAGCGGACAGCGCGTGGTTGGCGCGCTGGCAGCTAGCCGTAGTCTTAATTCGAATCGACGCCGTGCTGCTGCCGTGCTGTTGCCGTGCTGCTATAATGTGCCACAAGCTTTACAGTATTTTACAATAGCGACTTTTGTTACGCGTTGATAGTCGGCTAGTGAACAGTACTCTAGTAGTTGTAAAATTGCTTAAATTACTACTGAAAATGATGCATAATTTATTGGCTATATAAACGGTGAACAGTCGAGTATTTAGAAAATGATTTTGAGTACTTTTGCCTCACTGACAAACTATATTTCACCGAGCACATACTCGATTGATAGACGTATCCATTACTCATTGTAACATCACTTCCATCTCTCAAATAATTACACTAGTTACCACTTTATATGTAAAACAAACAATTGTCTTTCAACTACATCTAACATAAATCACTTTTACACCACTTAAACCATTCAATTATAATAACTAAAACTATAAACATTATCAATAGGGATTGCCAAGATTAACAATTGCACATCGAGTGCCAATTTATTTGCATAATATTCAAGGGAATGTGCGAAATCCGTGATTCTTAACAGTTCCTAGGAAATGTATAAAATATTGATTTAAAGACCATTATTTCAATACAAATATCATAAGAGCAATAGTTTTGCAATTTCCAATAGTCTACATGTAAGGAAAAGTGAGTTTTTTTTTTAAGTTGGGAAATCATCAAATGAGTCATCCTCTATGGAAACAGGGAGTGTCCGACTATTACTGAGTAAAACTCACTCATATTATTCTGGAATCCATCGTGCTTCAATGCAGTAAATCTTTCAAAACAAAACCCATAGCAGAAATAGAAATGGAAAATTCGCATTTCAAATCTAATGTGACATAAATATGACATAATTCAGCATATCAATGCTCAAAGCCAACAATTTGGCAGTCAGACTGGGTTGGATCCACGGTATGTACTGTTGGCTAAATTATTTAGCACACGCTCGGATTTACATTAAACTGCTCCGTATCTATCGGTGTGGGACGCAATCGGTTGAGACGATGGCGTGTGGTACAAGTTAGAGGAATTCGCGATACAATTATTTTGATAAAAATATATCTTTAATTGTCAAATAACGAAATGTGTTGTAAACGCTTTCATTTGATGTTACAATAAACCCTTTGATTGTAATTTCTCGTTAACTTATTAGCGAGTTAAAATGTTATACATGTAGGGTGAAAATCAATATCAATATTATTGTATTAGAAAGTTGCCGGTATTTAATCTCTATTTTGTGTACATATTATTTTATCAAATTATAGATTCATAGAACTGATCAACTCTGAAATTATGTAACGAAAGAAGCTTAGTTTAGCAACAAAATAATGATCTAAATTAAGAATTTCATTCGACTATTCGAAACAAACCTATTTGTTTTCTAAACTAGTAGGCAACCCTTTAATTATACAGCTCATTAAAAGTTCTACAACAGAATATTTTGTTTTTGATTTAGGCCCAATGAGAGTAAATAGAATTCAAACATACTTCATAGTATCCTATTGGAATATTAGTAAATATAGGAAAGTTTTTGATAGAAACCACTTTCATGACTCTTCTTTTGAGGATCACAGAACATACAAGTAACGTTTTAAATAAAACGTACATTTTTTTTATACAGAGATGAGCTGCGGGATTATTCGTAAGAGTTACCGCGGCCCTGGTACATAAAGGGCTTCAGAAGGAACATGCTGGGTTTTAGTTAGTAAGAATCTGACACTCCCTCACGCTGCACGCACAGTGGGAGTCGGTATCTAATGATTCTTATTAGCAGAGACAAAATATTTTCCTAAAGAAATAAATATGTAATAAGTTCATCCCTTGTACTGAACGTTTAGTCTATTTTCTAAGGAAAAAAAGTATCATTGGAAGCGGGTAGCCAATATCGTAGGATACAACCACAGAGCGTTCAAACATATAGAGATATTACACCACTTACAGTTAACCTATATTTACTTGCTTAGTAACTATTGCGGATTTCAAATGTTAATCCAAATATGTTTTTTTCTATTGATAGTATAGAATAGCACTAGCAATAAAATGTAGTAAGGTAATCATTTAACATGACTATTTTTTTTTCGTATATCTCTCAGTTATTGTTTTATTGTTTGACTAGTAATTAGATGAGAAACTGAATTTGGTCATTCTTAAATCCCTATAAAATTAAGCCTATTAAATATCTTTAAAAAAATCGAAGATAAATAAACGAAATAAACTAAAATCTACGAAGAAGGCGATTAAAGAATTTCTAAAAAATTTTGACTTTTCAGTATCTACCCAAAAACTTATCAAAATTTCTAGCCGACACACAAATTGCATTCAAACTTTACTAAATTGGTCCTTAAGGACACACCAGTAAGTTCTATTGTTTATTAACTCTATGGTAAAACAGTTTTCACTGCGGGGAGCTCCATATGCTCAGCTGATTTATGTCAATATTTGTATCATATACAACGTGGCATCGTTTATCTGTTGCCTGCAAGTAAACCCATGGGTGGTCTTGATAAGAAAAATGTACCTTCGAAGTTGTTAATAAAATGAGGTAGACAGTACAAAGTATTGCTTTAAAAAAAAAACCCTAAATCAAATCCAGGACCACGTCCTTTGGGAACCACTCCACGCACTCGGATAAAAAGTATTAATCTAACTGCCTCGTTGGTCTAGCTGTCGCAAGTGCGGCTGCTGAGCACGAGGTCTCGGGTTCGATTCCCGAGTCGGGCCGAAATCGCTTTGTGGGTTTTAGAAGACTTTCACAAAGCAGCCCGGAGCCTGGAAGTTGGTGATTGATACATCAGTGCATCGGAGAGCACGTAAATGTCGGTCCTGCGCCTGATCTCTCTCCGGTCGTGTCGGATTTGCCGTCCCATCGGGTTATGAGAGTGAAGGAATAGGGAGTGCACCTGTGTCTGCGCAAATGTTTGTGCACTATAATATGTCCTGCGCAATTGGCTGATCTCCTTAAATGAGAACAGCCGCCGTAGCCGATAATCGGCTAGGAGGACATCATCATCATCATCATTAATCTAACACTTATATGAATCAAACGCTCTTCAGATTAATTTACGGTAGTAGTTTTATCTTGGTGCGCAATGCCATTACGATAGGAACGAAACTTGGAATACCGTCCGAATTGACTGAATCAAAACAATAATTAAATAAATCCATTATTCAACCTCCATTTCAATAACCTTTCTCCAAAATTACTTAACATAAATCATAACAAGAATTTTGGAGCCAATTGACCGTTCAATTGACAATAACTCTAAATAATCCTTATCTATTTGAAATATTGGCTCTCATTACTTTTGATAAGCCCTCAAATCAAATAAATGGCCTGTCGATTTAAACAATTGCTTTCAATTCATTTTCTTAAATCTGGCGTTTGTTAATTAATGGAACAGAATAGGGCACAAGGCCACAAATAATTTACTGGTTACGGTTAAAATTAATTGTAAGTGTCATTCAGATATTAAATTGTTAGTGACAGGGGAACTCAATATTCCTAAACGCAACACTTGGTCAAAATAAGTAATTTCCTTAATGTTAATAAGAACAAACTGGCTCTACCTAACAATCATTTCAGTTTTGTAATCGTTACTATGAATTATCAATACGAGAAATTGTCCGTCTGTCTTTTATACCAAAACTACTGAAGCGATAACAATGTAATTTGGCAAGTTCATAGACAGTCTAAACGTGAGAACAGACATATCCTACTTTTTATATTAGTGCCTAAAGAAATTTCCTCAAGACGAACAACTAGTATATTAATATAGATTACAAATATTTTTGCAAAATTGCCTCAAAAATACTCATTTGTAACATAGCCATAGACACAAAAAGTTCTTACAAAGCCGTAACTAAGTTCTCCCGTCAGAACCTTTGCGGCTTTGCGTTGTTACAGCCTTAAAGCTTACGCCTGCAAGTTCGTTATCGTAATAACCTTTAGGTTTGAGGCTAACTGAGCTTTTAGTTGCGCTAAACTGCTTTACTAGGTTCAAGTTTTAAGTCTAGGCCGTAAAGTGCCTCGCTTTATGGTCCCTTGATTGGTTTAGATAGGGTGGGTGATGAAGGTAGATTTTAGGTAAAAATCTGATCTTGATTAGGTCATTGTGGGAGTATAAGAAATTCAAAAAACGATTGTTGATATAACGAGCTACTTGAAGTTGTGGCTAAATAATAGTTGCTGAAAATATAGATGCGAAAGCGAGTATTTTTTCTGCTTTCAGGGAAAAACTGCTGCCGTTGAAATTTATTTTCTTATGGATATAGATATGGGTGATACCGTGGAGAATGAAAGCGTCCATTCGTGGGTATTTTCAATTATAATTATAGGCAAATTTTAGACTGTGAGTGTAAAATATAATCCCACCCAAAACAAAAATGTGAAAGACTGCCAAGTTCGATAATATGGGAATGCTTCGCCTATAAAAGAAGTGAGATCTGAATAAGTACCAAGTTCCATACACATACCTCAGTTAAAAATAGTTACTTTTTAATGATGTTACTTGGCAAGTTTTCATACACCTTGTTATAAACCTACTAAACGCAATGAATCAAGTATTTAATTTTCTATTAAAACTTGCCAAGTAATCATCATTAAAAAGTAACTATTTTTAACTGAGGTATGTGTATGGAACTTGGTACTTATTCAGATCTCACTTCTTGTACAGGCGAAGCATTCCCATATTATCGAACTTGGCAGTCTTTCACATTTTTGTTTTGGGTGGGATTTCATTTATTTTTGTAAGGCTGTTTATTTTATTTTTTTCTTATGATTAAGTTAGTTAAGTAAATGTCTCATTTATACTATCTTTCAGATTTTTAAATATGCACTATGCTTCTTACAAAGAAATGAACTAGATTAACTAAATGGACTAGATTTACCAACTGACTGACATGACATTTTATCATATATTATGTTCGTGGATCAAAGTTACACATTCGTTATTTTCGAAAGTGACTCACACTTGGCCGTTTTCAGATTTTTACTTTGACTAAATACAAACCTTTGTAACGAATTTCAGATCGGTACGACCATTCGAAGATATATTATATAAATATAGATAAATTTAGTTCGTTTTAGTTCCTTAGGGGTATAAATTTACACTGGGTATTTTACACCTTCATTATTTTGAAACCGACTCACACTTGGCCATTTTCAGATTTTTTCCTTTACCTTGACATAAAGACCTACCTCCATGCCAAATTTCAAGTCAATACGACCATTGGAAGTGGTCTAGGTTTTTGATGAGTCAGTCAGTGAATCAGTGAATCAGTGAATAAGTGAATAAGTGAATCAGTCAGTGAGTGTATAGTAAAAATAGCGATTTTCTGACGTCAATATCTCAAGACCTACAATGGGTATATTAATGAAATTTTGTATTTTAGATAAGTGAGGGGGTCTCAACAGATACTAGAAATTTGATATGCGTAAATAAAATAGATTTTGAGTTACAGGGGGGTCGAATTTGGCCCGAAATGGATCGTGTAATATAACCCACGGCCGGTGTGTCGCTTTTTTTGCTCGAACTTGGCGGACACACTGCCGTGTGTCTAGATCATTTACCTTTTTGTTTCTAATTTTAACAACGATAAAGGTAGGCTTGGTATGTCAATAAAACATTATATTATTTGGTGGCAACTTGTATAGTGATCCTTATTGTCATTGGACTCTCAAAAAGGGCCATTTAACCCTCATTCACCTTTACAACAAGAAAAAACAGGATAAAACAGAAACTTAACAACCAGTACAGTCGGCTGATAAAATCAATTTGTACCCATGATCTTGATTCAAAGATTTGTGCTCGCTAGTCGGTACATACAATACGCTTTGAAAGCAATAAGAGGATTTCCTACAAAGGCAAATTGAGATCCTTTTCGTATATAGGATTTGTGAGTATCGCCGTTGTCATTTAGAACTGTTAGCAAAAAGAATGTGTAAGGTTTGTTTTGTCATGATTATAGGGCTCAGATTTTTTTGTCGAATAATATCTATGTATATTATTTGTTAGAAAGTTTAAAAGTAGAACTTGATCAATATTTGCAACAAAAATATATTTCGTTTCTCGTGACCAAAAGGCCGTTTATTACCTTGGACAAAGAATAAACATTGCCAACCAGTGTGGCAATGCTGCCAGCATTTTGGGCACGCTGACAGTCGACAGCGATGAGGAGGATTTTTTTGACGTTTTTAGTAATAACGTTTTGATCCTTCGCTAATAGGTCCAGAGGAACAGACAAACTTATCAAAAAATCTATTAATATCTCTGAACGACACTGCTTACAATAGTCACAAAAATGTAACATCGTTTCAAATGAACATGCGTTAGTCTACCTCTACATATAGCCAGTATTTTTGGATTAAACCATTATCCAAAAGTTGGTCGATAATACAGTTCTATTTATATTTCCACAGAATACAGTTAAACGCTGGATTCGCAGTCTACTAACTAATGCATGCGCTAACCCTTTTCGTCCTTCTTCATTATTATTTAATACAATACAGACCGTACTTAACCCTCATTCGCAAAGGTTAGGTTTTATTATTACCACTTTTTTGCACAAAAAATGGTTTTTCATAGTTGCATCTCAAAGTTTTGTTGAATTTGTAAGTTACTTAAATTCATTAGTTCCCAGGGAACTCATCATAACCTATTTGTTCTTACACAGTGTAGTTTATTTTTCCTTCATAACAAATCCAACGGTATAAATAAATCCAGTGAAAGCCAAACAATTTTAAAACAGTTTAAAAAGAGTTATAATAATTGAAGTAAGTTAAAGAAATCCTTAAAGTTAAAGAACATGAGGCTCAAAATCAGCATCATTTTATTTCCATCTATCAACCTAATCGTTAAAAACCTGAAACAAACTACACAGCACTAAAACCCCGTGAAACTAGGTGACCAAAGCTGCTTATAAATAGCAGAATTATGCAATAAACGTGCTGGATAATAACGTATCGGCCTATCGGTAGCCACCGCCGATGTTTCCGCTCCATTCCGCTTTACATGGACAGATAAACATGCAGATAGGCTGCACTTTCATTGAAAGTTATGTGCTACTAAATACGTGCACGGGTTTACTCTGATTAATTGCATTCCAGTTTTGCCTTCCATGTCGCTTCAAAAATTATGCTTCCAAATGAGCACAATTTACAAGAGGAGGCAAACAATAATAAAATGATAGGAAAAATATGTAGCGTTAAGTAGGTAGGAGATGGGACCCTTGCAGCATGCGAGGCTTGATTTACTGTCACCATTTTATGTCATGGATTTTCGCAAAGTTACGCCTGATTCAATAATTTAGCAAAAAATTATGCAAATTCTATTGGGATTGGATAAAATCACAAGTACTGCATAACCCAAACCCTCCTCAGTGGACCACGTGTCTCAACGTGATTTTTCCTGTGGAAAACCTGGCCCAGTCATGAAAATGATTGTGGCCCCAACATCTGACAAAAGGGTACAACACGCCCGCAGGCTAGATTTGATGTGGGTGAGATGTCGCTTAACCTGTTTTTCGTATCTCGTAATTTTCTAAGACCTTCAAGAATCTCTAAACTCAGTAAATGCTAGTCTACCATAATCCTAGAGTCTCCCTAGGTACCCTTTTACCTTGAGAGTTCTAGCTTACCACAGACTAAAGTGTCAGCCAAAAGTCGGCCCGACGGTTGGCTAACAATTTAATGTATACTATATAGATACTTGACCGTTGTAATGTAGGCACTATTATTTATTAAGCAAGCACTGGTTAAGAGGCTGCTCAAACTATGAGTCGACTTAAAAATATGCAGTTGGCCCTTACGTATTCGGTAGCCAGATAGTCAAGAATGGTACTTAAGTGCATACAGTTAGCAGATACATTTGTACTGTACAAACCGAATGCATTAATTATTATAAGAGGTCATTGCTTTTACCTCTTACATTTGGAGACCCTCGAATTTTCATTCATGAAAACTAAAAGGGCACGATAAAAACCTTTTCTTTATTCATGGCTTACAAAATTAATGTTCGTTGTTAATGTTATTTTCTTCACTGATATTGATCTTACAAGATTTTTATGGGTCGCTGGAATTGCGTGACGGGCTGTGACGTCATAATCGCTAATAGTGGAGTAGGACAAGTTTGGTGGGACGATGTGGCGGCCGATTCTATTGTCGTGATTTTTGAAATCTGTTCTATATTTCTTTAGTGCTAAACGAAAGAACGTTACTTGTGAGATGACACGGCAGACAGTAGAGTATGGAATAAGAAAACATGCTGCGCCGACCTCAAGTAAAAATTGGGATAAGGGTAGGAGGACGATGATGGCCTACATACATACTTAAAATTGTCTGATTCAGTAACTGTATTACGCGTTCTAAGCATGTTAACAAGAGTTCATATAATTTGTTCCCAGATGTATATCTGTATGAAACCCTCTTTGGCCAGCTAGGATTATATTGTTCCATTTATTCGAGTTCAAAACAAAGAACTTTGGATTTGGATTTGGATTGCTTAAAAAGGTTATGTTTTTATGAGTTATGCCCGATTCGTCATTTTAGTGATTTGGCATCCATAAAAAACGTGTCCCGATTTGTCATTCAATAAAATATTTTATTTTGCCTAGTCCCAATTGGTCATCCGTACTTTATTTTGTAAAAAGTACTGTCAACAAGATAAGCTTTACAATATTGTGATATGTTTTTTTTTTATTTATGTCGGTTATGTTTTTTTCCGATTATGGCAAGACGCTACTAATAAAATCGCGATTTCAACGGCGTCACACAACGCACTTCCAAAACCTAAATACCAGGATAAATCATCTGAGTAATATACCAATCAACGAGTGTCCATGGAACTGCCCATCGTGTACTAGGACCGCATAACTTACAGGAGTATAGCAGTCAAGAGTGTCAGGATTTTACGTTTTTTTCCCAATTTTTTGAAAATCCCCGGTATAACTTATTTTATATATAAAATCTTATAATATAAAAATGAATCGCAAAATGTGTTGGTAAGCGCATAACTCAACAACGCCTGGACCAATTTGGCTAATTCTTTTTTTGTTGTGTTTGTTATTGTCAGGAGAAGGTTCTTATGAAAAAAAAATAGGGTAAAGTAGAGAAGTCAGTTGACGGGAGCGAAGCCGCGGGCAAAAGCTAGTCAGGTAATAAAACAGAAGCCTTTTATTTTCTAGAAAGAGACAATATATAGAAGGGGCAAAGTATGGTCCGGTTTCTATTGTTTTGTGTAAGTAACTATTTACTATTATCGGTATTAGCAAAAAAACATGTGGTGTAAATGCATTATTAGTTGGTTATTGAGTGCCCTGGAAGTGTATGTGACTTGTGACAAAAACTTAAGCACATATACATAAATAAAATAAATATATTTTCTCAATTGTGTATGGATAGTAAAGCACTGGTACTCAGCTACATCCGGTTAGACTGGAAGCCGACCCCAACACAGTTTGGGAAAAAGGCTCGGAGGAAGAAGTGTATGGATAGTAAGAACAAGAAGTTTAAGAAGATAATTGAACTGAAACGTTCTGTTTAACCGAACAAGGACCAATTTAAAAGTAAAACTGCAGTATGTACAACACAACTGCAGACTACATTCAAATTATTTTTGTTAATTAAATTTTATATATTTATACAATCTCTTTGCTAGTTATGGGCTCCTGGTACTTTTGTTACCGGTACAAAAAGTATCGAATCACATTTTCGGGTTTATAAAATGCCCATGTTTTCTTCACCTGTGTTTTAATGTAAATTTTATTATATTTATATGAGAGGTATTAAAACCTTTACCTACATAGAAGTTTTTCATTTAAAATTTATTCTAACACTTTTATTTCTGACGGTACTCTGATACGTGAAATTTTATGCGGGTGACGAATCGGAACTCAAAATTTAAATATTAACACATTCACTGCGTTACGGCAAGTATTTGGCCGTATTTGACTTTCAGCCAGTGCGGTAGCTCGTTGTCCTTGTTTTGCGTACTGTGCGGGGGCGATTTATCTAAGTTCCCTTGCGCGTAGGAATGAGATAGTGATATTTTCAATATTGTTGCTTTTAATATAATAATATTGTACACTAAAAATATACGGCAAAATAGTTGCCGTAACGCACAGTAAAATAATTATTTTCATTCAGTGCGGTACGGCGAATATCTTGCCGTACCCCCCCAACCCCGCACCACACTGTATGCGTCCGCGCGGCGGTTCAGTGTGCGCTAGTGCTGGCCGTAAGCAAGACGTAACAATATTTTTTGTGAAAAATATTACGCGGTTCTGCTACAATGAGACGTTCACATAAAAAACTGGATTTGAGTAGAGAGAGAGAGGGGAAATCATCATCTTGATGCCACCAAAGATGTCAAGTGTGAAAATAATTCAGTGGAATAACTACCTACTTACTAAGTTTCATACACGTCCTTTAATAGTTTTTAGTTTTTTTTTAAATTGGTCTGTTGGCGTAGTGGTTGTGGGTTCGATTCCCACACAAATCAAACATTCTTTGTCTAGTTGTCTTGGTCTGGGTGTATTTTCTAACTATAATATGCATTATATGTTTTTGTGACTAGGTAGCGCTATAGTGTGATTGTGGTAGAATATAAATACATATTTATACATATTATATAATTAGGTTACATAATTATGTTGATTTATATAATAATATAACACTGATAAATATGAATATTTTATCTACAATAAAAAATATTTTTAAACTATCGACTATCATTCCAGAAGTAAACCCCATCCCTAGCATTTTTTCACTTCTACGCTGTACGGCATATATATTGCCGCGAATGAAAGATTTTGAAAAATCTCTGTATCTTTCAAAGTATAACAGAGAACCCGGGGCGACTGCAGCTAGGTGTATACAAGGATATAGTCTATCGATTTGTTGATAAAAACCATTGATATAGGTGGTTTCCACGTCTGTATAGGCTTTGAAAGTCAGGTTCTGGTACGGCAAAATAGAAGCCGTAACGCATATCAGGAAATATAGATACGGGCAGCATTTGTCTCGTATCGCACTAGTAGAAAGTTTAGATTTAACGCTGCCGCAGTGAATGTGTTAAATTATTTATTTTGCTCGAATGACCAATCGGGATTTGGTGTATGGAAGAAATAGTTGGTGACCAATCGGTACTAATGACAAATTGGGAATAACTCGTTTTTATGAAGATTTCAGCTTAACAAAAGCATGAACTTGACGCACATATTTAAATTTATGCAGAGCTTTTATACCTTTGGCTGACAAGGTACAGCAAGGACCGTCTCTAGTAGGTTAATCGCTCTAAGCTGAAATCAGATTAGTAAAACCGAACAAAAATCGAGCAACTCAGATTAGGGAAAACACGTGGAGCGAAATAATTGCATCACGTGACCCAAAGTTATACACGTTTTTTTAGGAATAACCTACATTTCTCAAAATAGCAAATTGATTTCAAGATTCCTGGTATTGTGTGGTCGAATTGAAATACGTAAAAAGATTTATGGCAGAATGATTACACTCTTAGGCACTCTTGTGAATTTTACGTAATAATATTCTGTAGCTTATTTTCAGAAGCTTTTTTTACGTATAATTTCCCAAAATAAGCATTAGCACATAAAATAAGTAGCTTTACTTCTGACTTCAATGTGACCTTTCAAGCAGCCACTGAAATAGTTGAACCGGCAAACATTTTTACGCAAATACTTTGAGAACCTCAGTCCAACCGTTGAATCGTGCAGGCATTCACAAAACTTGTGTTTACAGAACTATTCTAAACATTTGTTCCGACATAGCTACCTGAATTTGCATAGCCCCCGCGAAACTAGGCCGCTGGCAATAGACTTAGGTTTGTAAAAGATAACTTAATATTATCTTTGGTGTAGGTATAAAAGATATACAAAGGTAGGTAAGGTCTTAAGTAGGTCAACAGTGCAGTACAGTTTTTTCTAGATTATTCAATTTTATTCAGTTTAATTTTACTGCTTTAATATGTAGGCATCATAATCTCTCCAGTCATTTTCCTGACCACATTGATGTCAGCTTCCAATGTGACTGAATGCAGCGAAGTACTCATGTTTTACATGGAGTGACTGCATATCTGACCTTATCAGCCCACCTAGTTACCCGGGTACCCCTTGGCAAAACTGGTTGTCTAATTTTCTGGCTTCTGACTAGATACCCATAATGACTGCCAAAATTGTTCAAATGACAACCTGGACCCACCAATTTCACAAAATCAAACCAAAACAGGGAAATATAGTTCCTAAATATGGCAAAGCTCTGAAACATATAAGTAAGGCTTCTATTGGATAACGTAACAAGAGCTTATTTACAGGGCTTCAGTGAAGGTTCTTGATATCCGGATATCTTGTGTCTATGTCCAAAATATCAGGCTTCTATTTGTTACAGAAATATTTGCACCTACTTCCCTGTGTATCATGTTTCTTAATTTAATATTTTGTGGTGTAAGTTGTATTTTACTATATAGGTCCGTATAAAGTAGTGTACATATTCTTTATTGAATTCATATTAAAATGAATCTTTTCACTTATCAAAAAAACGAAATAATTTTTGTTCAGATTTTAATGTTTGACTATTGATTAATTAAAACACATACAATACTATGTACCAAATTGTTGTACCAGTTGTAAAAATAAATAAAACGAATGACTAAAAATGTTACTTTTTATTTGTACTTAATCTCTCAGCCCCATATCTCAGTGTAAAAACAGTATTGTTAATTCAAATTAAATCAATAATTTCAATAACCCCAAAATACCTTCAAACCAAACCCTTTTCTATACCTGACACCTACGAAAACCAAAAGATATTTAGCTCAAATATAATAAGTGCCTACGTAGGCAAATTTAGGGGAAACCTAACGTTCCTTTTACATACATAATGCGATCCTACCGTATGTAACAACTAAGATTGAAATAGTTGGCATACTGTAGTCAAGTTAAGACTTTGAAACTACCGTCCTCTGTGTTAATTAACTGGTATCTTTAATTAGTTTACAGATTAAAAAGGACTTTTGTTAATAATTTAACATAATGTTTAGTAGGTACGTAAGAGTTATATTTTCCTACATATTAATGAATTGTTCAAAGGTGTCATCATTACATTACATGCTCTAGCACAAGCTCTAGAAAAAGATTTATTTTTAGGTTATCTTCCATAAATAAATATATATGTTTTTCTTACACAAACACGTTTCTGGAGAAATCGTAAACACATTATATCAGCAGCTAAGGCGGATAACACACTACCACGTTCACTAGCTACCGAACCATCACACCATGCATTTCATGAATATAAACTAAAGAACTTAAACTTATCTATGTACATTCAACGTAACGTTCCTTGACGCGGCAAGTGGTAGTGTGAAATCCGTCAACTAGCTGAGTGGTTCACTAAGAACATTAATATTATCTTCACCTAGGCGACCTAGCTTAGTAATGTTCTCACGTTATAAAAAGCCTATTCTCAGTAATTTATGACTACACTCCTAGGAGCCGTGTCAGCTTTTCATAATGTTTAATTTCAATGTTGAGGTACAAAATTGTCCAACTTTATGTTCGCGATATAAAAAGATTTTATTTCTTACTTTTTTCCAGTTTTTTTTTTCCATTTGTAAGATAGTATTTCTGTGGCTAGCTTTTTATCTTTACCTTAATTAAAATAGTCACAGTTTTTACTCTTTTAATGAGTAAGAATTAAATAAGAGAGCTACCTTGAGCTGTATGTAATCCGTATTGAGAAACTTTTTTCATGATGGTGTTTTCCTTCCTAATAGGCAAGGGTTCGGTTCACAGGTTAAAAAACACTGTATTACAAAACAATAGACGTAGGTAATTAAAAATCCATAGGTCAGACACACCCTAACTTAGTTGACATTTGACTTTTGCGTTGACATTTTCATGTCGCTTGATTTATGATAGACTTATTGAAGCGCTAAGTCCTAGACACAATCCTAGGTACTGGATACGTTATAGGCATAGATTTGTGCCTGAATTCCTTCGGTTCTGAAAAGTTACATTCAGTTTTTAAACTTTAATTCCCAAAGTAACCCATTATGTACTGACCAATTAAATAAGAGATGTTAACCCTATAAATGCCGAGGTATGTCGTCTCGCGCCAATCGTAAAGCAGGCCCTTTAGACCCCTTACACTTGATACTTTGTCAGCTATAAACACACGGAAATAAGGTGTCAGCATGACAAGGGTTAATTTGGTACAGTAACGCGATTTATTTGACATTTTACGCTTTGTGCTGAAGTGGACTATTAGTTTTGTTGGCGACTTATAGTCATTAGAGAGGGAGATATGGGTACACAAGGGCTCGTGGTTTAGTCAAAGCCGTGTGGATCGATTAAAATGGAAAAGGTTAAGTAACGCTTGGCGCAGTCCGTTGATGGGTTCTTGTTCTTCCGTGTTCCAAAGGGCTCGAGAAATCGGTAGGAACCAGCTATCATTTGAACATCTTTGGCAGTCGATTAAGGGTAGTCAGAATCCAGAAAGTCTGACAACCAGTCTTATCAAGACATATTAGGGTGAGAGAGGCAGGTGCTCCATGTAAAACACTGGTATTCAGGTGTATCCGGTTGAACTAAAAGCTGACCCCAAATAATTGGAAAAAGGCTAAGCAGATGATTAGATGTGGGGTAAATTTACCATTCGATATTAAATAATGAGAAAGGGAAAATGCCATAAAGGATTATATTGATTAACTTAACGTTATCGTATCTGTTAATTTACAAATCTATTGAAAGCAAAATAAACAAGAAAGTAGGAAAGAAAGAGTATTTTATTTATACATACATCTGTTTAATGAGTAAATCCAGGTGTCTTTGCCATGACGTCACAAAATTATATAAACCACTAATTATATCAACAGTTCATATTATATTTACGTCGCATTAACTTTAATTAGTGGCAATTAAATTTAATCTGTACATCTGTTGCCGTCGTAATTATGATTAATCTCTACTAATGGTAAGTACTTGGTAATTTATTATAGTAACTACACTATCTGTATAGTGAGAGATTACTTGCCTTCGAACCTTTTCCTAGAAATGTAGGATTGTATTCTAGTCTAAGCAGATGTGGCTGAATATTAATGTGGACTAGAGTTTTATGGGAAGGTCTAAAATAGTTTTTCTTTAACACTGAATTATGCCAAAATAATTCTCATTGTAATCCTCGGCTCCTAATTTTGATTTCTATGTATAATTAATAATCGCAAAATGATAAAGGTGGTCTTATTATTCAGGTATATCTTCCAAATCTACCTAACATCTAATCCAAAACAGTTGAAAGTTGAGCAGGTCAATCTAAAATTCTAATAATATTTCGTGTCGTATCTATCTTTGGAATGCCAATAGCCTTTTTTCCAATCCCCACAATTGAAATCGAAAACCAAATTGCTTTTCGAACTTCAGTACAATAAACAACCCAAAACCAGTGCGACAATTTACCTGACTTTACTGAGGCAATCGTATTTCTAAAAACCAATTCGCCTGCTCGACGAAAATCTTCGAAATTTTTAATGTAGCCTCAGAATGCGTTGTTGGTATTCAGCTTTAGGAGTTTCACACACTACCACAGGTCAGTCTGTTCGGAACGCTTTGTTAGTAGGTAAGTATCTACTTTTATTCCATACGTTATGGAAGTTTAAATTGGCTATTTAATGATTTAATGATTTTATCCTGCTTAAAACTGATTTGTGTTGTTTTTATGAAACTTAAAGATCGTGAAAAGCACGATTTTTTAACAAAGATTTAAGAAAATTATGAACGTAACGGAGCGATGCAATTTGCTGTTGCTATATACAAGACATGCGCAAAAGTCACTTAGTGCAATACATTAGGTACTAACAATATGGGTCGACGCGTTTTTTTACAATGTAGTGTGTGATACACCTTACTAAACCTTTTGCTCAGCTTAGCTCAGAACAATAAGGTATTAGCTTTAAAAAATGCAACAGTAGTTAAATATTGACTATTGGGGGTTTTAACTATGTTCATTGCTAGGGTTGACCGAAGTCTTAGTAAAATAAAACTTTTTAATGCAAACTGTGTTCAGCATTAAATTAAAATAACTCTTCCTGCCTTATTCAGAATTATTCACTCCCTTTTTATTTATGATCGCTTTCATGCAATCCAGATAAATTAATTCATTTTGATCATATTTATATCGTCCCACTGCTGGGCACAGGCTTCCTCTCACACAGAGAAGGACGCTTATGCTTATGCGTAATCCAAGTTTCCTCGAGATTCATTTCTTCCATAAAAATAAAACGTTTATGAATATATTTTTTCAGTGACAACCCTAGATACCACAATACTTACCTGCGCACAATCGATTCTTATTTACGTAGTTCTGTTACGATTGCACGGAACTTTTCATTTACATTCAAGAGCTAATAAGTACTGTAAAAAGTATACAATGCTTTATTTATTGTACAGAACGCACAATTGCAAAACCTTTCTTGATAGAAGAACTTGGCTGAAATACACTCAATGAATCCGGGCCCACCCAATGAAATAGGTATTTTTAAGATTAGATACTAGGATATTTTTATTACTGGCATTGATATCGCACATGGGAGATCACATGACATCTTTCCCATGTGCCTTATCTATTCCAATTTGCGCAGACACAGATGCACCCTCTATTCCTATACGTCTGGAAAAGAATGGCGATTGAACCTGATTGGACTAATTATACTTACACCTACATAAGGCTTTTTATTTTACTGTTTCTCCTGGTTTACAACTTATATTTTTAACAGAATTCCTAAAAAGGAGGAGGTTTGCACTTGCGTTTATATTTTTGTAACCTATTTCGCCTACTACAGTCCGTATATATGACAAAATACAACTAGTATAGGTTGACGTCACAGCTCATTGATATTCCCCAGAGGCAGTAAAGAGGTGTGTTGGACGACAGATTGAACGGCCGGGATTCAATAACGATTTGCATGATTAAACATTACCCACTCGTTAATTAGTTACGTTTTGGACACTGTCTTTTTGTGGTAATGATGTTAAACTCCAGAATTACTCAATATTCTTAAAGGCTCGTAGTTTGATGCATTTATCAAAGGGCAGTTGACGTAACTATGATAAAGGCTGCACCTAAGTATTCTTAACAAAACCCACATGGCTATAACAAATGTTAATCCTGACCTGTACCCTTTTAGCTTATACCCTTGAGGGAAAAAATGGCGTAAGCTCCTTACAAAACACAAAAACATTCAACACAACAGTTTTTTTTATCCCTAAAAAGCAATAAGGACCAGATGAGGGAAATGGGTCGTTAAGATGATACATCGCTGAACTTTGCAACCTGTCACCATTTATATTGCAATTTTGAAACTTCACTTCGACTTTACGATGCCTCCGGTTCTCGTACCTCGTAATATTAGCTGGAGTTTTTTCATCGAACGACGGTAATACAGGAAAAGTTTGAGAACTTTTTTTATTTGCATAGCGCCAACCAATATCGTAGATGTAAGTTGAAGTACTTCCTAGTTTCTTTAGTGAATTTTTGATGGCTTTTCAAGTAGTATTGTTAAGTTAGGGCTGATGTTCGTTCCGTTAACTAAACTAGCTATCGAAAAAATTAATAAAGACCTTTCCCAAATAGCTGAGTGGAGCAGGTTCTACGGGCTTCAAATCAACCCGTTAAAAACTCAGCTGATTGTCATCGGCAGCTCTCGGATGGTTTCTAAAATTGATTGGTTTGAACTCCCTCAAGTCATGTATGACGGTGTCCAAATTCCCTTTAGCACTAAGGTTAAGAACTTGGGTGTATACTTTGATAGCCGAATGTCCTGGGAGCCGCAGATTCAGGAAACCAGTCGACGGTTATTTGCATCTGCAGGATCCTTAAGACGGCTGCGAAATTTCTTACCCATTGCCACAAAAATTGCGCTTGCACAGTCTCTTCTTCTTCCTATTCTTGACTATGCTGACGCCAGCTATCTTGATCTCAGAGAGGACCAGCTAAATAAACTTGAGCGCCTTCAGAATGTTTGTATAAGATTCATATTTGGATTACGCAAATATGATCATGTGTCAGAATTTCGTGTTAAGCTCAAGTGGCTTCCAATAAGACTTCGTCGGAACGCTCACATACTCTCCTTGCTATATAGTATTCTTTTTCACCCTACTTCCCCTTCTTATCTTAAGAGTCGTTTTGAGTTTGTTTGTGATACGCATTCAAGATCACTCAGGTCATCAGAAAACCTAAAACTTAAGATGCCAGTGCATTCCACATCATTTTATGATAAATCGTTTGTTGTACAGGCCACTCGTCTGTGGAATGCACTGCCAGTGGCAATAAGGCGAGCGCAGTCGATTGCAGTATTTAAAAAAATGGTCAAGGATCACTACTTGGCTCATTGACTACTATCGCTGTATTGTTATTCTTTTATCTTTAATCTTCTATCTTTACTTTCCGTTTATTGACTATTATTTATTTTTATTTATTTTTTTTATTCTTTCTTTTTGTTTATATCTTTGGTATTTGTCAATTATATATAACCTATATGTATGTACACCCCAAACTGCCCGTTTTTCACTGTATTCTACAGATAAACTCCATCCAAAGGTTGTCTGGAAGAAATTGCTATTTAGCAATAAGACCGCCGATTGTACTGTGTTTTTGTATGTTGTGATGTCCTGTGTTGTGTCTTGGTGTACAATAAAGAATAATCTAATCTAATCTAAACTTCTACAGAAAATAATTTTATTTTTTCAGAAGTATTTAAAAAAGTTTTGCCACGACCACATTAAAAATATTAGGTATTATTGACTCCCAATTATTTCAAACACTTCGGCAGAATTTTCATCAGTACCAAAATGTCACCAAAAAAATATCAAATATTGAAATAATAATTACCTATCTAACGACCAAAAATACTCTTAATTCCAGGTATGGATATTCGGAGACGTCTGGTGCTCAGTATGGCTGGCTGTCGACGTGTGGATGTGCACAGCTTCGATCCTGAACCTGTGCGCCATCTCCCTGGACCGCTACGTAGCTGTCACCAGACCTGTCAGCTATCCTAGCATCATGAGTAGGAAAAGAGCTAAAGCCCTAATTGCTGGTCTGTGGGTCTTGTCTTTCGTCATCTGCTTCCCACCTCTAGTTGGGTGGAAGGATAAAAAGGTGAGTTTTAAATGGCTTGTTGGTTCTTTCAGTTCTGTATACTGAGGGAAATGTTTTACCTTTTTGGATATTTGTGATACCTATCTATGTAATTCAAATGTTAATTAATTGCTGTCCCAGATCGATTCAGCTATTTAAATGCGAAGCTACTTGTCACTTAGTACATTGAAAAAAGGAGATAGATTTGCGGGATTCAAATACCCAAGAAATAATAAACTGTAGTGGTTTCTTATAAGAAATTGGTTTTCGAGTGCTTTTAAATATAAAAAAAAAAAAAAAAGTACTTAGAAAGTCAGATAATACTTGAAATGAAGTCTCTCGTTATCGACGTTTCAAAAAGCTATTTGTACCTACACGTCTATGTCTACATCGTTTACTCTGAATAGATTTGGTTTTCAAAGTTTGCAACCAGCTTCATTTTAATTAGCCCTTTCGTGCTTGGAAAGGAGTCTTAGAAGACTTTATAGTACTAGACGGTCGAGTTTATGACAATGTGATACCTACTGTCCAACAACTACGGATAAATTAGCGCTTTCAGTTATAATACGGTCCTAAGAAAATTGCAGCATGTAAAATTATGGTTCCAAGTTCCAATGTGATATTGGAGAAAACTCTGGAATGAAAACAAAAGATCAGGACCATAAAGGCCGACCACAATTTCCATTCGAAAAATGGAAATTGCCCGAGCATTGAAGCAAAAGGGTGTATCACAAAAGGCATCATTTTCTGCTTGTCCGATGCGGCGACCGGGTTCCGGGACGTAACGCACATGTCTTGTTTGAAGTCCCTTTGTTAACTTCTGTTCCGTTCATACGCGTTCCGGTTCCGATTCGTCTTTTATTAAACGCTAATTAATTACTGTCTATTGGGATCTTGAGGTCAACTATGGTTGATGAAATGGCGTATTAATTGATGGGTATATTATTTTTATGATTGAAAGATTTTGCTTTGTTTGGCTTGGTCATTGTGCGCTATTTATAGGTGTAAAATGAACGTGACTTTTGTTCGATAAGTTGTTGCTAATTTTATGATTTTTATTGTCTATTTATTATTGTGTTTAAGGCTGGTACTTAAGAGGCTAGTAGGTACTTTTAACACAAGACCATGACGACCAATAACCCAATAACCCTTTAATTGTTTTATTCTTTCAGCCTGAAGAAGCAGACATGAAAGACGGTTGGGTGCCCAACCCCCCCTGTGAATGGACCTGCGAGCTGACCAACGATGCTGGTTACGTCGTCTACTCAGCCCTCGGGTCCTTCTACATACCCATGTTTGTCATGCTGTTCTTCTATTGGAGGATATACAAAGCTGCTGTCAGAACTACCAAAGCTATTAATCAGGGTTTTAGGACTACAAAAGGTGAGGATATTGATTTATCGTATGCACATGTTACATACATAGTGATTTTTCAGTAGGGTATAGTAATATGCTATGGCATCATCTGCCTGCCTAGCCTTTTCCCAACTATGTTGGGGTCGGCTTCCAGTCTAACCGGATGCAGCTGAGTTCCAGGGTTTTACAAGGAGCGACTGCCTATCTGACCTCCTCAACCCAGTTACCTGGGCAACCCGATACCCCTTGGTAAGACTGGTTGTCAGACTTTCTGGCTTCTGACTACCCGTAACGACTACCAAAGATGTTTAAATGGCAGCTGTTAATCATCACTTTATTACTGTCAGCAGTCGTTGGTATTTTATTAAATCTGGACTAAAATATATAAAATTAATCAGTGATCAAAATTCTCTTTAGTAAAATTCACAATATTTCTGTCCGAGAGCAATGTAATTTGTATTATCAGCTTGTTCTCAATTTGCAGGCAAAGGCATGGGTAGTCGTTTCGACGACAACCGACTGACGCTCCGAATACATAGGGGTCGAGGGTCTAACCGGCCCCATGGCTCTCCACTGTCAAATGCTTCCAACCACTCAACTAGCACTTCTCTTAGCGCTTCTCCTGAAAGATTACGAAGGTACGTCTATGTTTTTATCCGACTTCAAAAACAAAGGACAATTTTACTTGAATTTGGTTGGAGTGTTTTAGACCAAGCTGGAGATGGACACGTATTTTACTACTCTATTGTATCATCTAATTCATTTATCGTTAATTCGTGTCATATTTTAAGCTTTTGTTAAATGTGATTCCAAGCCAACCCTAAATATTCCAGACATTCAAGTGCAAGAAGAGCTCATGAAAAAGTTAAGATCTCCGTGAGTTACCCCTCATCAGAGCAGATCTGTCCTGCCCACGAGAACTCCAGGTCTTCAAGTAGATCCCCCAGTCCTTCCCTCTATGCTGTACATTATGAAAGAGATGGGAGGGAGCTGACGGAAAGCAGGTTGAGGGTGCGACCTTCTCATCATTTGGCGCCAGGACCTTTGTATGATGAGTACGATGATAAGCCTAGAACTACCAGGAGGATGGGGAAACGGAATATTAAGGCTCAGGTAATAGATGCAGTTTTTGTTTAAATTGGCCATATTTATCCTTGTTAGAATTCTTTTCAATTCCGATCACATTTTATTCCATCTAAAGAAAATTCGTCGTTTTCCTTAAACTTCAATAAAGGTAAATATAAAAAATACACAATTTAAATAGGCATATGGGTTATTTTGCTTTCCGGGTAATCTCAAACGCGTAGCAGATTTTCTTGCCATTTTCTTAATGGTTCATGTACTTGATTCCAGGTGAAACGTTTCCGCATGGAAACCAAAGCTGCCAAGACCCTCGGCATCATCGTAGGAGGGTTCGTCTTCTGCTGGCTTCCATTCTTCAGCGTGTACGTCGTGAGAGCGTTCTGTGGCGAGTGTGTCAGCCCTATAGTCTTCTCAGTTCTCTTCTGGTTGGGGTACTGCAATTCTGCTATCAACCCGCTGATTTATGCGCTGTTTTCTAAGGACTTTAGGTGAGCATCTTTTTCCGGATTTTTTATGAGATTAGGAATTAGGAAGCAAAATCTTCCACCGCATAGTATGAGCAGACTGAAGTTACAGCAAAGTATAAGCCTTTTTGAAAGCAATGTGACCATGGGCGTTTATATCCGTATACTCGATTGCTCGACAAAAATATCTGTTAGTTGACACACGGAGGAGAAAAAGACTAGGTTGACACCAATATAATTATCTACCTAATTATTTTGTTGTGGGTTCAAAGTAACAACTTCACACCGTTAAATATTTTCTTAAAAGCCTATTAATCCTTTGCATATTCTATCTCCAGATTTGCATTCAAACGCATAATCTGCAAGTGCTTCTGCGGCGGTGGAGGTCCGAGACGAGAGTCAGACGGCGAAGGCTCACGGCGGCAGAACAATCGGCCCACTCACTCTCACTCTTTAGAAGAACATGACGCTAACAACCATACCACTACTACGACTACCACTGCTGCAGACAGGTAAAAACTACTTTTGATGATGTTTATTAGGCCTAGCGATTTTTTGTCGCGTGATTTTATAGCAGAAATGCATGACAGTCACTATCGGATGCAAGTCAAGAAATTGCCTTCTTGTTATTTCTTGGTGTTACGCTTACGTTCTCTTTGTTTTTATTTGGATGATTGAGTTCTTTTCATTGTTTATAAAAATATGACTAATAACTTTCTCAAATTAATTATTGAGAAAAAACTACATATCACGTAATACGAAATAGCGCCATCTTTATTTATTTTCGATTACTATCTACTTTGCGCTTTGCAACCTCCTTGGTTATCTTTAACTTAGCTGCATTATTTCTTCAACAGATGGCGTTCAATGTTGTTTTAGTCAGATATTGAATTGTGAAGGTATTAAATTACTTACGTTTTATTTGTTTTACAGGTGACGGCAAGCTATGCGACGGCAGAACCCACAGTTCCAGTCAACCGTCGCGTGTGTATAGCAAATATCTGAAATAACGATATAATAACCGTTAATGTAACGCAATACAGTCTATGAAACCGTTTTTTATCTGTATATTGTTACTAAACGCGTCCTACTGTAGAAAAGTCAAAATAATTGTTAGCATTAAATGTGTGTATTGTTGTAACGTATAAATAACTTAGTTGTTTGATCGTTATAATGTAAGGGATAGCTTAAAAGAGCTATTTAAAAAATATTAATGTGTGTACTTCAGTGTATGTTTTTTAAAAGTGAATTTATTTATTGAAAAGACTGTCAGAACTTAATTGTACCTAATATTATGTAATAAATGATGTCAAATAACCAATATCTTGTTATAATGAGGAACTTTAAAATATTAAGTTAGGTAAATAAGGTAGATCTAATTTGACTTATGAGCGTGAACTTTAAAGGATATTGTAATATTCGTGTTTATTTACGCTCTGAGTCGACTCTAGTAACTCCAAAATTAAAACGCTTATAACTGATACAATCTTAGTACCTACTTGTCCTAGTTAGTTTTTCCTCACTTTACTCTAAAGAGTACCTACCTAGTACATTATTGCCTAATGCCTACGAATAGACATGTACCTACCTTTCCCATAAGTAGTTAAGCTAGAGGCCCTTTAAGGCTAATGATTCGGACCCCTACATTGATCCCTTCAAACTATTGAATACCTAATTATTTATGTCTCTGAAAATCAAATGACTTTGGCCAAGTCAATTATTGTATCCATGTTGTACTTGTTGCCCGTAACCAGTGAAGAATAGACAGAAACAAAATCTTGGTCAAGGCATTTTTAGTTCTTCAAAAATACCTTACCCTTCTTCAATTCTGATCATTCATCAATCTATTTTAAGCTGTTCAGACTACAAATACAATAAAAGTTAATTGTATTACCCTTAAACAAAGAGGTTATTTAAACAGGATCAATATTATGTAATGCCTTATTGACAAAGAAAAACAGGTTTTGTTATAAAATATTTAATAGACATAGGCATATGCAAGTAAGCAATATTCGATCTAATACTAATATTCAAAGTAAGTCAATATACTAAGCTGTACTTGTAGTTTGAAAACTTACCATATATCGGTGGTCGACAGTGCCTGTTTTTTGTAAGTAAACTGTATCTTTGGACTTATACTATACTGTGAAATAAAAGAAAATATAAATCAAAGATTACTTATATAAGGCAAATGTACAAAACTTCTAGAGAGATTACATAGGATAGGCTGATCGAGTTAGTAACTCATTCGGCTTTTCAACTAGTATACCTTAGTCAGTCATAACTAATCATATAAATGCGGAAGTTGGTCATGCTTTCAGTTGGACAGCTTACCTGGAGATAAAAATGTAGAAACAATCTTAGGGCGTAAAACAGTTCCCAAAAAACGCATGAAAAAGCCGCCAGAGCGGGAAAAGCCTAGTCTTCATATAAAATTTCTCATTCTACTAACTAATGACTTGCCTACCAACTTACGATTAGTATAAACGGGTATTTAAATCGTGGAAAGTATTAATAAATAAATAAAGATCTCAACGTTCCTCAAGTTTATTCGATTGTGTATTCGATGTTTTAACATTATATTCGTTAGGCGAGAGTTGTATGTTTATGTGTGAGCGATATCAACATTACTATGAATTAATATATGAGATGTTACCTATTTGTTGTTTTATTTTCCCTATCTCTGCAAAAAAGATTTTTTTTTACTTTCCAAATCCCTACAAAAATAATATTATCGCTTAATCTAAACTAATATTATAAAGCTGAAGAGTTCGTTTGTTTGTTTGAACGCGCTAATCTCAGGAACTACTGGTCCAATTTAAACAATTCTTTCAGTGTTAGATAGCCCATTTATCGAGGAAGGCTATAGGCTACTTTTTACGGGTTCATGCAGAGGTTCCCACGGGATGCGGGTGAAACCGCTGGCAGAAGCTAGTTTAATATAAAAAACCAAGTAAGTTGGAAATTGATCAAAAATGTTTGGAAGCCACACTAAATTGACACAAAGAAATATGTGATCAGCAGTAGGTACTTTTTTTGAAAACAAGAAAGGATAAAAACAGTAAAAAAAAAATACATTTCAGTTTTAGCTACACTGATATAAGAACGCTAAAGTTTTTAAAATTAATATATGGTCGTCAAAGCAAAATATAAAAGAACGGGAAAAATACGTTACCACTCGTTAAGTGTGTGTAATTATTTATGTTATGTGAATAAAATAGTACTTGTTACTGTAACATCTCACATTGCTGTAATTTGACCTATGTTTACAAATAAAGCATTCTGATTCTGATTCTGATTCTGTATAAAGTGTATATAAATGTTACACGTTATTATATTTATTATTATAAAATAACGGTTATTCAGCAACGGTTATCGTAACGAACACGCAAGAGCGTTGTACAGCACTATCGTCATCGATTACCGAATATAGTCTATGGTTCTTATTGCCATTCATTCAACAGGCCAGAACCTTCATTCGTTCAATTATGTTAATTTCATTCAGTTGAGCGCCCGCTTTCGCTGCGCTGGGATGTATTTGTGAATAGAATACGCGACGTATTATTTTATCGAGAAAGTAATAAATCGTCAATTATTTATTGTGCTACACTAATCACTTATAATTTCCTGTGGAATATTACTTATCAGTGATATCAAAATGTTTTTCGGAGGCGTAGAAGGGTGAGTTTTTGTTGTATTTGCCTGAATGTTTATTCCACGGGCTGCTGTTAATATCGAAAGTTGAAAGGCTCGCCTTGAGAATATAGAATTCTTATGTTTCGTAACAGTCCATAATAATGCGTTGGTACAAGCTAATAATTAGGTACTAAGTATTTAATTTACAAAAACGTCAACTTTGCCTAATTTCGTTGAAATATTTCCGGCCGTCGAAATGTCAATGCCGATGTTAGTAATGCAAAATCTTTAAAACTAAAATCTAATTTCAATGCTAAATGTATATTAATTAAATTTAGGAGCCTTGTAGTGTTTCTAGTATCATATCATATCGCAATTTTTTGCACTAATTCCTTGCCTATCTAAAAATTGTATCAACAAGTTTCACTTTTCCAATTTTACCGAATTGTTTAAATTTTAGGGGCATACATTTTTATTTATGTACCTATAAGTAGGGAGGTATTCTATATCCTATGCATTTTTTTAAAATAATTTTCGGCTATATTTTGTTCACAAAAAAATGCGCCAAAACCAAATTCACACGAAAAACTTCGTCCTTAGTGTGTAAAAAACAAACAATGCATTTCACATGCCTACATTCACGAGCATAACTAACAACCAATCAGAGATCAGCATTCAATCGGCTCGTCAGCCACGCCGACAAAATATCAGCATGCAAAATTTAACTTTATTGCAAGCAATTACGTTATAATTTGCAATTGTCCTGCGTTAAGGAATTCAAGTTATTTCATTATCCCCATCCGTGGACGGCCTTGAATTTTTATAACGCTTACTTTTGATTGAAATTGTTATAAATGTCAACTGGTTTTGATGCAGTTCTCGAGACTTGAAAGAGGTAAATAAGCAACTATTGAAAGGCTAAAAATAATTGCAGACACACCTCCAACAATACTGGCAGGAATTAAATCCACTTCACTTATTCACTTAGAGTGTGTGTACCTAAACAAGCCAAGTTCCTATTTAAAACTTTTTTTTCTGAATGCAGTATTCTTCTTAAACTTCTTTTCGTAAGTATTTGGAAGTAGCAGATTAATATTCCTGCTATCCTATTCTTGTAAACTGCTTTCCAAAAGTGAAAGATTTTTTTATTTACCTACCTAGGTATATAAAAAAAAACTAAATGAAAAAACACTTCATAACACTAGTTTCAATAAATAATACCTAAGTACATAGAGCGTTATCATCATTCTATGGCCACCTATGGTGTTTTCATCAAATAAAGCCATAAAGGGGGTCTGATAGGATAAACTTTTACTACTCCTTGTTGACTTTCGATGTTTACGCGGTCATCATGAAAGTAATTAAACATCGAACTGAATAACCAGATAAGATAATGATATTGTATTACCTGTAGATACAAAATAATAACATGCGAGATTACAATACATGCAACCTGTTTATCAGAGCGAGTATTGCATGCATAAATTGAGCCTAGTCGAGTAATTGGAAAGTATGTAAGTACAGTCAACCCCAAAAGTCGATGAACACATCCCCAAAACTTAAACAACGAAGCGAAAATAAATTGCTTAATAACACAAACGCCAGAACTGACATAAACATATTTTTCGCGTAAAATGTGAGTGAGTGACAAAATTAGGTCGCGCAGTAGTTTAGCGGATGAACGGAAACTTTCTGATCTGACAAACTACGAAAATAAATAACACTAGTAAAAATAGCGCCAAGTTCATTCATCAATTCAAATAAGGTTATGTCCACAGTTTAAGTTGCTTTCGATTGAAAAGAAACGTCTTACGTATGTTTTATTGTCGGTCAACAAATGAGTCTTACCCTACTTTAATCGGACCAAGCCTTGTTTGTTTTTTCAGTCGCCCGACATTACTTTGGCTCACGCATACTAAGAGCTATTTCTGATGTATGGGTACTTGGATCATCAAGTATTTCATACAAGGATAAAATTACTAAAACTAAACTTCAGATATTCATTAAGTCGAGAGGATTGGGGGATTTATTATTCCATAGACATCTTAAGTAACTCGCAAAAAAAAAACAGGATAAACTGAATACCTATTGGGGAGCACCCCGGACAAAGAAAATGGTTCTAATCAGTGAGCCATTTTGCTTGTTAGAAACTAGCGTTACAGAAAATACACCATGTACATTTTTCAGTCATTTTATACTTATTTCAACCAATATAGGTCATGTTGATTTCGCCAATTTGGAGGTTGTTTCCGTGAATCACCCGCATGATAATACGATAAGCCACAATAATATCCTTGATACAATTAAAACTGTCTGTTTGTTATCTGTCATTGCGCCAAACTTGAAGGCTGGGCGTCTGGTAACTTAGCTGTGGAATTTATTATTTACTAGCCGTTTTCTCGCGGTTTCACCCGCGTCCCGTGGGAGCTACCGCCCGCACCGGGATAAAATATGGCCTATGTTACTCGCAGATAATATAGCTTTCTAATGGTGAAAGAATATTTAAAATCGGTCCAGTAGTTTTTGAGTTTATCCATTACAACCAAACAAACAAACAAAGTTTTCCTCTTTATAATATTAGTATAGATGTATTTATTTCAGGCAGCTAGAACCATACTAAATCAAAGTAAAATCTTTAACTTGTTGTTAAGTAATGAGTTGTGTAATGGTATTAGGTATTATCTCAAATAATATTGTTTAAAATACCTATCAAAAAATATTTTTTAAACCACCTGTATGGTTCTGTTTTAAAGTAGGTTCCTACCTATCAATCAATACGTTTCTCCGTAAGTAAAGTAGTCTATAGGCAATGAAAACAAGTTAGTGAAACAGAAAGTTGTCCAATCGTAGACTGGTTATAGTGTAGTTGTACTTAAGGATACAAACTTGTGCAGCAATATCGTTCGTTCAACTTCGAACAGAAGATACCTACTTCTTATCGAGTGAACTGCAGTTTTTGTCTTGCCCACAGTTTTTGTCTTGCTACATTATGTGCGTGATGAATTACTAGAACTAAATATTTTTCTTAAATTAGGTAGTCTGGTTCATATGAGTAATAATTCACTTGAAAACGATTTCCTCTTCCTTTAAGTAGTGCAATTGTTTTCGCTATCGTACACGTCCACTCCATTTGAAGTGTTGTGTACCTACGATATGATAGATCCAATAACATTGTTATTGTTCCATAAAGCATTGTCGAAAAGTTTTCCTGGCTGCATTTATTTTCTTATATAGTTCTTTTTCATTTTATAAAGTCTACTGCTGCATCTGGATCTAAAAACCAAAAACTCAGAAACCTATCTCTTGTCAGACCGTCTTCGCGAAAATAAAAAGGACAAACAAGCATTTAAACTAGAGTGGAACGAAATCGATTAAACGATAAATCGAGATTCTCAAATACCCAGACAAAACTGTAATTACGAATAACACAGTGAAAGGTTAAAATACCAAAGAAACATTCCATCTAGGAGATAAAATGCAGGCTTAAAAATCGACTCACGATTCGACATGAAATCCTACCTGTATTGTGTACTAAGTAACTGATGTTGAATGTGTGTGTGCGCATGCGTCATGCACACGTGTAGGTACATTTTCACGGAGGACGGAAAGACGAGCGGAGATGCCATAAGGCAGGTAGGTCAGACACCTTGTTGGTCAAGCAACGTACGCAACGTGATCTAACGAGGCGTTCAAGTTCCTTTTCGGATCAAGACGAATCTGTCAAAAATTTGGCTTTAAAGATTCGGCTTAAAGAAAAGCTTTGGTTCTAAAGAAGGCGCATGTGGCTGGAGCTAGTAACGTTCCTCGTCTCCTGAAAGCCCGCATTTTGACGCACTACTTTCTTAGGAGATTTTGCATTGTGACATCTCCGCTACTCATTTTGTTCTTCATGGTACATTTTACACATGTAGAGGAAAATTGTTTTGTGGCTAAGTGAAAAATGTTATTGTTAAGTGATATGAATGTCAATGGCCTGAGTAACTTGATACAATCAGCTGTTGAGTGTATGGAACGTGCACAATGGGCATATCAGCAAATGATACAATCAAATCCGCTACATACTGACATTTAATCAATCATTTTACAATCTGAATATTTTTTTGTTATGGACGTTTAAAAACTATGCAGCTATTATGGTTTCAATCACAATTCGCTACAAAGTGAATGATTGTTGTTTACACTTTTCATAGGTTTATGTAGGTATACCTACCTAAGTCATATCTCATAAAGATTGGACAGGGAAGTCCCCATGCTTATCGGGAAAGGGACATTTTACACTATCATTTTCAAAATAATAAAAATTTTGCCACTTACCTATTTCTTTAGTTTCCCGATAACACTGTTCTCTATTGAACTTAGTCTGTTTTGCAGTTTTCTTATTTGATGATAGTATTATCATTATCAGTTATCACGAAGATAAAGTGTGCAAATTGAGAAAGAAACAATATCTAGCTAGGTATATGGTATATAATTTTCAGCATGTGAATATTTCTGAAAAAGATGTCGGTTTCTGAGACGTTAAAAACTAATTTAGGTAAGTACCTAAGTAGGTACTAAGCAGAAGCCCTTCAATTAAATGGTACATGCTTTGTATCAACCAACCATATGTATTCTATCGCCATAAAAATAATTAGACTATGGAACTCAGAAACTGTCCAAACAAAAAAGTATACAGGTACCACATGTACTTCAGTAATATGCACCCAAACTAAAGTGCTCTGAAGTGCACCTCATAATCTCGAAAACAATATACAAACGCCCACACTTCAATTTACATGAAGCATCAGTACCGAATATTAAGCAACTTTCCCATATGAGTACAAAATGTACTGTTTTTATCTATGACGTCTAACATGCATGATAATAACAACGGCCGTTGTCATTTCGTCCTTGGCAATGGCAAAACAGGCAAACAGCTGTTAGACTTAAATGATGACTACGAATCGTTTTGCATAAACAATATGCACATGCACTTAATAAGTACTTGTTATTATTATATAATGCAGGTAACAATTATGTAGGCAGTAATAACATGTGCTTATCGATATTGACAATTGAATTAAAAAGACGTACCTACTATTTGTGCAGCAATTGTAAGTTATACGATGGATGGACTGTGTGAAAGTAGATATGGTAAGAAAGAATGTTACTTGTGAGATGACGGCAGATAGAAGCGTATGGAAGAAGAAAACATGCTGCGCCGACCCCAAATAAAATTGGGATAAGGGCAGGAGGATGATGATATTTTAACCCCTAGTTCTACAATGATTACGTTTCTAAAAATTACACACTCGATTCACAAGATATAACTTAGTGACGTAGACCAAGGTTTGTTTGAACTTCGTAGTTGAAATAATCCAGTCTTGATCAGTCGCGTAAAGTGGATCATTTGCAAACTCGGTTCTAAAATCCAACCTAGGACTTCTCAATCGAATTCACTAGTATTGTGACACATATGTACTAAACAGCAAATGAAGTGTACCTCTAGTTTACATTTTTGGAAGTATACCTACAGGTGTTGAACACACCTGGTTCAAAATATTGAAAACTTAAATATCCAATGAACCTTAAACGGTTGATTAATCAAGCGCTAAATATAACCCTTAGTTGGTTTTCGGCCCATCTGCCAGTTTGAATGTATACCGAATTAAATGACCGTGACCCCCACATACAATAAAAAACGATACAAACGTTATGTGAAAAAATACTTAAAAAGGCTTATGAAATACCTGCAAAGAGGTCTGATGCGTCATAAATGAAACCGACGTTGTTCTTGTAGAATTTTATCTGCCCCGAACTTGGCAGGTTCCACTGCCGTGCCCCCAAATGATGATGCGTTGAAGATTATTGTCTTGCCTGTCAGGTCAATTGTAAGATTTGAATATATGCTGTTAGAGTGTAATAAGGAAATATAATATAATACTATCAGTATTGAGGACAAAACCTAGAACTCAATAACTACATAGTAAGGTACATTCATACTAATCATAACCATAGCTGTAATATAATATGTAACAATAGAGTTACATATGACTTATGAAAGATGCTTGTTCACCTACAATCCCACGTAAGACAGCATACAGAAAGAAAGAAAGCTGGTATGTAACTATGCAATGTAGATAGGCATCGCTACTAGTGTTCTTTCTGCGTACGGCCTAAATGTTAGTTACAATTTCCGGCAAAGCTATTTTTCACCGAAGTTAGCCATTGGGCGTCTGTTTATACATTTTCCAACTTTGGACTAGCAAGTTATTCGAAGTAATACCTATGTAACGGTCAAAATTGTCTAGTAACAAAAATCATTACTTTTTCCAGGGGTGCGACACATTCAAATCTCGTGATATGCGACCAGCTCGGCAGAGTCGTGGGCAGGGCCGAGGGGCCAGGCACGAATCATTGGACACTGGGTATCGAGGAGTGTGCAAGACGCATCATAGCTATGGTGCAATCTGCTAAGGAAGAAGCTGGTATACCGAAGGACCAGCCTTTGGATTCTTTGGTAAGATATTTTATTTATTTGGGACAAAAAACAGTTACATGCTTAGCTTAATACAAACAGATCCTTAAGTTGGTCCAATTTATTACTATATAGGTAATAGGCAGAATCAACAGTTTTAGATATCGTCACAAACGCTGATGATAATGCTGGAAAGTCATATTGGAGATACAGAAAAGAATCCAAGATAATTATGAAAAATCTAATTGAAAATAAAGAAGGTTTTGAGTTAAAAAAACAGTAATTAGGCAGAGTCCAGTTTGATAACAAACAGAAAGCTTAAAGTGGTTTGTTTTTTGCATTCCCTTTCAGTAATTAGTCTACCTAACTGACAGTTACAAAAAAGTGACCTACAACTGACAAGCAAAGGCATATTGTCACACAGAATAAACGTGCCCATTAATAACAATAAAGCTACTTAAAAATAGCGCGAACATTCTAGGAGTGGTCATCAATTCTTGGTAAACTAAATACCCCATTCATTCAATCAGTTTCTATCGCCAATTATTAATTCAACCTTCACTTGCAGGGCCTGACTTTGTCTGGCTGCGAGCAAGAGAGCAGTAATGCAGAACTGGCTACCCGTGTTAGAGAAAAGGATGCAACTGCTGCGAAAGAGATTTATGTTGGCTCTGATACTGCTGGGTCCTTGTTTACGGGAGCCACTAATGGAGGAATGGTGCTTATTGCTGGTGAGTCACATTCTAGCCTTTTCCCAACGATGCTGGGGTCGGCTTCTAGTCTTACCGCATACGGACGAGTAACACTGGTAGTGTTTACATGGAGTGACTGTATATTTGACCTCTCAGTTACCCGGCCAACCCGATAACTCTAGGTAAGACTGGTTTTCACATTTTGTGGCTTCTACTGACTGACTACGAGTGCAAAAGTAAAAAAAAAAATAAGTTCCTTCGCAACTGAAGAACATACATCTCAATATGGCCACCCATCCGAGGACCAATCGAGCCAAGCGTTGCTTAACCTTAAGAAGGATCGAATTGCGTGGCTGCTTAGTCACATCTAGTCATCCTCAGTCACAAATGCTAGTACAATAAACTTAAACGAACGGTTTGTATAACGGTTTCTTACTTTCCTTTTCAATTGAGAGTACGTACCTAATTGGCTGCTATTGAACTCTAGCTGTTAGGAACAATAACTGTACCTAACTGTTGAACATTGGCCTATTGCTATTGTGAAAATATAAAGGTCCTATAAAGGTTTCGTGTTGCAGGGTAATAGAACTAACTTAACAATAGATAGGAAATTATTATAGGCACGGAGTTGAGGTTTAATTTGTGCCAGAAAGTGGAATAAAACATTTTCCTTATAGGATTAAATGAGTAAACCATTATGGGGAAAAATGAAAAAAATAATAAAATTTAATCATTGATTATTTTTTATAAAACATATTAAGAGCCACGATAGACACCAATACATAAAATGTATAAAAATAATTAATTTTCGAGTGCATAAAAACATTGTGATTCATCGATCGGATGTTTTTCTTTTTGCGATTAGATTGTAAACAGCTGTTGTAAGTATATTTTACACTAGCAGAGTAAATAATATTTTATGAGTGACAGTACTTACTAGTAAAAAATGTTTTTGTTCGGAATTGCATTCCTTATTGAACAAAACCCTGTATTATTAAAATATGAGATAGAGAAGAGATGAGATATAGAGAAGAAATCTCCTGAAGCTTACACTACCATATGGGATAAATAGCAGGACACAGGGAGAGAGATGACACCTAAATGCCTAAGGAAGTGCTTCATTTAGTTGAGAAAACCTAAGAACCAGATTACTCAATACCTAGTAAAATACGAATATATCGATGTACCTACCTACTGCCAAATGAAGATAGACAAGTTTCAAAATGGCATTTAAGTACGGATGACATTAAACAGATATTATTTATCAAACACAAATATAAAAGGTTAAATGGAAAAGGTTAAGGACCTCTGAAGGCGAGATTCCACCGATGTGCAGCACTGTGACGCATATCAATGTTTCTTCTGGTCTACTCGCTCTAGCAAACAGTAACACATTGCGTACCATTCCAAAATGACCGCGAAATTGCAACCTTTATTTGCGAACGCATGCTAGCAGTGGACGCGTACATTCTTTTGGTTCGCGAACAAATGTGCGCGAACAATTTGGTGGAAACTCGCCATAACGTTACAAAATAGATTACAAGCGAACACCTACTATTGAATGCAGTAAAGGCAAATCTACAAGTGATTAGCATTGAGTCTCTGAGATTAAAAGCTTTTTGAAGATCTTTTATCTAGTCTTTGCGACTGTATTAATAGAATAAAGTGGTTTTGAAACTAGATGCATTGTATAGTGTTACCTGATTTACGATTGACAATGTTATGAATTGATGAAATGTAAGTATCAATTTTACTTAAACTGCAATAGTTTCTAATTAACCAAAAAATACGCAAAACAGACAGCCATTAGCTAAACAATGAGAAATCAGGTTCTTAATTACGCACTAAATTCTCATTACTTCTATTTAGGCTTTGAAATATATAGTTTCACAAATACTAGTTGTGGATTACTTAATAAGAATGTACGTATTTACACGAGGAAGCTAGTTAGACCCTGACACAGTTAATTTCAATCACGGCGACCAGTTCACCAGTCAAATTGTAATCACTTATTATTGCCTAGTTCGCATGGCGGTATTTTTATGTTTTGGATTTTCTCGTCCATGTACAATGCAATGATTTTTATTAACTTTAAAATAATTCGTTTTTCATGTAGACCTATTAAAAGTTCCTGCAGAACGTCAATAGCTAGGTGCATGGTTCCAAAGTGTGGGTCTCATGGAGAGGAACCAGTAAGAAACTCCATAGACTCTCTTTTCAATACAAATGAAATTGAAAATGCCATAAGTATTTCGCGTATAACATATTTCCAATGTATAAAAAAAAATATATCGGTCAAGCAGTCATCTTTCATGCTTTGAATACGTGCAAATATTTGACGTGTAAATTAATTTAAATTAATGCAGATTTTTTCATCAAAATAACGAGTTCTCCTTTTGGTTACAAAGTAATAAATAATGTGTTATGAATATGATGATGCAACTTTTTATGATTATTTTGTGAATCATTCTCGTTATAAGTAGCCTACAGGCTTATTCTAATTTTGCTCGAACTTGTTTCTGGATGACTATGCATGGATCATGGAATGCGAAACATGCAGAAAAAAGTTCGTGGTTGAATTGAGAACATCCCTCTTTTTGGGAAGTCAGATAAAAAGTATTCTTAACCCCTATCTACTTTCAATTGTTTCTACTGATCCATTGCGATCCACAAAGTTGCTGTCTTCAAAATCAGTATAATTTTATTATCATATTTTTGTTTTTGTATAAACAATATTTTGTGGTATTTTTTCCTTATTTTGAAAATATTTCTTGGCTATCAGTCAATGACCAATGGCATTCTCTTAGATTGATCGCCATCTTGTCTGTGGTAATGTTATGATATAGAAGTAGGTCGTATTGAAATAGGACGTCCAACGAGGCTGGTAGATAACCCTTGACCTTCATGCTAACAGTGCGTCAACAATGCTGATTATACAGGGAGTTCAAACGCAAGTCCTGCAAAGTTTGTGTCATCCTCTTTTTATTTTATTGGAATTCATCAAATGACCCCGCTGTGGGTGCAGCGTAAAGGGGTGTGTCTTATAAAAACCCACCATGTTCCTTCTTAAGCCCTTTATGAATCAGGGCCCCCGTAACTCTTTTGAAAACTTCGGTTAGCATGCATAGATGACTCTGTTCAGTACAATAGGGTTCGATTCCGGGTTAGATAATAACCAGTGTAACTTTTCAAACGTCAAATTGTTGTGTTCTTTCTAAATATAACTTATGTATATCAATGACTGATGGCAAAGCAAAAGATATTTGAGGATGAGGAAACCTGGACTTAAAATATGACTTTAAAGAAGAAAAAAATAATTGAAACGGTGATTTGTTTTCTATCGTGTCGACCGGTTTGTGAAGGTCATCCAAATGCCTAAGTTAAAATTTCGTCTAGATTTCTGGTCTATAAAATATTGAATGTACCGGAAAATAGCAAGGTCCAACTGTAATTCTTTCTTTTCAATACATAGGTATCGATAAAAATAGTAAATTGTAATGGAATGTTAAATTGTAGTATGAAACCTGTTTATCAAGCACGCCCACTTTATTAGCCTTGATTGTTGACAATGCACACTGTTTAATGGAAAATAACGAATTCGTTTGAAAATAAAGTATTAAATATTGACTTGTAGTTTAAATAGTTAAAAAGACGATTTCTTACCGAGAGTGAAATGAGAAAACTGAATTTTAAAGTTACTATTTCTACACTAGACTAATATTAATTACTGGCTTTTTACCCATGGGAACTACTCCATGCACCTGGATTAAACTATTAAATGGGCTGTCTAACACTGAAATATATTTTGAAATAGGACCGGTAGTTTCTGATCTTCATCTTTATGATATGGTCCCCGAAGGCTTTGGTAACTGCTGGCAAGTCCTCAATTCTTCAATGATAATCCATTCTCACGGGACTTAGGCAAGGCTATGTGTGTGCACTCATAAACAATATGTACCAAAAAATAATTACGCATTCTTTCATTGTTATTAATGTACTGACCTACTTAGTTATGTTGTATGAATATTAATGTTTTATGTCGAGCTTATAGTTATCAGTTTGAATTATAAAAGCAGACCTGATAAGAATGTATTATTAGGATTAAATATTTGCTGTTTATATTTAGAACAGTTAAACTAGTAAATTAACTCTGAACAAACTTAGACCCCCGCCTGTCTGTCGCGCTTTCAAACCAAAACTGTTTTAAATTTTTTGTAGCAGTACAACCTGAAAAAGAACACAGGTTACTTTTATTCGAGTGCGGGAAGTAGTTCCCTCGGGACATAGGTAGAACCTTAAAGAACAGCTAGTGGAAAATAAATGAATCTTATGGGATATTTTTGCTCACAATTGCAGCTTTTTGGACCACCGGCCATTGAAATCTGCTCATTGTCCATTATCATTAAACATTTTATGGTAATTTTGATTCCAGGAACTGGCTCCAACGCTCTGCTGAGAACTCCTAATGGAGAGCAACACGGTTGTGGAGGCTGGGGATACCTTCTGGGAGACGAAGGCGGTGGTATGTATCATTTTAGTTCGTAATCTGCCTTTCCAAAAACTAAAATCTAGTGATCTACTTCAACAAAGGAATCAGAATTATCCAGTTTTAATTTTGAGTACTGGTTTAACAAACTTATCTCTGATATCGATCTCTTGTTCACAATCTGCAGTGGCATAACTTTTTCTCGGCTCTAAAATACTCAATAAAAAAAATATAAAAAACGTTTCGTTAGCGTTTAAAAAATGCACAACCAGTCAAAACATGGTTTTTTATGAATATTTTTTAACATATGTCTTCCTAGCTACCAAAATAACCTTAATCTATTTTCTAGCATACTGGATAGCCCACAAAGCAGTGAAAACGGTCTTCGACGACGTAGACGGCTTAAATCCTTCACCATACCCAACTGACAGGGTTTGGGAGGTAATACGGGAACATTTTGATGCTGACACGAGAGCTGATCTACTGCCACATGCTTATAAACACTTCGACAAGTCCATGTTTGCTGGTAAGTTTTATTTTTAAAATATTTCTAAAATTGGTAGTGGAACGTTTTACGATGTGCCAAACAGTTTCAGCGCACATTTGATCGCGATCAAAAAAACGTGCCCACTCAAAAATTGCAACTTTGCTAACATTTTAGAAATACTATTCACTCGCAATTTGTTACTATTCGTTAGAACGAGTAGATCACAAGAAACATTTGTGTGCGTCACATTGCTACACACCGGTGGAATGTTGCCTTTACATTTACAATAACGGTGGAGAAATCACGAATTCAAGAGACAAACCTTTTTTTATTAAAGTTCTTGATATTTACTGAAATGTATGTAACCTGACACTAAAAATATCAATTAACAAAAAAATATATATATAAAAAAAATATTTTTTAAACAAAAGGAATTAGGCACAACTATCACAGAGGTAGACATAATTTATTTCTTCATTGTCCACAGGAGTAACATCAAAACTGTCGTCCCTAGCTTACAAAGGCGACGAGCTCTCCCGCCACTTATTCTCTCAAGCCGGAGTTACACTAGCTTCGCACGTAGCTGCGCTCGCCGTGCACTGTGAGACCCGACGTATTCGCGTCGTCTGCGTTGGATCGGTGTGGAAGAGCTGGGATATATTGAAACCTGGGTTCTTGAAGCAGTTGAAGCATAGGAAGGTTAGTATTTTAAACCAGCTCAAGTGGTTAAAAAGACCTGAAGTGGTATACAGTTACAATCACATGAAATTCATTTTATATTTTGACATTGTTTGAACTCTAAAAGGCCACCTACAGTTCCGGCATTTCTTCACAGGGATAGTCAGGAAATGCCGGTCCCAACGTTCTTAAAATAACTTGACCTATAAAAGCGATGTACTGACCAACTTGCAAAGTAAAAGATATAGGTTTCGTATAGTTCTTAATCACACAGTGGGTAGAATATTTAATAATCAAAACTATCATTATTTTTTACAGGTTAAAACCGAGCTCGAACTTGTAACACTTCGAGTATCAAGTGCAATGGGGGCAGCTTGGCTAGCCGCCAAACACGTGGGTTTCGAGTTACCCAGAGATGACACGGCATTCTGCAAAGTTTTCTACACTTACCACCCTGAAGAAATCGTCAACGGCAATGGCAATGTCGTTAATGGCAAAACCCTGAACGGCAAACTTAATGGCAATGGCATTGCCAATGGTAATGGCAGCATTCTTGCCGAAGATTGGAGCTAATGATAGGCTTAGTTATAGTACAGCTTGCCAAAAAGATTAGGATTTGTATAGCTTATTTTTTCTGGTAACATTTTGTGAGGGCTGGCAACACAGACTATATCCTATATGCCTGGCGACTATTGATTTTTAAATGAACTCCAGTTCATTCATAAAGAAGTCTCAAAAAGATTTGTTTTGTTTCTATTCTTTTTGCCGAGCTGTGAAAATATACGTAGTATTCCCAAAAAGAATATTCAAAGTACCTACCTAAAATTGTATTGACATATCTACTTATTTTGGACCGTTATTTAAGGTACAGATTTTTGTGAAAACTACGTTTTAAGTATAGTTTAATGTTAAGTTACCTTAATGAATTTAATATACCAAATGGAATGTTGACCAAGAATATAGTGATGGTAGTAGGAATTTGTGATAATTCTGCCAATGCTAGTCGCAAAATTCACATTTTTGTTTTAATGTAACTGTTTACAATGAGTTTCAAACACAATACAGGTATATTTACTTTGTGAAGTTAGCCATCTATACGGATCAATTCGCAAAGAGACAAATGGCTAACTTCAAAAATGAAAAGTTATTTCACGCGAAGTGTAATTTTGCCGCTCCGAAGTTGGCTAACAGTGACTTCACGATGGTCAAAATGTACGAATTAATACTATTACACGTAAATACTTATGTGTAACCATAGGCGTCTAATGACTAACATCGAAGCGGCAAAAACAACAATGATTTCGATGTCAACATATTTGACAACCTTTTAGACGACCTGTAAGGACGTAATTATCTACTAAATATACAATGACTAAATACGTGTCTACATTAGAAAAATATACTCTAAAAGATTTATACAATAAACCAATTCGATAGACTTAAATATTTGGCAAGAGAATATTATGAAAGCGTATTAATATAATGTAATATTTATAATCTAGAAATAGCGGTTGCAGAACGATCTGACATTTGCCACAGCACATACATATCGATCTGATTGACTTTGAAAAGGCGGGAAATATTGTTTATAGCTCTTTATGTTTAATGACCCATAATATGAAAATACAGATCAAGAAATATTAAAACAGGATGTGTTAAGGTACGTTTTAGAAGCGATCTGACGACTGCAAACGCCGATAGGATCGTAGCAGCAGCATGTGCAGTCGCCCTCATCTACCGATCGATTTCGTGCAGTCGCTGCAAGTACAGTCGGTAGCTCGCTTCTAATAAGCACCTTAAAGATCATTAATATAATTTACTACTTGTATATTTTAATGAAATGTGAATACATAGCATTAGCTGTATGCTGTGTGTATGACTATTTTCAATACCTAGGTACTTAATAGTCACGTTTAGCAATCAAAAGGTAAATTAGTCATTCCAGTTAAAAATCCATGGGTCATTTCACTAAGTCTTTGTTAGATATAAATAATATTGTATATAAAAAATAAGTCCATGTAAATAGATATAGTTCCTATTTTTTATTTAGAGGTAAGTTTCATTTGTTTATGATAGAATCAATTGGTAAGGTAATGCAAAATATTGTAATAATCATTAAAAAATATACTTATACAATTATTATGAATATACCTTTTATCCATACCTATTCGATATTTTTCTTTGTAGTTGTTCCCTGTAACAATTAGGTGCAATATATCTACAAAACTATTATAATCATATTCCGTTTTAAATTCACCTGCATAAGTAGTATCACAAATAAGGAAACTGGTTCTAAGCATTTTAATGTAATAAAAATTATATAACAAAAACTAGAACATTTAAATACAATTTTAGTAAGTAGGTAGTTTTAAACGTGGTAAAACCTACATTTTTATCCCGTTTTGTTGTTTTAGTATCTAATAAATTAAACAAAGTTGACAAACCAGTTCAATATTGATTCAGTTCCCGCCTTCGGTCAAGTTGAGAGTAAGCAAGGTCATTTAAAATGGAAAAGTAAACAAACTAGTAGGTAGGTATCAGTATGTATGTATACCTACTCTTCTACGGTTCTTGTAACTTTGAAGATCTGAAATTAGCTATGCGACGCCTCGCGCTCGCGCTTTCGATTAGGTACCTAGTGAGAAACCACTCGCAGCCCATAAGCTACTCACGAGACAGGAACTTGTAAATGTTTTTCACTATTTGGTTTTATCACGCAGTTTTAATGTGACCATTATGCTATTAAGCCCTTGCCATTGTAAATCCATGCCGTACACAATGAGAGATGCAGCAGCCGGGAAAGTTCATCTAAATCGGGATAGTATTTTGTTTTTTTTTTTAAGGCCTAAGATATTGGCCGCGTTTAATTCCATTCAATCAATCTTTATTATCTGTAACAAGTAACCGTTACAAAGTAGTTGTAACTAGTTATTTATCACGTTTATTTGCCACACCACTATTGCGCTAGTGTCAGTTTGACTGTCAAACTTTGACACAAAACTTTTCATTCAATCATTCAACACCGTCGTTTTGACAATTTGATCATCAACAATGAATATTTCGAGATTTTCTCGTATATTTCAGATAAAACCCGTTATAATTAAAAACCTTAGATGTTCTAGCCGTGCAATAGAAGCTCCTAATAGCCATAACAATAGAAATGATACCAAGAACAGTTATTATAGTGGAATATTGGCAGTGGCGGCCGGGGTGATAGGTTATATTAGTTTGAAAGAAAAATTGTTAGCTGCGACTGTAATAAATAATGATTTAAAAGGTAGGAGAGAGCAGTTTAACTTTATAGCTGATGTGGTTGCTGTGTCGGCGCCGTCCGTGGTGTATATAGAGATAAAAGACGGTCGTCGTTTGGACTTGTTTTCTGGTCAGCCCGTGACTCTGTCGAATGGCTCAGGCTTCATCGTGAAGGAAGATGGGCTCATATTGACGAATGCTCACGTTGTGGTGAACAAGCCTAACGCTATAGTGAACGTGCGGTTATATGTAAGTCATGTTTTCAGAGATAATTTTCATTATAAGAGTTGTCAGATACTGATGTAATATGACGAAAGAAATGATTTGTAGCTTCAATTCGACTATGTTTTGGTAAATTCTGTCATGTGATACTTAGGTATACATTCTTGCACACAGTTTTATCTAAAAGTACCGACATGTAGCAAATTTTTATGTTTATTTGGTTTCTGCGTAAATTTTTCTGATTATTTTTTTACTATGTTTTCAGGATGGATCCATTCACACTGGTTTTGTTGAAGATGTGGACCTCAAATCGGATTTAGCAACACTTCGCATCCCCGTGAAGGGGTTACCTGTTATGAAATTAGGTTCATCATCAGATATACAGCCTGGCGAGTGGGTTTGTATTGCATTTTCCTTGTCTATCACTCATCGTTGCAGATATTAATTTCAAAATTATTTTAATCCTCATATGCCAGAAGCTAAATGGTAAACTATGTCTTGGTGTATAGAAAGGGATATAAAATGCCATGTTGCAATCTGGTTAATTTATTTTAATAATTAAGAGTTCGAAGTATAGTTTGAATCCTTTGCTGCTTTAGATTTGGCAGAAGACCAAGTGTTAATTTCTAATGATTTGTGATACTGTCATAATGTTGGCATTCAGAAACAATAATTTATTAACTACTTCCTGCCAGTAATTTCACTAAAAGACTGAAAATCTTAATATAATTCCTATTATATATAAAAAATCCCTATATTTTGTTCAATATAATTTCAGGTAGTGGCGATGGGTAGTCCTCTAGCCCTCAGTAACACAGTGACCGCTGGAGTTGTGAGTTCCACTCAGAGAGCCAGTGAAGAACTTGGTTTAAGAGGTAAGATATGATTTCATTGTATACTCCATATCATGCTTTTATTACTGCACACACAAAACCAACAAATTCCAGTTAATATTTTATCATATTAGTGTATTGTTATCAATACTAAATGCAAAAGGCAATATCAGGATGCTGCAATCCTTGAAAGATGGTTAAATTACTTATTGCCTGTACCTAAGATTCACATTACATAGTCGCATAAGAGTTTGACCTAATAAACGTGTGTTTAAAAAATTAAAGTTAATCATAACAATATCTTAAATTCCAGGAAAAGACATGGTATACATACAAACAGATGCTCCGATCACATTTGGTAACAGCGGCGGTCCACTAGTGAACTTGGACGGTGAAGCGATAGGCATCAATAGTATGAAGGTCACATCCGGTATATCGTTTGCTATACCCATTGATTACGTCAAGGAGTTTCTGGCTAAGAGTAAGTTTTTGTTTTTTTATTTTTAATGAGCTGTGTAAAATTTTGTGTTTATGTGAATGCTACTAATATCCAGGTGCATGATTTGACTATAATGATAACAAGTTGTATACTCTCCGCCCATCGGCGAGTTGACAACTGAAATAGGTTTGGTTATTGTGTACGGGTAAGGTACATTTAGAAATGATAAACTGATAGAAATGATAATGTCTTATATTGTCTGTTCACTTACACTCAGTTACACAATTAATAATGATAAAAATGATAGACCCGCGGCGAAAAGGGCCGGAAAAAATGCCCAATAGAACCAACGAAATGCAACTACTGCTCGATTACTGCTCGATTACACGTTTTTATGTATTTCGCTGCGCGTCGATGTCAGCATAAAACTAATACTAGTATAATGTACGGCTTTGCTCGTACATATTGTTTAAGTTAAATGGTGCAACTAACGGTCAATGTTGAATGTTAACAAATGGTCTAACATCAGGTTTGTATTATGTATTGTCATCAGAACTGAATATTGATGCATTTTAAAGTCCTAATTACAAGTCAACTTAAATTAATTAAGGTTGAGTGGTGTTTTTCTGTGTATGTGGTGTTCATTTGAATTCTACTGAAGTTGTTTTATGTAATTTACTTAAGAAGATTGTTACAACAAAGGACAATGCTCAAAAAAAACCCAAGCCCGGCGCAAACGAAAAGTAACTCAAATTATAGGTAATAATAAGTAATGAAATACTGCATAGGAGGCATCATCGAAATCAGTGGCTATATGTGTGAAATTGCTATTTGATTTTTTAAAGGGGTAACATGAGCAGCTGGGGCTTATAGTTTAATTAAAGTGCTATCTGAAACAACAAACAAGTAATAAGCTTCTCCAAAAAGATAAATCAATACCGAAGTACAGGCTGCAGCGCCCACGTCATCGCGTCATGAGCGTTTTACATTACTTAGGGTGGGCTAGACATGAGGAACAGTTCGCGCATCCCGTAACATTTTTGGATCTCGTCGTGTTAGAAATAAAGAATCGATGACTTTTAAGCGTTATTATTAAAATGAAAAGTACATCCATATCCTGTTTTAGTTCTATCATCCTATTATCTTGTAAAAGTAGGTAGAATAGTGGAGAAGTTGCTATAAACATGTCATTATGTACACTCTTAAACCACAACTGTATCTGTTTGCTGTTCCTTTTACTAATACATTATGTTACCTCTAAAATCTTGCGTAGCAATGTACCGCAGATTTCAAAATTAAAATAGCAATTTCACACATATAGCCACTGATTTCGATGATGCCCCCTATGTAATATTTAATTACTTATTTTTACCTATATTTTGAGTTACATTTCTTTTGCGCCGGGCCTGGGTTTTTTTCTCATACTTCATGAGCATTGTCCTTAGTCAGCTTTGTACCTTATCGTAATAAGTATGTTAAATTGAAGGATTATCTTGATAAGTGGGTTTTTTAATATTTTTGATAAACTGGAAAATTATGAATAACTGCATAATTTGTAACTAATATGTTTGTATGTTTGCTTGTGTTGCTTTTGTTTGTATAATTTTTCTATTACTTAATCCTTAGGTATCTGTCAGAGTTTTCCGTTTTAAGATATTGTTAAGTTATTCTATTTTAAACAATCATATTGTAATATTCTATTTTTTCTATATTTTTTTAATTGCATATTGATTTTATTCAATGAAATCATACTTTTTACTATTCCTATAACCTTTTACACTGTAATTGTCCTCCACATTTTTTTTACTTTATAATAATACAAATGGGTAATTTAGAACGTTCAACAGGGACGACGAAGTCTCCGCAAGTGTCGCGGCGGTACCTCGGCATCACGATGCTCTCACTCACGCCCAATATACTGATGGAGTTGAGAATGAGGAATCCTGAGGTACGTAAACTAGTTGTTTATTAGTTTAAGGTCAAGTAGTATGTGATGAGAAAAAAAATGAACGCTTTATTGTTGTCATCAAATGTAAAAAATATTAAATATTGTATTCAGAGTTAGTAAATAAAAATCGACTGTTATTATGTGTAGTTACTTTATTAATGAATGTGTTGTTTTATAATTTTCAGATGCCGACAGACATTGAACACGGAATATTAGTGTGGAAAGTTATCATCGGATCACCAGCTTACAAGTGAGTTCTACTTTTACTGACTAATATTGAGACATAATCACCAAGTGTAATAACGATCTCAAGTAGCATAAGAATATAAATTGACTGTACTAAGGTCTTTAAAACTGAACTTTTTTGTAAAACAGTCAACTCTATTTTCCAGTGGTGGTCTCCAACCCGGCGACATAGTGACAAGTATAAACAACAAACCAGTGAGGACAGCTAGCGACATCTACATGTTACTAGAGAACACTAGCGGCAGTTTACGCATAGAAGTCGTTAGAGGGCGCCAGCGAATCGCGCTCACAGTTACACCAGAACTACACTGATAGAAATATCTTCTAGAAACTGTTAACAAGGATAGTCAAATGTTATAAATAAACACCTGTATCTATATGCCAGTGGTGCAAATATGTAATTGTAAGATATTGCTCACTCTGTTATTACTATATAAAAAATATTCTCTATACAGTGTATACAGAATGTTTCTTTTTGGTGTATACTACTTATGTACCTACACTAGTGATGCACGGCTGATTATCGACAAAAATATCGGATTTGAAAAGACGTAGAATATTTGATTTGGTTATCAAGTGAATGTTTTTTTGTGATAGATATGCCTGGTGAAATACAGTGTTCAATATCATAATCACATCGTTTTTTTCTCTCTTGAAAACTCAACTAAAAATATAACCTTTTTCACGAAGCCTGATTGTCACAAAATAGGCGCTTTATCGACAATAGGAGATGTATTTATTTTTCAAAGATATGATTCGTCAAATGTTAATTTAAACGAAGCAGATTTTTTTTTATTTCTTTTTTAGAAGGTGCTTTTTGTTTTTGTATAGATTTATGTAATATTTTACATTTTATACATAGTTGTTGATAAGAATGTTTGTATTATATAGAAAATGTGATGAGAAATCTTTTGTTTTATTATTATTAATACGCTCATAATTAAACTACGTTTCTTGTAGAATATTTGATACGTAATCGAAATCCAGAACATAAAGTTGCACTTGCACGTCGGGATTTAGAGATATACCCCTCTTAAAGTACCAAAAACGCGTTTTTTTATGAAATTTGACGTAAATTTTTTGGGGACGTTTGCATCTTGTCACATAAAAAAAAAATTATTTCCAAACAACCGTTTTGGATGAAGAAAAAATATAAAAATGGCCAATGTACGTACATAAAAATTGTGACTTCACGTGAATATCGATTTTATAGCAAATGGCAATCCAACAGATGGGTAACTTTTAAATTGAATTTTAATTTAATTTCAAATTGTATTTGAAAATAAAAATGAGGGGATAAAGTCGTGTTTGTGTTTTATATCTTAAAAATATGTTTTTATTTTATATTTTTGTTTTGGTGAGAAAGCTAACCTGCACCTTTTTTAAGTGTACTTAATTATTATATTTTTTTCCTTAATTAAGGAAAAGACATAAAGAATATTTTATATTTTGTTGTAGATACCATTAATTAAAGCAAGTGATAATTATGCACCCAGTTATCGATCTAGTGAGTTGTTTTTTTCTAATACATTTTTAATAACCAAAATGTTCTTTACTGTGATGATGAAAGACGAAAGTCCGTGGGATTGTTTATGTACTTCTTTTAATGATTAAAATTAGTTGATGCTTATTTCTTTTGTAACAATGATTGAACCACATCACTAATTTAATTATTTTTATATAGGTGTCATGGATGGAGATAAGCCGATACTTCGGATGCCCCCTAATTCAGAATCAGGTTTGTCCTACTATCATATACATATTAGCATATTCTTTAAAAATAAAAGTACAAAAAAAAAGTTAAGTAATAAATATTGAAATAATAATGATGAGCAAAAAGCAACCTGTTTCCGCCCGGGATCGAACCGGGGGCCTTGTGCGTGTGAAGCACACGTGATAACCGCTACACTACGGAAACTTGAAAGTGTTGTGCGAAATAGTAGATTGTATGTACCTTGATACTACTGTGACGTCACCACACCAGGTTTCAGAGCCTAGATTCCGGGACTACTTATTTCGGTATTGTTGGCATTTAAAAGGTAGGTGTGAAGGATGTGTTGTAGTGGTATAAAGAATAGCCTTGGAAAAATTCCAAGTATTCAATACGTACCTATGTATCTGTCTTTGTATGTGTACTATACCTACCTACATTATAATCATAACTTTGGTTTTCTGTACCTAAACTTAGTCGGTCGTAGTGAAGTGACCTCGCCTTTTTTATCGATATTTAAATTGTTTAAAAATATTTTAATTTATTAGAACCAGAAGAAGATCTTCCTCCAAGCCAAACTAATAGAGAAGATGCAAAGATGGTGAAAGACGTGGGAATCCTTATTGAATGGCTTGAAGATAACTTCGGATATGACCTGGCGACAGCCAGGAAGCATAACAGTGCGTTTGTTTTATTTTATTACTATATTCCGACATAGGTTTCACCCCCTTCCTAAGAGAACAGCTTCCCATCATCCTCCGAGCCTTTTTCCCGACTATGTTGGGGTCGGCTTCCAGTCTAACCGGATGTAGCTGAGTACCAGTGCTTTACAAGGAGCGACTGCCCTATCTGACCCCCTCAACCCAGTTACCCGGGCAACTCAATACCCCTTGGTTAGACTGGTGTCAGACTTAACTGCTTCCCGCATATGCCTAAAAAGTAGCTATAAGTTATTCTGACGTGTAAGCTATACGTTTTCGAGCTACATATTTCTAAATTCTTGAGTGTCTGTAATTTAATAACGATTTTATGTTTATTCCAGCGGAAGGAGAAAAGCCACATAAAAAACACAAGAAAAGTATGTAATATTCAATAGAATAAATTCAATAATATACTTGAATTAAAGTTACTTACTTTAATGCATTTTTTTAGAAAACTCTAAGGAAAAGAAACGTAAGTATAAATTTTTCGATGCTTATACTCACGTTTTAGCTTTGCAGATTTACCGGCAATCTCATATACCTTTATTTTTAAGCAAACAATTCGGACCCTGTTTGGGTAAGGGAACTCAAAGATTACTTAAAGGACCTCACCACACGCTTCAAACAGCAAGATATAGCAAGTTACACGAATCCTATTATTGCATGTAAGGCTATTTCATAATAATATACTTCTACTAGTTCCTAAAAATATAACATTACTCCTACAGGACAGGCTGTTCCCCGAGATTCCCCACGCATTCTGAAGGAACCATTGCCAACCTATAATCTACCTACCGACACTACTGCCAAGTTTCATCAAAATCCAACCAGTAGTTTTTGTATGAAAGAAGAATACTAATTAGAAAATGTATTCATTTCAGCAATAGAAAAGAAACATGATGTGAAAATAAACGATATTGATGGTAACGTATTAATATTGTTAACTTTCAAAAAATCTTAATGTTAAAAAAAACTAATTGTCAGGCTCTATTCATAACAACATTTTAACATTATTTTTGTTTGTTTTGTAGTGGATCAATATGGTAAGATTTAATTTCACAATTCAGTTTAATCATCATAAGGTTACGCAACTCTTGGAGCGGTCGTTTAATGGATGGGTAACCGTATCAGTGTCTCCGCATTTCGAACGCCCGCCGCCTACATACCAAGTGATATTGGGTTGCCCGGGTAACTTGTTTGAAGAAGTCAGTTAGGCGGAAGCTCCATGTAAAACCCTGGTATAGTTATCGGCACGGATAATGAGCTCTCGGCGGAAGAGTGGGGATCGCTTTGCGCACTGTACACTTATGGCAATAAACTCTAACACTTCTGCGCAGGTGAAGGTCAGGGCTCAATATCCTTGCCGATGATTATACTCAGCTGTATCCCTTCAGACTGGAAGTCGACCCCAACATTGTTGGGAAAAGGCTAGACAGATAATGTTATATCTATTGGTTTATGGTATACCTACTTATTTGATGACAATAAAAATGTTTTGGTATAGGTGAAATATCAATAAACTACACTGAATTAAAGAAAGAAAAGAAGGAAAAGAAAAAGAAGAAATCAAGTAAAGGCAAGTAACGAACGCGGCAACGTTCACCAAATTAGCTTAGATGCTCATTTGTTTTAGTCAATCTTATCACTATTAGGACCGGACTTCAATTCTTTACCTCTATATCTAGACACACGGCAGTGTGTCCGCCAAGTTCGAGCAAAAAAGGCGACACACCGGCCGTGGGTTATATTACACGAACCATTTCGGGCCAAATTCGACCCCCCTGTAACTCAAAATCTATTTTATTTACGCATATCAAATTTCTAGTATCTGTTGAAACCCCATCACTTATCTAAAATACAAAATTTCATTAATATACCTATTGTAGGTCTTGAGATATTGACGTCAGAAAATCGCTATTTTTACTATACACTCACTGACTGATTCACTGATTCACTGACTCACTCATCAAAAACCTAGACCACTTCCAATGGTCGTATTGACTTGAAATTTGGCATGGAGGTAGGTCTTTATGTCAAGGTAAAGGGAAAAATCTGAAAATGGCCAAGTGTGAGTCGGTTTCAAAGTAATGAAGGTGTTTTATACCCGGTGTAAATTTATACGGAACTAAAACGAACTAAATTTATCTATATTTATATAATATATCTTCGAATGGTACAAAGGTTTGTATTTAGTCAAAGTAAAGTAAAAATCTGAAAACGGCCAAGTGTGAATCACTTTCGAAAATAACGAATGTGTAACTTTGATCCACGAACATAATATATGATAACATGTCATGTCAGTCAGTTGGTAAATCTAGTCATAGTTAATCTAGTTCATTTCTTTGTAAGAAACATAGTGCATATTAAAAAATCTAAAAGATAGTATAAATGAGACATTTCTTTAACTAACTTCATCATAAGAAAAAAATAAAATAAACAACCTTACAAAAATAAATGAAATCCCACCCAAAACAAAAATGTGAAAGACTGCCAAGTTCGATAATATGGGAATGCTTCGCCTATAAAGAAGTGAGATCTGAATAAGTACCAAGTTCCATACACATACCTCAGTTAAAAATAGTTACTTTTTAATGATGATTACTTGGCAAGTTTTAATAGAAAATTAAATACTTGATTCATTGCGTTTAGTAGGTTTATAACAAGGTGTATGAAAACTTGCCAAGTAACATCATTAAAAAGTAACTATTTTTAACTGAGGTATGTGTATGGAACTTGGTACTTATTCAGATCTCACTTCTTTTATAGGCGAAGCATTCCCATATTATCGAACTTGGCAGTCTTTCACATTTTTGTTTTGGGTGGGTATATTTTACTGGGTAATATTTTACCTAAATGCGAGAGTTATGCCCGTGCCCGAAATTCATATTAAGTGTTCCCTAAATGCGCTTAGGGGATCCCTAAATTTAGGTATTTGTTAGTGAAAATGGGCATTACTCTCTCTATCAGACCGCAACAAACCTATTGAACCGATATATCATAACATATAAATAAATCAAAATATACTACTTTTATTCTGGTGCGGGAAATAGCAGTACGTGGGTGAAACCGCAAAAAAACCCTGAGTTTTGCTATAGAAACGCGAGCCCTGGACACTTTCAGCTACGCATACTTTTTATACGAAAGTCCACGAAAGCCGCTGAAAAAGAATACCTACAATAATTTCTTACCTACTTAATTAGTATATCGTTTCAAAATAGGCCGCAAAACAGCAATTTTCGAACGTCAAAATTACATGAGACAGCTCCAAAAATGCCACTTCCTATGTGTTATTGTGAGGAAGAAGAAGTGGCGCAACAAACTCCCTAGCAACAAAAGTCACGTCGGTCTGTCTTATAAAAAAAAAAACATGTTCATAATTACAATCTCTATTCAAAATTAAATTACCCAGTGTTAATTTAATAGGTAATTGATTATTATATTCTGTTTCAGATCATAAAGTGGAGGCCTTAAGGAATGGAGAACAGGACAGCGGCTCACTTTTAGAAGACGAAATGCGACTCCCCTCGCTAGAACTTTTATTATAAAATACACAATTGATATAAACCGAATTTTATTCCTATTGGCTTGCACATTCCTACTCCTAATCCTAATAACTTAAAAAATCTACTTGATAAGTGTTTGTAATGCCCAGACTCTGTAAAAGCTTAAAAAAAAAATTTCGCTATTTAAACATATTTGCATAATTATCTTAACGGTTATACCTTCCGATCTGCTAAAATATTTTAAACTGAAGTGTTTGTTCGAACACGCCAATCTCAGGAACCTCTGGATAAAAGAAAAATCAATATCAAATTGCCCATTTATCGAGGAAGACTACTACGTGAAACATTTTATCGGAGTGCCTGAAGTATTTCTCACTGCATGAGTAAAACTGCTGGCAGAAGCTAGTAGAATCAATAAAATACTTTAATATCGACTGATTGAAAGTCAATGAGCACTAAATTGCTTTCAACGTTAAAGAAAATGCATTTGTCGATTTGCGACGACATAAAACGTTAAATAGAGAAGTTTCATCTTAAATTACACTGTGGATTACCCACAAAATCTTCGGACCAAATAGTGTTGGCTATCGATATCAGATATCCGAGTATCGATACATCGTGTTCGTTTTGTGAATCGCCTTTAGGTTGAATCGGGTATCGAGTAGCTCTGGTTTTTGTGTCTTTTTATTTGCTTTGTTTTAACGATAGATATGTAGGTAATTTAAACACTTTCTAGTGCCACTTTTTTTTGATGCTTCATAGTCATGATATAAGATTATTTGGAGGCAATTTACGGTACCTACTGAGCAAATGTTTTAAATTAAGTAGGTATGTACCTATTCGATACCTACCTGAGGTATAATTATGTGCTCACTACCACTACCAAATAATAAATGATTTAAAGCCAAAAGATAACTCTCAGAAATTATTTTATGTATCGATTGGTCACTAATCGATACCTCCATCAAGACAGTTGCACATTACATAAATACATTGACACTTATCCACATCTTGATGACCACTAAACGTCACTACCATTACGTCATTTATAACGGCTAATGTGCACCTACACTTACGCAATGTATTAATGGCACCAGCTGAGCCCGGGTAGGTGCAACTTAGCACTAAAGTTTGACAGCGGGTATTTTGATGATATTGGCTTTATATTGTGCGGTCAGAGGTAAGTAGGTTAACGGTAATGGTCAAAGTGTGTCAGTAAAATTACCAGTGAACTAATATAAGTTTTATAAGCTTAAGATTTTTGGAAAATTCTGACAGTGTTAGATATCCCATTTAACGAGGTCTACGCTTTTTATCCGCGTGCACTTAGTAATTTCAACACGGGACATGGTTGAAAACATTTACAAAAATGCTTTAAAAACCTATTCGTTTCAAGTAACTCCAAAATCGAATACCAGAAAAAAAGAATCGATATATTCACTCGTTTGCAAATGCAAAGTGAAAAAATCGACTAACTCATTCGCTTCCCTATTCCTACCTTTTCTGTGGACTTAATTCGATGAGCGGCGATCCACTCACAATTGTACAAACACAAAATGAAATTGTACATGTTTAGAACGAAGCAAGAAAGCTTTTACAGTTCCACTGGGCTTTGATTAAACCGTGTTGCCAGATTTAAGAAGACTTTTGAAAAAGGAATGTTATTCCTGATTACCTATGATAGGAAATGTTTTGAACGTTTGGTGTATCGAGATTTTTGTTGTGAGTGGGTGAATTGATTTCGTGGTGTTTTAGATTGTATAAAAGAGTGGCTAGATATTCGAATTGAGAAGTGTTTTTTTTTAAATAGAATATGCCTTTATTATAAGTTACTTATTATGGGTGATTCTTTGGCTCGAACGCGTTAATCTCAGGAATCACTAATATTTGAAAAAGAAAGTTAAAACAAAAGGTATAGGTACCTATAAAAAACATTGATGCATGTCATTAACGCTTCAACAAAGTATGAAAAACATTCTCATTTAACTAAACTGCAGTTAAAATTCCAATTATGTACCTAGGTAACAGTAACAGGCAATAACTATAAAATTGAACGACAGTGTAATACCATGTGGACTGGGTCGTTAATTTTGCACGCGATTGTAATAGTGACAATGCTTTATACGCTTACACTGTCGTGCATAATAAATGAGCATGCATCAGTTTGCTCATTAAACATTTACCCCCTTACTACAAAAACTTAAACATCTGTTGAACACTTGTCTAAAAAAAGTGTGGGTGCAAAACGGACCTTATTGCAACGTCATAATTTGTCATTTAAAGTTTTTTAGTAAGGCTGCTAATATAATATTTTTTTTTTAATAATTAAAAATACATTTACGTACAAAATAATATTAAAAACCTTTTCAACCGATTTCCCAAAAAGGAGGAGGTTCTCAGTTCGTCGGATCTTTGTTTTTTTACGGTGCAGTAGGTACCTAAAGGGTAAAATAGGACCACATTATTCAGACTTCGTTGTCTGTTTGTCACCAGACTTATAGTCTGTTTTTTAATCTCGTAGACTAAATTGACACTTGCAAAATGTCAAACTTTCTAATAATTTTGCTAGCTCCGTGGTGCAGTGTTGTACTTACGATACCGGTTCGTTGAATCGTAACTTTTTACAATAAGTCATCCTGAAATAATGGGCTTATCCTTGATGATTACGCAAGGCTTTGCGTGGTCAGATATCCCTGGCAGTTTGTAGCACGTCGTACAGCCATGTGTACGTACGTGAATTTTAAATATAAAACTTTGAATAAATATTAAATTCGTCTATTATAGATAAAAAGTTACGATTCAACGAACCGGCATCGTAAGTACAACACTGCACCACAGAGCTAGCAAAATTATTAGAAAGTTTGACATTTTGCAAGCGTCAATTTAGTCTACGAGATTAAAAAACAGACTATAGGTGTCTCATAAACCGTGATAGTAAATCAGTTGATCGTTTTCAAAATAAATGTTTTACTTCTTTACAACTTTGCTTGTTTTAGAGAACGATTCGCACTTCGTCGGATTTATTTACTAGGTGTTACATTTAATGTGGTTACACTGGAGCGCAGAATAAAGTGCTTCTAACTCAAGACCTCTATTTTCTTTTTACGTGTTGAAGCCGATTAGGGTCGTTCGATGTACGAAATAAAATGAAACACTTAAATACGAACGATCGGTCATATCGGTTTTATAATAAAACTCCAAGTCAGTAATAAACTTGACCCAATTTTGACCTCCAAATTGTATTTATTCAACGCTTCTGAAGTGTACCGATATTTCGTGATGCGGTATTGGTGTAAAACAGGAATATTTTTCTGTTAAAACGAGCATACCTGCTCATCCTTTATAAATTATCCATCATAGGTCTACAACATATAGACATTTTTACTCAGACGAGCATAAGTGTAGCGAATAAGTATATACGATGGCATAACTAACTTAGTTTCTACCACTCGAAACTACTTCGTGCACTCGGATATAAATTAGCTGATAGTCTTACTCGATTAATGGGCTATCTAACACTGAAAGACCGTTTCAAATCAGGCTAGTAATTCCGGATTCAGTCACAAGTATAATATTTGTATAGATTAACGTAGAAGGGAATATGAGTATATAATTAATAGGGCAATCATGCAATAAGTAGGGAACGTAATTTTACAACATGTTGAGGAAGAAAACAAATGAATGAACAAGAAAACCTATTTGTGAATTCAATTTCTTTCAATAAAGTGCCAGTGGCTACACAACACCACAAAGAGTACCAGAGTATTAGGTATCTACTACACCTACACACGAAGGTACAAAAAAGCACTAAGTAAGTATACTAAGGTATCAAGACAAAAATCTATACTTGCCATTGGTTCTTGGTTCTGACATCAAATATCCTGTCTGACATTTAAAGAACAAAGAAAAGTAGGTACACAACTTCCAACATTCAATGGAGATAAAAGTGTTACATTTAAGCCACAAAACTCAATACGTATAAAGAGTTCCCGATAAAGAATACTGCTTAGAGAATCAATAGCGGAGAAGGAAGATAAATTACAACAATGATTGTGTTAATGGCTGAGGCGATGTCCTAGGTGGTTTTGTGAAGCGATGTGACGATATTGTGGGCGATACTTTAGAAAAAATAAAAAAGATTTTGTGCAGTAGGTAACATGATAGAATGCTAGCGAGTACCTTGACTTTTCTAAGGTAAAAACTCGGTATATTTAAAGTGGTTCTCCCATCTGTATCTGTCGCATCGAAAATCTTTACATCCCTTATAGGACACAATATAATGGAGACAGCTTCCAATGTCTCATATTGATATCACTTTCGAAAAGAAATTTGTTTTTAACATTGATGTCTGTTTTCTTATAATGGAATCGTTAACACTTCATTTAATTTGTCGAACATTTTCTATAGACGGAAAAAAATGCAAAAAATGAGCAATTGTGATAGAAAAGGTCCATTATTGGGTATGTAAGTACCGGAAGAGTAAGTCGTAGGTACTGTAGTCTTATTAATGCTTAAAGTTCCCTGTAACTTCATGGAGTTTCATAAATTTTATAATAGAGGAATGCATTTCCATGCTAAATAGGTTAGAAAGTTGAGTCAGCATATTCATGTGTTCACAAGTACGCTTGTTTTTATTGCTTTGAGTTCTACAAGCTTATTTAGGAGGGCAGGTAACGCCGAATGCTAGGTGCTCAGTAGTACCTACTCTTATTACAATTCCACATCAGAGGCTGGGTTTGATAAAACTCTGATATAGCTTGTTAGGTGATTAAACTTGCCTGCAGCTCACTCGATAAATATGCTCTATACAATCTACGAAGTGCCCTATAAAATTTACGAACGAAACACGTTGGTACATAAGTACAGACGTAGATATATATTTAGATGCATTTGAACCAGTTGTAATCGATGTTGTAACTATATCTTCGTCCGTCGTCCAACTAAACAAAACCCTTCGCTTATTGGTGTATTTAGCGAAATCAGAGTTTTCCTTCACGAGTATCGGAAACGAACCCTATTGTGACGTTCACAAACTGTTCGGGAATCGAGTTTGGTTCGCAATCTCGACGCGTCACGACTACATATATCCGAAATGAAACTGGTTCGTGTACGAAAAAATGTGAGAGTTGATAGAAAGGGAGACATCATGGTGGTAGCATTTTTGTAAATAATGTGGTAACTCTAGCTAGTACCTTGTTTACAGTTGTTTAACTGTTAAGTGTTTGTATCCAAAATAGTACAAAACTTCTGAATCGATTTTAAATAATGGCAATTTGTTCTATGACTTGGAATGATCGTTGATAGAACGCCTGTATTTCCTTACGCCATTGGTCTTGCCATCATTTCTTCATCCCAAAATAGATGATTCACATCGAATAACTTTGCAGTTAGTTGTGACTTTGGACTACTTTGGAGTAAGTTTTGAATCAGTAAATTTTGCCCCAATTTTTCTTTATTCAGTGATCAGTCTCATATTTTTCCCGAATTTTTAAAAACCTTAATTATTATAGGTTCTGACAGCATGTTTCTTGGCAGGTTGCCACTGGAATAAATTGCTATTCTCTTGAACAACACGTTCAATAGGTTTACCTATAGGTATTTACTCCTACGACATAAAGATCATTTGTCTAACATATTTTTGGGAACTTCACATTTCAGGGGTCCGTAACTTCATGATGATTCATTTTGGGACATTTCATGGCTAGCTTTAAGTAATCGATCTGAGTTTTCAATGTTCTTTGATAGGTCATGAGGTCACACTTATTTTGGAAGAGTACGGAGGACTTCCCTTTAGTGCTTAATAAATAAATTAAACCAAAAATATATCAATATAACCAATTCAGGATATTGGCGAAAAACATCCCATCACAACCTGTTTTAATATTCATGTAATTCACATAAAAAACTTCGCTAATACGACAAGGCAGATTTACCTATACTTACGAACTTTCTATACAAACAAATAAATCATTCACGTTAGAATTCCTACGAGATTTCAAGGAGCACGACTTTGGGACATAGTATACCTATTTGATATACTTAGGCTTTTGTCATGATGTATGAGGGACGCAGTAAATACATATATTACGTTTAATTTATATGTACGTGTCTCGTTATATGTGTGGCTTTTGACTTAAAATTAGACACTAGTTTGGAGATCATTAATTGCTAATGTAGTTACAATTCTCCCGCAATTTTTTCAGACAATGACACGACACATTATCTACTTTTTATCTGCTGTGTTGTGTCAGTAAATTGTGAATAACCGTTAAATCTATCGGTTTCATACTGTGTTTTAAGCAATGACAATATATCAAAAAGAAATATAAGAAAAAATAAATTATAATAAATACAATTTACGGAACCGTTCCTACTTAATATTGATGTTTTTGACGCGTTCTTCATTCTGAACTCAGTTTCAAGTGTCTGAGTAATGTGTGTAACTGAGAGCGATGACGGGTTAACTTTTTATAGTCGCTGTGAGATTACACGAGTCTGCAGGCTATCACTCACGGAAAGGTTAACACTGGTCATTTGAAACAAGATACATATCAGAAAAAAAAGGATTCTAAATTAAAGTAAGATACGACTATAGGAATGAATTAAAATAACTTTTAGAATAGTTCTTGTCCAGGTGCGGGAAGTAATGATATAAAGATGACAAGTTTGTTCGTTTGCTTGGACGCGCTAATCTCAGAAACTAAATTTCCGATTTGAACGGGTGCTGCTTGTGGTGCCAGGTCGTCTTACTGACTATACTATAAGTAGTATTATATAATTTTGTAAACTCTTTTCTTATACTTCTTTTTTTTTCTGGCTGAGCGGTCCAATTTACTAGATTCATTACTTACCTATGTATGTTGTACATGACATAAGGTTGCAATAGAATATCACATGAAGGTGGGCACTCCCTCATAAACTATTATAAATATTGGAGGCTATACAATTTTTATTTTTTTTTTCACATATTTATTCAATGCTTGAGTTAGACAAGTTACGTAGGGTGAGTGCTAGCTAGCATGTGGTCGATTTTGTAAATCATTTTTAAATGTAATTTTATTTTATGACAATATTGCGTATTGCATACTGCAATATACTCACTGTACTTTGTTGAAAGGTTCTTTTAACCTACAGACAGACATGTGTTGCTGGGGAGTTTGTTGCGCCACTTCTTCTTCCCAGCAAAAACACATAGGAAGTGGTGAAGGGTGGGCGTTTTGGGGACTGTCTTATGTAATTTTTTTCTGACGTTCGAAAAGTGCTGTTTTGCAGCCAAGTTTGAATAAATAAGTTTTGATTTTGATTTTTGATTTTTGAAAAAACCCGTTCAGTGATAGATAGCCTATTTAGCAAGGGAGGCTATAGGTTACTTTTTATACTGGTATACAAAAGTGGTTATAATCAAATATGGAAACAACATTATATCTTTAGTATAGCTTCATACAAAACATAAACAAATATAACCCCCACGCAACATAAGTATTGTATCGAACTTTGAATTAAAAGTAGACGTACCGTAACAAAGTTTATAACAATAACGATGCGTAACATTACATAACGTTATCGTAATTGTTAACGAAACGTTATGTTAACTTTGTAACGTTCTGTTAAACTTGTAATGCGTGCTATGGGAAGTTTTGGGTTTCGAAATTATGTTGGATGTTTCAAACATTTTAACAAAGAGATAAATGTAATACTTTTTGGGTACTGTAAGGGTGAAGCCATACATAAATGTTTCTACCTTATTGGTGAGTGCTATTATAAATACGTAATTGATTTCAGCCACATTAAGCATCGTATATTTACATTATTACGTATGTACATTATTGTAGCCTAACTTCAAAATGACTATTTTCTTCTACTAGTTTTTCTCAACATTACCACTTAATGAGATAGGTAAAAACGCAGAACGAACATCCTTTGAAACCAGAATATAAAGAGATAATAGGCAAAACCACGTTCCAACTGCACTGTACAATGCTCTACTGAATAAAAACACGATCTTAATAGCTGGCCATTTAGTTTAAAAACAGAACAGAACGAAGTAGAGTATTTAGTGTGGCGTACTATATACAGGGGCGTATCTACCGCTGTATCAATTACACGGGCCCCCGGGCGCCGGGTCCCCCCTATCGTGCGATAGTAAAACTTTATAAAAACTTCACAATTTTAAGGAGCGCCTATAAGATCTATCACCATGACCAAAAATTAAAAAAAAAACCAAAGTCATCTAAGTAAATGATCAAAGAAATTAGTATTCCGAACAATCGAAAGGAGTGTTTAAATTTTCATTAAAAAAAATAAATAAATAAAAAATAACAGACAGAGATGATAAATAAATATGTCTTTTAATTTTACATAATCTTTTCTGATAAATCCTAACCTTTCTTAAGGGGCCCCAAAGCAATTTGGCCCCGCCAAGGCACGCTACGCTTCTGACTATAGAGTACATAGTTTGAGCGTGTTCAGAGGTCGTTAGAGGTTAGGTCGCGGAAATAGGCTAAAATGGACAGTTTGCAAACTTGCTGCTCGGCATAGATAGAGAGTGTGTTTGTAGGCTTTAGACCGGGTGTCACAGTTTTAATTGAATGTGCTGACGTACACGACACGGGGAAACCACAGGAGTACGTGCCTCGTGCGTCGCAATGCCTATATATTTTTAATGATGTAGTTTTAAAGTTTGAGGTTGTTTTTAGCCCTATATCTTCAAAGGCATACTTTTTGGGGACTTTAAATCGGTTATGAGCCATTAAAAGTATAATAGAATTCAATTGTCATAAAAGTACTCAGTTAAATAGTCATAGAAATACCTAGTAAAGTATCATAGGTTAATGTTCAAAATAGTGTTATTACAACACATTAAAATCAGAACAAAAATCGCTTATAGCAGAAACAGGTATGCTTTCAGTGAGAAATAATTTATTTTCGCGTAATTTTTATTAATGCAACTTTGAAAGAAACTGACATTTAGGCATAAACAAAGATAAAAAAAAAAACATTTGGAGTTTTTCTCATTTCACAAAATGATGATTGATGAACCGTTTTACGAATGTTGTTAGTAAAATATGGAAGGTTTTGGAGGTAAAAAATACTGAGTTATACTTATATTCGCGAAGCTATGATGTAAAAAATTAATTTCGAGGAAAAATAAGCTCTAAAAATTCCGTCTGTTGGTCGCCATTTCACGTCACAACTGCAGAACCGATTTCAATGAAATTTGGTACGGTAAGAAATGAGATACGACTATGCTACTTTATATCCGACTATGGAAGGATGTTCTCAGAGAACCTGGATGGACTCGCAGGAAACAGCTAAGAGGTTGTATATGTATGTAAAAGTGTGACTATGTAACCTTTCATTAATTAGTTACAAATTAGTATGTATTACTTCTTATTCATTCTTTTTTTTTGTAAATAGAAATAGGCGTAGTTTGTACCCGGCCGTAATTTGTGTATGTGATGTATGTAAGTCCTACTAATTACTGTACAGTGTCACATTGTTAATTGATGGAACGGATAAAACTCTTAATATCAATACTGATATTAACACGTCCACTGAAAAGTACTTGCGTGGTACCGTAGGGCTGCTAAGGGTTTTTAAAATCGTTGCTAAAGTCTAAAAAAAATGCAACTTAGCATGATTTTAAAAAGGGTGAAGCAGGAATTTTTCGCATTAATAAACTCAGGCATCTCGGGTGCAAGCTTCTTTGAAAATGACTGGTTAAAGTTTGCTTTCTCTTCAATCAAAAAATTATACTTATTGGCCTCTAAATGTCTAAGTACCATACCGTAGAGGTTTACCTGAAAAAAAAAACAAACAGATTATGTAATTATTAGCATCTATTTTTAAAAGCCCTACCAAGACTCCTTAATAAAAAATATATCCTCAACACACAATATATAGGTATAACACTAGTTTTACTACCCAGAATTTTTTAAACCTGGCAACCCTAGCAACCATTACTTAAATTACTGTCCGTCAGCCGCACAGACGTACAGCATGCATCCCTTTCACACAGCCAAACGAACTGCGAAAATTACTCCACCCTGTATATACATATATTTTTTTCTTTTTAATGTGTGCCATCCTTATTTAGCGGAGTATATTTTTTAGTTTGCAGGTAAAAACTGTTGCTTTGGTAAAACGTGTGTGCTTTTATAATAGCTAGTAGTTCTTTAGAAAAGTTTTTTACTTACTCGCTTTGATTAACATTGCAATATTTTGTGCTGGTTATTTTTCTGGCAAGGGTTTTATTATCTGCTTTTGGAGATTAATTATTTTCCTTAAGGAATTGAGCATTCATGATACATATTTTCATTATTTTTTGCCAAATAGTGTAGGATGTCCCGCTGCACTAGGAACCGAAGATTTGAATAAGGTGGCGGGCAGTGGATGGATGCCAGCTGCCCATGACCGGGATGTTTGGCCTTCCTTGGGGAAGGCCTACGTTCAGCAGTGGACGGCATTCGGCTAATCAATATAAGAAGCTAAATATCAGTTTGATATAAATAAAATGTTGATCATTTTAAAAAAGGTGAAAAATATTACTTATTTAAGTCTTCAAATGTAACAGCTTCAAGAGTTGTTTTAGCCACATCTGAACATTTTATAAGTCCTGTAACATTCCTGACATGGGATAATTAGGGCGAAGCGACGCAGTCACCTGTCTGGCGTTCCCTACTAATTGATAAGAAGAAGTCGTGATTGCCAACTTACTAAACTAATTAGTACGTTTTGTTCCAACTTCGAGATGCCAAATGCAATCAGGTAAATCAAAGTTTAACATTTTGCCGTTTGAAATACGATTTTTTTAATAAATCTGAATTTGTTTTTGTAGAAATGAAATACGTCTTTAAAAGTAAGTATTTTCCAAAGTATTTTCCAAAGCTCTAGGTTTAGAAACCTAGAGCCGACCTTTATCCGAGAGTCCCCGTTACAAATACGTATTTTTTACTTTTAAAAGTTTTCCTGTTGAATCTAATAAAGTAAATTAGCTCTGAATTTCTGCTTTAACTAGGTTAGACTGGTTATCATTATTGCGGATTGCTGATTGACTGTCAAAGATCTACAAACGACTTGTACCTAATTAACTTAACGGATGGGCCCTTTGGCGCTGCTACTGAAGTATAAGTAGGAAAAAATGTATTTATTAAGCAGTATACAACTTGACTAGCTTCCGTTAGCGGATTCACCCGGGTAACTATTTCTCACACCCTGATAAAAAGTAGCCCTTGCCTTTTGTCGATAAATGGGCTACCAATCCAGTTCTGAAATAATTTTCAAATACCAGTAGTTCCTGAGATTAGCGCGTTTAAGCAACAAACTGTAAAGTTTTATAATATTAGTATAGATATTAATGGAAGTAATCAAGGACGGTGTACACAAGGCCTCGCTAGTTAAGCTTAACTACATCTAAGGGATTATGGATATCTCAGGGAGGATCCGGATGAACGAGATTTGATCCCCTCGAATATTTGCCAAATCGGATATTCAATTAACATTGGAATTAGTATGCCTTATTAATGATTCAATTGATGTTTCGATGTAATTAATTGCTAAGTAATGATTTTTCTCAAATTTTAAATTAGCTGGGGAATGAGGTACGCGGAACGAAAAAATTTTCTTAAATAAACGTTTATTAGCCTTTTCCGTTGGGAAAAGGCTCAAAAACTACTGGGCCGTTTTTTTAAATTCTTTCACCGTTCGAAAGCTACATTATCCACGAGTAACATAAGTAGGCTATATTTTATCCCGGCACGGGCAGTAGTTACCAAGGGACGCGGGTAAAACCGCGGAAAAACGGCTAGTAATAAATAAAAATAAATAAACTTTTAGGACAACAAAACGACGTTAATAAAAAAGTTACAGTGCAACATTAAGTATATGCAATTTCATTATCCAAATAAACACTTGGCCCCATTTCAGCGCCACAAAATTTGGGTCCGGCCTCTAGGGGGTAATAGGAAATTTTATGCATCCTCAAATTTCCAAGGATAGGGACTTGAGCTAACTAATACCATAAACTTTGAGGAAATTAAGCGAATTTTAGGCCCTTTTTGCACTTGGAAATTTTCTTTAAATAAGGGTGAAATAATGAGGTTTTATGCAAGAGTAGGTAGTCTTGTTAGGGAATGCCTATTAGATTGTAAATTGATCTTTTTATGCACGCCTTTACCAAATAGGTACATGCTGCTGAAGCTGACATTCATTCCAGAAGCAACAGCTAAGCAAAGTCAAAATCAAGTTCATTTATTGAAATTTGACTTACTAAATACCTAAGCACTTTTTCTAACACACATTGGACATCACCAAAAAAAAACTCCCTCTTGTACCACTTCCTGGTGTTATAACTTGTAGCCCACGTAATATAACCCGTGAAACATAAATATACCTAACACTTTCATGTCGTTTACCGGGTTTATAAGTTTGACGGCTGTCCAGACCAGCCGTACAGCCATAGAGTTATCCGGAACTTTACGCTGCAAAGTTTTTTGACACTCGTTATCCGGAGACAACCGTCTATAAACTATTGTTGCGCTAAACTTGTACTAGAAAACAACTTAACAAACGATTTTATATTTTTGTTATCAGTTACAATAGAAATGGGTTTATACAGAAATCAAAATCTTTTGAGCCAGTAACATTGGAATTTTTATTCGGCTGTTGGTTTGATCAGGCTCATAAATCAGTATGGAGATGAATTAAGTAATGCGCTCATTTCAATGATTAGGTATCAGTTAGGCTGGTATCAGATCGACTAAAAATTATAATAGATCTTACATCCAACTATCGGGCAACATCGGGCTAACTATCGGCCGACAATATAGGCTATAGTGTCGAGGTATCTAAGAAATTGTGGCTATGCATCCCACCATATTCACAAAAACTACGAGCTTCCGAGCACCCAAATCTCATTTTAACACTTAAGTACTCCAAAAACTAACTAAGACGAAAAGCCGCACACTACAGTTTATTACCAGAGAATATTAAAGAAATACTCCTGGGAAGCTTTATAAACATTAGGTACATAAATGTGGGATAGACACGAGTGCGGAAATTCCATGTTTGGACGGTCGACCGTGACATACAGGGGGTAAGGATATACAACTTGGGGTAAGGACAGGAAGGAAATATTATAATATGTTATTCGGCCAGTGTGTTGGTTAGTGGACTATTTGTTGCGTAATTTATAATCAGGACCTTCTATGGAGAGCTTTAGATAAACGTTTATGAATAGTAGCACGCGTAGTTTTATTTTATTTTGCTGTATTAAGAAAACTGATCTCGATACATGGAACATGATGCGTAACAGTATTATATGACTATACACATAATAATTTAAGATTTAAGCTTTGCTATTTGCCCTACTTAATTGTTTTAACTACCTATTTTCAATAGGTAGGTTTCCGTTCAGCTACCTATTTCGTTATTTTTTTCTTGACAAAATAACGTCCTTAGAACCCCATGTCCCATTCATCTACATTTAGACACGAAAACTAGGAAACTTACTAGACTTAGTTGAAGGACTCATCCTACCATATAGACCCGATCATCCTTTGACCGTAAGTCGTAAATTTTCAAGAACCGTGACTGTAGACCGAACTGGTTTGGACCAGTTCCAATGCAGGTAACTTTGAAGTAAATTTGGTTAATGTGACGTGGAAACCGACCATGTTAGTATATGAAACCATAAGTACATATTAAACAGGGTACTTTACATACATAGCATTTTGGCTTTGTTATAAATGAAATTTTTATGAAATTTTAAGGCTGGAGGACTATAAGTGACTTACTTTTAAATATTTTATTTTAAAGAATTTAAATACTTTACGGTCATTTAAATTTTATTCGATACTAGAATTACCTATTATAAATGCAAAAGTAACTCTGTTTATAGCGCTGTCACGCCAAATCTACAGAACCGACGGATAGAAGATAAATTACTAGAGAATAAGACATAGGGCACTTATCACTTTTGTGTGGAAATTAGTTCCATTACGATGCTAATGTATCTCAAACTTTAAAGCCGTATGTCTCAAAGGAAGCGAGATGAGTCTGTATTTTTATCTTATTATACTTTTGTTCAAACACTGATATATAATTTATTTAATTGGGCAAGTTACAGCCACGCGATTCGATCAGTCTGAAAGCACCGCGGTTTGTCCAAGGTTGGGCGACCATTTTTTTGTAACGAGTTTCTCTATGTTTCGGAAGGCACTTTTTGATGGGTCCGAATGTTATTTGAAAAATGAATGTTCACTTTATAATGAAATTGACATTATGGTGTTTTTACTGTTCATAAAAAAGTATAACATGCATTGATTTGAGGTGTCTTCTAACCAATGTATTATGGACATGCTGAGTTACATAGTTAAACTTCTCCAAAAAAATTATAGCATGTTCTTCTTAACTCCGATAACATACATAAAGATTGTAAAATAACCCTTTTGTATAGGAGGTATTGTAAGTACATGTTGTTGGCAAGTATCTACGTATGGTTATTGTAGGTATAGGGGTTTAAAAAGCTTTTTGGCAGTGACCGATTGGTATGCAAATCTTTTAAGGTTTTTGTGTTAATACTAAAATACCATATACTCGATATCTGTGTCATATTCAGGTTGATGTTTGAGGAATTTTTTTACTCAGTTCGTAAGCGAGGTAGCTTCGTTATATTCATCAAGCGAGGCAGTTCCTGCCCTGACCAACTTCACCCAAGTTCAACGCACCGACAACATAAACGTCAGTTTTTCTTAAAACAACTGTTTACTTTAAACGTTAAATTGAACGTAAGAATTCATAGTAAACAAAAACAAAGTTTTAATAAAGCTGATGTTTATGCTGTCGGCCCTTGGTCCCTAGAATATCCCTTTTGGCTGGTTGGTAGCTAAGTTACCTATGCGGCTATTACAGAGTATGTGTACATCGACTTATAGAGAATTAGATTCATTACAAACCATACAACAATAAAATTTTACACAACATTAATCAAATAAGTATCGCCTTAAAGTATATTAGACCAAGGTCGCATTTCCTATACGATCATTGTTTTATTTATATTCACTCCCGCACGTGTTCGAGTATACTTTTATTTGCATGTTGCAAAAGGCAAAAGGGAGGAAATTGGCTGTCTCGCGATACACGTCAACTTGTTACTAACAACAAACATTATCTGGTGTCTTGGAAGGTTCCAGAAATAGAATTGTGGGCTACAAGGTCTTGTGGGCTATAATGATGACGTGTAAAGAAGTATATACCTACCTACCTACTTATTATAAAGCCTGGAAGTTTTAAAAGAGATCAAAGCTCTAGAAGAATATATTGGAAACTACGATGACTGACCCATACCAAGTTGTCAACTAATTTAATAATGTATTATAACTCTATGTAACTAATAGATCGAGTTAAAATATGCTAAAAATGCAGAAAATATGCAGAGAGCAGGAAAAAAACACATAAAATAATTTAATTCGATAAAAAATGTAAGTACAGTCTACGAAAACAGAAAAAATACTCCGTGACTTAGTCTTTCTATACATATATCAAGTCAGTAAGTACCTACATTACACAAGACGATGACTCTCGATACAGAAACCGAATATTATTCGAGAGATCAAAATTCGATTCATCTTGAAAGATATACCTATTCAATTCATTCGACTAACCTTCGCTCGAGTTAAACTATTTCATCGAACGATTTAAGTAAGTCGATTGGTCTCATTGAATGGAAAACGGCCATCTATTTTACCTATTTTAAGCGTTCTTTTTTTGAATTGTAGATGAAAGGAGTTTTCTTTCTTGAGGCTTTATTTAGGCTTAGTTTCTGGTTCGGTCTATTATGAGCTTTTCCAAGGAGGTTTTCCAATTTTGGTCTCCATAGGATTTTCCGGTACCGTTGACAAGGAAAATAATTTAAAGAAAGTCATTGTACTATAGGGCATATACTATAGGGTTCAATCGAATAAGTAAAACTCTCTTAGTCTGTATACTTCCTCAATAAACAAGCTAAAACTCCGAAACTGAATATATTTTTTTGAGTTGGTCAAGTAGCTCTTGAGATTAGCAGGTGTCATCAACAAGCTTTCCGCTCTATTATGATAATAAATTACATAGAAAAGGTATCGAAAACATTTTCAGACACAAATATACATATATTTTGTTGTTCGATTTTTAAGCACAAAAAATCAGACGAGGATCAAAATTGATTAGATTGAAAATGAACAAAAATATAACATAAGTAATCATAAACGTAATAGTTTTTTATAGGTACCTTTAAATTTTGGCGTACTGACCTTACGAAATAAAACAAAAAAATAAATCCTGTTATCTCATGACAACATACGTTCCATTACACGACCGACCATAATTCCGATCCGATTGTTTACTTTTACTTGCTATCTTAAATTGAAATTCAATTACCGTAACCTGCAAAGGGCTATGACCAGTTTAGAAAGACCTTCCTCGCCCCCTTTTGTGTTCACGTCATAGGGTACTGCAGAGATCTATGGAAGAAGGTTAGGGTTCTAGATAAATTGGTCTGTGGACTCCGTGCCTTCAGTTTCGCGGTGGCCGCGGTTTCAGTCGCACGCTGCGAGAACTTTCATATTATCTAAAAATAAAAACGACAAATAAAAATACGTTCTATAGTAATATTGATACTAGTTCGTGGTATAAAGTTGAAGTGATCAGAACTTATTTGTTTCGTGTTCCAAAAAAAGTTTTCAAACTTTGAGGTAAGTTTTTGAAGTTACGTAAACTTTTTAGTTTAGTTTATTTTAAGGGAAATTCTGATTTTTTGTAAATAAATAGTTTTGGGTGTTGTTATTTACAATAATTTGAAATAAAATAATATAACATATTATTCAATACAAAAAATAAGGCGCAGTTATTCGCCTCTAAAAACGGGGGGATGATCTAACTATTCTTAATTATATTAACTGGTAGAGAAATATTTTAAAGTTTTTTATTTTGAAAACAAGTTTAAGAATATATTTTAAACCATTTATTATCCTTTCTTTGCTTTGTGTGATTAAAATAGGTCATATAATAATTGCATGATGTGCACTGTGGAAGTTATTATCAGTACGGACAGTGTTCTGAAGATAACATAATAATAACAATTGAAGACTGCATAAAAAATATAATTATTTCAGTAGTTTATATTATTTTAGAAATGTTTATTTATATTTGTTGATAATCTTCTCTTATATATCATATAAGCTTCAAGAATAATAAAGAAACAATGTTGTTATAACCGCATTGATATTTGGGGAAAGTAATTTGGTAAACTATTTCAGAAGCGCTAAAATAAATGTTCAAGTCCAGAAGGTACCCACACTATTTAATTTCGTATATAATTTTGCTCTAATTAATATTTCGGCACTCATATAAATTAATACATAATAAAAAAATCCCATTTCCCCAATTAAACTGAACACTATACAAAAAAGGAACGCTACTGTATTCTTAAAAAAACTTTCAAAGAATATTATCGTTCTAAATTAAAATATTAAACATAAAACCTTAACCTTCAGAACTCGATAAAAAAATATCCGGAATTTCTATAAAAAAAAATATAATTAAATTCCACCCTTGTCGCTTATCATAAATTACCCCAAATTCTAAAGCGTTGCTAACATATGTTTCAAAGTTGCTAACTAAATCACAGTAAAAACTGTTTAAAAATGCATGAGAATATGAAAGGGCGTAAGCCAAAGGCCTCTTTTCAGCTGTTACTGAAATATTCAGGTCAGGTTCAGATACTGTTCGTGTACCAGTTTCTTTAATCGAGGATAGGAGGAATAAATTGTTTTAGTATAGAAGAGGGCTCGTGGCTAAGTAAGAGTCATATGGATTGATAGAGGTTAAGCAACGGATGTTTGTCTATGTCACAAAGACTGAATGAGGTCTTCCGTGTTTCACCAGGTACGTTAGATAGTGAGTCTCGGCTGTCTTTTATACTTACACGTTTGACAGTTCTTACGGCCAGTCAGAAGCCAGATAGTCTGATTCAAAGGGGTATCGTGTTGCCACAGTGTCCGGGTTAAGAGGTTCAGATAAGAAGTAGTTCCATGTAAAACACTGAAACCTACTTAGCTGCATAAAATGATTAGATTACAACCTACCCAAATTCAGTGGGGAGAAGACTGTATGTTTAACTGCCCGGCACGCCCCAGATACCTAAAACATGATTACAGTAAACATAACGAATGAATTGTTTTTTAAAATTGATAATATCTGTAAACGCCTTTTGCGAAAAATTTTAAAGAGTGATGTACGATGAATTAATCCCACTTACGAAGCAAAAACCTTTGGAATATCGAACTTATGTGAAATAAACTACCTATCCATAATTGGTCATTTCCATAATGCCACTTTCGTTTAAAAACTCCAGTTGCTTTTTGCATCAAAATAGTTCTATGTACCGGAAAATGTCAGAAGTTTAACCCAATTAAGGAATTAGCTCACGTTCCGTGGAATAAGTATAGGTTTTTGGTTAAAGGGTCATTTTATGGCAAGGGTACTCTCATTAGGGGTGTATTGTACACTCCAAGTAGGTTGGTATCGTATATCTTAACTGGCTGGTTTGTAGCACCTATGTAATTCAAAATTACGGGCTTATTTTGTGATGTAGACTTTATTTTGTAACGTATCTAATATTGAATGAGATTTATCTCAAAAATTTGTTACAAAATAAAGTGACACAAATCTCATTCAATATTAGATACGTACAAACCAGCCAGTTAAGATATAGAAAAAAAAGTAACTGACACAAAGAACGAATACGAATTAACAGACTTAAAAATAAAAAAAGGTTGTGAAAATAAACTATCTAGTTCAGCATTTATCCTAGACATCAACTGCCTGAAGCTTCATTTTGTGATCAACTAAGTAATTTAATGAAGGAGAAAAAACATAGATAAAATAAATATTGGTATTGCTAACATCTCTTGCAAATAAGGGAAGTGGTAGCCGTAGCCCAACGTAAAAATCCGTTTTGGGATTAACATACCATTCTTTATCATGGTTAAATACATTCTTTTTTATTTTTCCCGTACAAGTAAAAGCTAACAAGTGCCTCATTTATCTTAGGTATGGTACTAGAAGTTGATATTGATAAATAACTTTGTTACCGGATATAAAGATATGTATGTGTGTTGCTAGGTATTTTATCCGTTTTTTAGAACATGATGATGAAAAAAATATAAAGCACTAGCACGGAAATATTTTTTAAATCGCTTCAGAAGTTGCCGGGATTAGCGCGTACAAACAAACTTCAACTTAATAATTGTATATATTACATCAGATTTAAATTATAAACCAAGACTCAAAGGCCAATATTTTTAGACACCTTAAGTATTTTACGATTCTTATAAAATTATAAATAAGTAATTACGCCCAAGAGAGTAATAAACGGGTTTTAATTATAATGAATGTAAGTTGATACCTACTGAAAAAGTTAAAATCTTAAAAAAATATTTAATTAGAGCATTGGAGTTATTTTAATTTTACAAATGGTTGTGCATTTTCTTTAAATATAATTAAAGATATTTATTTATAGAGCAACGATTGAAAATACTTAAACATTTTGAGAGTTATTTTTCCAACACCCCTAACTTTCTGCCAAACTTAGTGTGATGATGACAAATGTTCGCACTTAAACAGTCTACTCTATACATTCCAATCTCTGCTTCCTCCTCTCCTATTTTGCATTCCCAACCCGAGATTTTCATTACACTCCATCTCCATATTATTCCAACATTTACAGAGGGAAGTCCCTTAAAAAAACTCCCAAGATATATCGTCACAGGCCTTCCAAACGGGAATTTTAATAAAAAGCCACAGATGCTTAAGACATTTTTTACTGAAGTTTTTAAAGGACAAAGTTTTTTATGTCGTATATCTTTAGTTGTGGCTTAAAAGGGAGATGAGTTATTCGCCATTGTCTCGACAGTTTTAATAGTCTTTAAGATGGGTGTTTTGATAAATAAAGATCTTGCAAATTTTATTTTTGCACCTGCTTAATGGACCGAGTTCAAATACAGTTATGATCTGGATTTTCTCTAAGTATTTTTTAATCTAGCCATGAATTACTACCAAAACAAATGATTGGTATAGGTACGGAAGATACAAATATACATGCTTTTTTTAAAATTTAAATTAAACCTTATTCAATTTTCTATATTATTCTACTACGATATTCAATTGTTTCAAAACGAATTCTGACAGATTTAAAACTGGAATAATGACATTTGAAATTCCAGAGTTGGCCAGTCTATGAAAGTCTATGAAGCTCTTGAAAAATTCAGGAGTCATGCACCGCTATTCACAACCTGTATTCAATTGATGATCAGACAAATTACGTCAGTGCAATCAAAACTCAGAACTCAGAATGTCAACAGTCTTTTGTCGACACTAATAGGGATGTATAGATAGTTCAACTCAGATTTGCGCGCGGCCCTATGTGTGCGTCGGCTTGTAAATATACAACTTTCATTCGTGTGACAGTGACGTCGTCCGAGCATGACGTGTTCTTACCACTTTTTCTTATGGGTACAGTCGTTTACGAAAATACTAGTTATTCACGGTGAAATTATTAAGGAGTCAGATAAAGCGTTTAAAAAAAAAAAACAACATTCAAAGCTTTTTATTATTAAATATAGTTTTTTCATTATTTTCTCATAAGTCTTTTCAAATTGACATTGACAGTATCTAAGAATTAAATACTCCTTACATATTTTCTAGCTCGGGGTACGCCGACAATAAATAAAAAATTATATTGCTTCGCATAATGTCGACCAAAATAACAAAATAATGAAACTCATAAATGAACGTTTAAGTCAAATTGATGATGGGATGTGGCGTAATACTTGTCGACATGTACAAAAGAAAAAAGAAGAATAGGTACTATAGACATTTTGACATGGAGTCAGAATTTATAATTCACCTTGGAGAGTAGCGAATCCGAAAATCCATCATTTGATTTTTCAAATAGCGATTCATAATCATTATAAATAAATAAACATTAAATTACGTAATAACTGTTTTTCTTTAAACACCCGTATACAACCCCTACATAACTGTATTGTACCCGACTGTACCTCTTGTCACGCACACAAAGTCACTGTATATGTACAAGGGTTACCCACACATAAGGCCGCGCGCACGACTGAGTTGAACTTACTATACCTGTTTATTTTTGGATAAATTTTTCTGCGAGCGACTTTTGGTTATAAATGAATTTTAATCTGAAAACGTAAGAAAAGTGAACGGTCACCGCTTCCACAAATATATAATTAAAGTCAATATTTTTTGTCGTAAACGTTTAAGAAGGATGGACAAAAGATATGAAAAGGCGGTACCTTCCGAATTTGCTGTAGGCGATACTGATTTAAAATTAATATATTTCAGAACAAGGAAAATATTAATTACAAAAATTGACAACGACGTAAAGTACGATTACGTTGTTGTTAATTTTCCGTACAGGTTTTGAGTGAACCGCGAAAAAACAGATCTACCTATAGTCTTCGGAGTTCTTGACTTGATATAGGTTTGTAGTGATATTTTCATAATATGTATTGATAATGATGTTACATAGCTAATTGAGGGCATTTTGTCCAACGTGAACCCTGGGAGTACTGAAACGAAACTCATTAGCGTGTAAAATCCATCTAGACAGACCTGAAAAAGCGAAGCATAAAAAATATCGACCAAACCTCAAAATACTTTACTAAAAATCATCATCATTAGCTCAAAGCCAGGAACCTATTACATTTCATTAATTAAATATACTTTTTGCGTGACTTACAAATTGGAAAACCGGCGGCAAGTTCAACTTAGTCGTAATTTAAATTCAATTTGGGAAGCTTTGGAAATCACTTCGTTAGTTCGTGAGATCAAATCTTAACGAAAATTGCGCTCTTGCTTATTTTAAATGTTGTTATTAGTTTTAGATTAGATGTTAACTTTTAGGGTACCCGGTGAATTGAAAAGGGAATTATTGATTTCCTTTTAATAACTTTCTACAAGAAAAGACGGGTGTTTTCTGTCAAAAGTTCCATTTTCGTGAATGTCAGTGATCTATACTTTGGTCTATTCTTAATAGGTATAATAAAGAAGTCTGTTCATGGTTTTGTAGGGGTGATAGGCAGACACGCGGTAACGAGTCAAGCTCTCTGAATCTAATATATAGATTTATAATAATCTTTTCCAAATAGTACCTAAGTATGGGAAATGATGTTTAAAACCGTCACTGTCACACGGAATGTGTCGCTTGTAAGTTTGCGCTCGGTTTCGCTATCCAGTGGTTGTCAATTGTTTGCTATCACGTACACGTATGACAAGGCCCGTATGAATCGAGAGGTGTTGCTCGGAACCTGTTCGTGTGAACCGCTGTATAACGTTGAATAGACCTATTTGTCAAGAAAAGTTTGGCTTGTATTTAATCCCTTTACACGTGAGTAAAACCGCGGATTCCAGTTTGTGTCAAAATATACCCCTAATCTAATATTGACGTCATATATTTAATATCCAAAAAGTATCATTAATCATCGTTTGGAAACAGGAAGGGCTTTTGCTCGAAAAACTTTCAAAACAACAAAGTTTTTTCAGGTTTTTTATTCGACTTTCATTTGAAGGGCGTTGTTTTTGTTATAAGTTGTTTTGAACTTTATTACAATAGTAGTTTTGTTATTAATCTTATCTGTAGGTATTATCGGGTTTATTAATGTTCTGTGAATAGTGGGTTAGGTAATTTAAAGATCATTTGAAAAGTATACAAACTCAAAAGTAAATTAAGAAAGTATTAAAAGTATAAATATTTTGTTTTAAGCGAGATATGATTGTCAATAAAGGCGTTCTTATGCACTCAGGCAGAGCCTAAATTATAACAAATATACTTGTTTATGTAAGGTTTTATCAAGTGACATTCCACATTTTGTAAAAATTGATCAAAAGTCAGTAAAGGCGGTTGAATAAATGTGTAGTTATCAAAACTCATTTTGCAAAATCAAAAAGACACATGTTCTATTTTCAAAACATATTTCAACCTGGCTACAAATAAAACCTTTAAACTGTCCTTGAAAAGCAGTAAAAAAAACTTGCATCCTAAACGGCCCTGACAATCGAAAATGGAACACCAAACCGATTTCTTCGATAAATTCCAATTTCGAATTCGAACGGCGCTCCACCGCGGGGAATTAACGCACTTCCATTCTAGAACAATCTTTGGAAGAAGTTCCGAGTCAAATAGTTATAACTCGGGTTTAACAATATCCGTATTGCGTCTTTATTAGATTACTTACATTTATTGTTTTTGAGATCTTTATGTTGGCGACACTGATAAGGGGCTGTTTTATTATCGGTTTAATTTGCAACAGAACTAAAAAAAAATATGCATAGGTAGGTACGTGTATCTAAACTGAAAATTATTAACTAAATAAAACTCAATAGGTAACCTGTTCCGACCATTAAAGATCGGAAATGATTCCAAAAATCCTATAAAGAGTTCCGCTTCCGCAGCCAAATTACCATAAATGTCGCGTTAAATAAATAATCATTCACATATAATACTCATTTATTTGAATGTGCACCTATTTTCATGAAACAAACTATCATTTTAAATGAGAGAAAACTGTATATTTACCGTTATATCGTACTCAAATAACCGTGAAATGCTACCGCAGTGAAAATACGTTGTATTTTTGCACCGCCACTCAATGCTTTTGACCCATTTTTAACCACAGCTAAAAAATCATGCACTCAGTTGATGACATCATAATTATAAATGGATCAATATGACCTACCTCAATAATCCCTGAGTATGTGTGGCCGAGTTTAATGAATAAAGAAAAAGCAAAAATAGATTTTATTTCGCAATTTATTTTATCCGGTGTCGATATGTGAACTTAACCCCATTTGAGTGTCATAATTTTTTTCAATAGAATTTAAGCTCTATTAGGCAAAATAATTATAACGGTCCAATAAAGAATACTCGAACTGTGATGCGAGCATAGGATATTTGCTTTCAAATGGAGTTCACGCTACGCTCTCTCGAAACAAAACTACATATTTATATTGGGTCAACTATTTTATTATGAAAGCTTTACAAACAAAAGTATAAAACACTGAAAACAAAACAACAAATCCAACAACACTAAACTTAACCCAAAAAAAAAAAAACAGTCAAAGACACAACTTTTGGTATTGTCCGTCCCTAATAAATCTATTTGATTCCGCTATTATTCAAACTGAGACTAATCACGACAATCCCTTTTGATGTATTGCTGGCAACCGATTTAATTCCACTTCTCGAATGCTTAGCGGAATTTGAAACACGGATTTTGCAAAACTCCGCCGTCGAATTTCGCCCGCATCGGGCCGACCTCAAAGCGCCCCGTGTTAGATTTTTAAAGATAGTTGAAGTATGTAGATTGTAGTTTGCTATTTGTTAGATTTTATCAATTTAGTTTGACCTAGCTTGGGATGCCTGTGTTCTGTAACAAGCGTGGGACGATCTATTTATTCTTGATCCCTCTCCGATCATGTTGATTGCCATGTCATCAGATTACTCAAAGTTCGGGAAAATATTTCTGGTTCTGTGTGTGCGCTAAAGCTCATGTAATAATGTCGTGTATTATGATGGTTCCAAATAATAATTGAAATCTTCTCCTAATGGGTATTTTCAGGTCTTTATAGAACGTATGATAACATGTATGACCTACATGTCACTAAAGGGATCGTCCACTGTTTCGTTACTTTTTAGCTGCCTAAAATATTCTTTTTTACAGTAATAAGCAGAAGGATGTCTAAAAGGTTCAAGTTCAAATATCAAGGCATGTTTCCCAAAGTTATGACGATATTGACAGATCAAGTGCTTAATCTAAAATCAGGGATTAATAAATCACTCTTGTTCGAGAGTCTCTCTTTGAAGTGTCGTTCGAATCTCTCTTGAGATGCTGATTTCATGTTGAGATTTTATGAAAATTTTAAGGTGTTTTTGTAAGAGGAGTGTTGATAAGTATACTTTACATAATATTATATACCTAATGATTTCTTTGTCACATGAAATATATACATAGGTATTCAATATTTAATGTCTATGTCAGAACAAATGAAAATCAATTATGTTTTTGTGGTGATTAACGCACCATAACAGCGGAATAGAATTTCAAGCAAAATGGTCCAAAAATTGGCGGTTCTTTTCCTCGGATAAATAGAACATGTATTGTAAGTAAACACAAGAAAATACACATCAATTTTCTTTTCCTTAGACAAGGTTAAATCCGTTCTCTTCAAATTCATATTTTCAATATTTTCTTATAAGAGAAAGTGGGCCATCAGTTATCATTAAAATGTGATCACAAATAATTGCCAGAAGCGTTGAGAAAGAAATTATATTCCAACACAAATGTCCATTGAATGGATATTTTGTGAGCGACAGAATACCCAATTTGCAGTTTTGGATATTGGCCTGCTGATTTGATGATGATGACAGCCAATGAATGAAATTGGGAGATTATTGGTAAATTGGCGCGACATTGTCCGAACTAAATGAAAAGGATAATGTTATTACTTTAATTAGTGCTCAGAATACAACCATTCCTTTTGATAGACAAAAATGTGTATATTTGGTAATAGGAGGTAACTTCATCCCAGGAGAAAGTTCTACAATGTACCTATTTACATGTTCGTAAGTGTACTCTAATACGTTTTCTTGTTTTTTAAACAAAAATAAGAAATCAAACTTAAAGTCCCTCAGCTTCCATTAACAAAATTTTAATTAAAAATACCTCGTGAAGCCATCGATTGTAAAAAGCAAAGATTATGTTTTGAGCAAAAAATAGTTGTGAACTTTTCGATGAAAGCCGCTAAAACCAGCGCCCTGCTTATTTTGTTTTTATGCATTTTCCAACAAAACTGGTTATCGAAGTAGTTCAGTTTATCGGAAGGGTGAAATAACTTGTTTAATGCTGGATAGTTATGTCGAAACTGCTTGAATAATAGATGTGACGAGAGACGGAAATATCGGATATTCTGATTAGGTTAAGGAAGGATAATACTCAATAATGGAACATGGTTATTTCACTTGGATACAAGTCTCAAATCATCCTCATTCTAAATCAAAGATCATACCGATAGTATAAAAAAAAACTTGTGTGATTTTTTTTTTATGTGGTGCAGCCACTTAAACGCAAGCTAGCTAATTGCCGTGGTTCCATCCGCGTTCCGGGAGAAGTTCTAAAGGTAGTACCTACTAAAGGATCAACTCACTTTCCTGGATAAAAAGTAGCCTATGTCCTTTCTTAGGTTACATTTGATTATCTAGTAATCAAATGTCAGTCAACCTCTTGTATGCCATCAGCTATAAGACAATACGGTCATAGGGTTATTAACTTAAAATTAAAGTAGTACCTAGACTAGATTATTCGATTAGATTTGGTTTACACTCACACGTCCAATATTTCTGTCGCTCTCAATTAATTTTAGTTACTGACTTCTTTAACAAATCCAAACTAATAAAAATCTCATTCTCAAAAAAGCCCAAACAAAAATATATTTGGGAAAGTGTCCACGTCGTGAATGAGGGAACGGCCGCGGGGCCTCGTTGACGCAATCACACAGAACTAAATCACTGTGACTAGAGCGCTTTAGGCCTTGGACTCGTGGCAGAAAAGTGCAGAAGTACCAGTTCTAACAAAACTAGGCAAGTGTGTGTGTTCCACACCTTCTTTGACCTTCATTTAAGAAGGTCAAAGGTACACACGATTACATGCATACCTGATCTTAATGCCTCTTTGTATCTAATAGTATCGATACGTAATGATCTCAATTTCCCTTTCCAACACAGGCGAAAGTGCACGCGCGGCCATTGAGTTTAATAGTTACTGTATGAGAAGGTGTTTTTCTTCCACTAGCTGCAACAGACTTACAATTCTATACTGGGACTAATGAGGCATTGCGACCATGACCTCTTTCGAAAACTTCCTTTATGTGTTCGTCTTTGTTCTTCATCACAACTCTGTGGCTATTTCCTGGATGTACATCAAATCGAAAATGTGTCCATCTTGCTTGACACCTCATGTTCGTTCAAATGCCTAGCATTCTTTGACGAACCAATGATTGATCTTCTATATGTATTTGCTTAGTGACACATCGCTTTAGGGGTGTGAATATTTAAAAAGGCCCGCTATGTATGGCTGCGGTCTAATACTGTGAAGAACGGAACGTATTTGCTGATGGAGGCTATTTGTGATGGTCAGGGAAGGGAACTAAAGGTGACACTGAGTGAATTTGTAAAGCTTGCTAGTCGTTATCCAATTTGTAGTAATAGTTAGAGTGACAAATCATAATGTTAGAATGATATCATCATGGCGTTTTATTACCTACATCAAGATAAGGTATTGAAGACGTTTTTGATATTGAAGGTAAATATAATGTATTTTAATCTAGGGCAGAATACATAAATTTTGAATTAACATTACCTTAAATCTTAATAAGCATAGTGTAGTTTAACGGCTCACAGCTAACTTTCACTCCTAACAGCGCTATCATCCTCACAGATTTTAGGCTCGGTTTTTCCTAGAGATTTCCGCCTGGTTCGTAGGGATAACCGAGCGGAAAATCCGAAAGTGTGAAAGAACTGTAACCGTGAATTTTCAACCTAAAACAGTAGCAACAACTCAGCCAGGATAACATGAAATGTCAATCTACATAATACAACGTGTCACATACATTTTATTATTGTACTTGGTATACAACAGACTGTTTCTCACTTTATTGTGCCGTATAAGTTGTGTGCGTTGCATGAAAATACACTCAGGATTTTGTTTGTGGTAAATGGGTGGTGAGATTATAGTATTATAGTTGAGGGGAAGACATAGCATGTACCTTTTAATGTACGTAATAATTTTGTATTTTCGTATATTGTTTTAATATGAATGGGTGATTTTATGGTAGAACTTCAGTGAAAAATATACTTGGGTGAAGTGAAAAAAATTATTAATGATGTTTCGAAACGTAATTGAATTATTGCGTAATAGAGATCTACGTTGTGAAATAAGATTAATATAAGTTAAAACAGCTTTTCAATTATTTCACAATATTGAGTAGAAATCCATGGTAGTACATTTGAAAATTTAAAGATATAGGTACCTAACAATAAACGAAAACGAACAAGTCTCTCGAAACTTATTTATGTCCTATCACATATAAAATGTTTATGTTTTAGAATACAGCAATTTCTGATACGCTTTACTTTTCTCCATCTTATCTTTAGGGTTATATTCGCTAAGAGGGGAGATGGACCGATAAAAAGGGACTTTCAAAAGATAAAGATCAGTCCACCGAATAACAGTAATCCAGTCTTTTACTTGACGCTTCGTATGTGATTCGCAGCATCTGTTATATTGGTACAAACTTGGTATATTTGCTCCAACATTGACCTTTCACTATAACAAATTGAACTTTATGCATCTAGCAATAAGGATCACTTTTTGTTTCTGAAATGACGCAAATATTTGGATACATACGCCAAGTGAGTTTGCCGTAAAAGTCAATTGAGCGAAAAAGGGTTATTACCAGGCTTATGCGCTAATGTTCGCGAAAAAGATATTAAAACTAATTAACTTTCTGGAGTAGAAACATGCGAGATATTAATTGCCTTTCTGACTAATTGAAGGAAAGGAAAATCGTGTCGCCGATTTTATAGTAGAAGCATGTGTTTTGGTTAATAAGTCTTGTTGAGGTAAAACGGTCCTGAGGTAACTTCTTCCTGCACCCGGATAAAAATGGGTACCTAGGTATATACATTTTCTCCACCTCTGGACTTTCTGTATGCATACTATGTAAACGTTTAAAAGTGCAGTAGTTTTGCATGGAAAGCCAGATAGACTGACAGACAGAGTTACTTTTTATTCGAGAAGGAGTGAAACCGCTGGCGGAAGCTAGAATAAAATATTTGTTAATTCCCTTTCAGCCTGTAAGGAATAAAAGCCGTGTATCAACCTCAACTCACAGATTTGCATAAAACGTATCAAATAAATAAAAATGAAAAACAATTTTATGTTTTCACAGAGTTAGCAAACGAGACATTGTTTTTTCAGTCGTTGAGTAAACAGAATAAATTAAATTTTAGCTCGACTCATGAAAATATTATGCTGACTTCGTCCAAAATAGTACTTAAAATTTTATACTCAGTAGAAGTTATTTTGATGGTATTTGAATACCAAACCTGTGAGTTACTTACTGGTTACGGGTTCATTTTTTATACATGACTACCGGTCCATTTAGGTCAATTTGTAATTCCAGTTATCTAAGCATATAAGTAGTACAAATATATTTTTTGATCTGTTTGTTCTCTATGAGCCGATTTGAAAAATTCTTTCACTGTTTGAACTTTGTCACTACTACTTTATCAATGGGTAACAAAAGTTATAGGGGAAAAAATCACCTGGAATGCGGGGTGAAAAATATTTTCCTGTCAGATAACCTATATCCGTCACTAATATATTTTTTCTCAGACCAGCAGATTTTGAGATTATCGCGTTTAAGTAAACAATCAGTTTCTTCGGCTTTATCACATTAGCATAGATTCTCTGCCAAAATCTATTACAAGTAGTAGGTATAAGCGGAATTGTAGCTTACACCATTTTTAAGGTAAAACCCTTTTACTTTAATGTAGCTTGCATCTCCTGTATTTATTTAACCAAGATTCAGCAGGAAATGTTTTAAGTAGGCGTCACAACAAAATATTTATCTTTCCACTCTGTCGAGGTGTTGACATGAAAACGTAATGCGTCAATCCTCTGTCGAGGGAAAGTTGTAAAACCTCACAAAGTTCGACGTATTTATTTAATGGTGCTTGTTTGAAATTTCACAAGGCTCCGGAGATTTTTTAATGGCCATGTTGCTATTACGGGGGTTTAATATTTTAAGTGCTACATGGTCCTTTACGGGACTTAAACTTATTTATTTTGATTTCTTCTTCTTTTTTTAGGGGCTGTCCACTACTTGAGCCATTTTCATTTGTTCTAAGCGAAACAAGTCTTCAGGCACTGGAAATGCTCATCCACTCTCGGATGTCCATAGCCATGATTATTTTGACTACAAGTATTCAAAAGAGCTGGGTCTTTCAACCGTACTTTGTTTTTGTGTGATTAGTATCGTAATGAAAAGATATCCTTATTAATTTTGTGATCAGCTAGCTCAGTCGGTAGGTAAATCTGCCTTCCTATTATAATGCCATCTATTCTTTGAAACTTCAGAACAATGCCTTCAACACGACTAGATCTATAAATTCCTAAGTTTCAAATGCAAAAACCGCCGCCTACTTTCTCACCCACAGAGACAACTTAACCCAATGACAGCATGTTCGAAATCTGTGCCATCCCCTATTGTTTACGAAAACTCTGCCAAAAACTCCAACAGTCGCTTATATGATAATAGAAAACATAAATAATGATAATTGGGGAATAAATTTGAGACACCAGCGAACTCCAGGGGACCCAATTAGAGGTCTTTGGGAGCTCTTCCATTTTTTATATAGCATTTATACTTGGGTGTCTGAGATTACATTTTATGTATGTTTTGGGAGATAATGAACGTCTTTCACACTTTATGTTTTGTCTCTATCGTATGCTATAACTTCATTAATTAAAACTTTTTTACAACTGCATGGTTTTATGTTTTAGAGCAATTTAGATATGAAAATCATAGTTCATACGTAACAATTATAGCTTTATCAACGTTTGTTTGTTTGTAATATTTCGCCCTGGATTTATAGCTTTGTCCTAGATTAAAATTTTAAATGTACCTATAGCTGGTTTTGCTATTAAATGAAACAGACAGATTTTTGAACACAGAAAAAAATAATGTATTTTTTTGGAAACATGTCTGAATTTGTCTTTATGTAGGTAATTGATTACTACTTTTTTATTTCAAAACAGGAAGAGAAAGCGGGCACGGAAAAACTGTGAAGCTAGTGAGCCGTAGGTACTTGTATAATATGTAAATGTACGTATGTCTTTGTTTGTATTTTCTGGTTGTAATGTCACCAAAAACTGTTCTATGAATTTCGGAGGAGGTCCATAACCTACTTGGATCTTATTCAAAAATCTAAAAATATTCAGTGCAAATGTTCTGTCAGTTCGTTTAAGTTAAGCGATCGAGTGCTCCGCCGGGTAGTACTAGATTTTTCACCTGTCACTGAGAAGTGATCTGTTTTCGAGACTCCTTCGTTTTCAACGTATTTTTCTGTTTAAATTTTAAATTGAAGTTTATGATCTTCGTTTTCTGTAGATTTAGGGATCTAGTGCCATAAGTTAATGGTATACGGTTGTCTTTCAAAACTGTTATGTAAAGGTTGTTTGTGTCTTTCTGACTTTACCTATCTATTGCATAGAGACCGTTTGTGTATCGAGATTTAAAAAAAAAGACTTATATTGCGTGACGTTTGATTGACGTGATCAGTCTAAAGCCACTAATCGCCAAAAAGAAAGGAAAAAAATTAATATCTAAAATCGGAATTAGGCTTCTAAAACCAGGGACGTTATTTACATAATTCCACTATTAGGTCAACACAAAAAACTAAGTTTCAGTTCAAGTTTATGATAATCGACACAACACAAAGTAGGACATAGTGTTGATGTACCCAATTAGGGGGTCTATCTCGGTGTCTCGACGCCATTGCGATTTCAAATGGCGTTCATGTATAAGAATGAGGTTATTCGCAAAATTTCTCGGACTTTATACTTCTTTGTTATTGTAACCTTGAACTTAGAATGTTTTTACTAGCACTTACAAAACTTGATGGCTATGGAGGGAGTTCCAGGGACGCTCGTTATTATACAAGCCTGATTAGTTGTTATTGTAACCCTCTTCTTTGAAGGTTATGAATCAGAAAGTTTTTATGTCTTTTAATTAATAATGGCTGACTATTATCTTATTTATTTTGTCTGTGAAATTTACGTACACTATACAGATAATCCTGGATTAGACAGCAAAAGATATACCTAAGCTAAATACTTAAATAGCATAGAGAAACTCAAAAAGCGAGTATAATTTACAAACATGTCCAAAAATAGATTTACAGTGATTAAACTTTGAGCACGTGGCCTCTGATTTTAAAGCCAAGTTAATTAAAAACTACAGAAAAATGAAAATCACGTGCACGGTATATTTTTACCGAAAACACGAGTTCATGTTTATTTAAAAGAAAAAGTCTTCTAATTAGTTTTTTGGAGTGACCCTGTTAATTGAATCATCTAATTCAATTTCTTAATTCAAACACGTGGAGCTGTGAAAATTAGTTTTTCTTGTTTTTTTTTTAGGTTCTGACAATGATGAAACGGTTTCAGTAGATTTTTCTCATAACTGGCTTACTTTTAGAAAATATTACGAATTATGTCATCGTTTATTACTAGACTTATCTAATTATTCAAGGATGACAACAAAAATAAGGTTAGTTTAAGCAGTTCAAATTCATAATTATTCGCAAATAAATTTATCACTACAATTTAAGATTTTTATAAAGACAAACAGCCCTAAATAAAACTTAGAATAAAAGCGAACAAACCAGAAAACAATCTTCCTTCCAAGCAAGATTATATACCTATTCAGTTCAAGTGGATAGGCGTTCCTCCCAGTTTACTAAGCGGTCAGTCCGGCCAGATGTCACGAGATCGCTCTCAGGGTGACTCATACGGTTAAGTGCTCCTTCGAGGGTGACGGCTGACGGCAGATTGCGGGTGACACTGGAAAATTAACAGAATAGGCCCCTTGTTTTCGAAATAAATAGAGGATTTGAATTGTTCAACGTCCTTATCATTTAGTTAATGTAGGTACTTATAAGAGTTCTACTAACGCATTTTAGTTAAGTTTTTAATGGTGTAGACCAAAAAATAGTTGAAACACAAAAAAGGTTAATTTTCATTGATCTATTAATTCGGTAACATAAATCTAACGTTGGTCTAGCTGTCGCAAGTGCGGCTGCTGAGCACGAGGTCTCGGGTTCGATTCCCGAGTCGGGCCGAAATCGCTTTGTGGGTTTTAGAAGACTTTCACAAAGCAGCCCGGAGCCTGGAAGTTGGTGATTGATACACCCGTGCATCGGAGAGCACGTAAATGTCGGTCCTGCGCCTGATCTCTCTCCGGTCGTGTCGGATTGCCGTCCCATCGGGTTATGAGAGTGAAGGAATAGGGAGTGCACCTGCGTCTGCGCAAATGCTTGTGCACTATAATATGTCCTGCGCAATTGGCTGATCTCCTTAAATGAGAACAGCCGCCGTAGCCGATAATCGGCTAGGAGGACATCATCAACATAAACTTATTAGTCTACCGTGGTTAAATCATCGTGGGTTAATAATGTTATTTCAGGTAACTATGCAATTAAATTAATTATCCCAATATTAATTAATTGGGAAGTTCATTTAAAATGAACAATTTTCGTTAAACTGTCACCGTTTTAAATTATAACTTGAATCTAGAGCAAACCACTAAAAATGTATGTATGTAGGTCCAGTTTACGAAATAGGTATATAAAAGAAAAACCGGACAAGGGCGTATCGGACTTATGATAATATTCTCATTTTAAATGATAAATAACGTGTCAGAAAACAATAAATACCTAGGTAATAAAATCACATATCAAAAGCTAATTCTTGAATGATCGGCCACCAAACCAAAATCCAATCAATTTCAATTTTAGAATTCGTTTCATTCGATCAGTGTAACCCGTCAGCGATTCTCGCCAGCCAGAATTCGTGGGGGGAGGGGAAGCATAGAACTTCGTCCAACAAACGGCAAATACTAATGAACTCCCGCGGTTTTTTCTACTTTTTAACAGGCGAAGGCTCGTAATTGCCCGGTCAGTCTGATGTTTTTGTTTGGCATAGTTTTACAAGATTTCTGTTTAAATTGAAAAGTTTCACTGTCGGTTTGATATTGTTTCGTTTGGAGTTGATTAAATTGTTACGTGTTCTGTGCAGTGGTTACTAGCATTGTAGTGCACGAGTATTCGATTCAATGGAAAATTGTATGTGTATATTTTTGTACCAAATGTTCACCAGACGACCTTATAAGGGTCGCCGGAAGATGCTGGATGCAGGTCGCTTCCAACAGGTATCTGTGGAGATCAAAGGGGGAGGCCTATGTTCAGCAGTGGACGTCCTATGGCTGAGATGATGATGATGATGATGATGATGATGAAATGTTCACCTCTCGGCCTCTCGGCAAAGCTGGTTGTCAGATTTGTCCGACCAATTTAACGTGCCTTCCAAAACACAGAGGAACTCCTTACATCGTTAATGGTCATCCATTCACGGACCTAGCAAGTCAAGCGTTGCTTAACTTTAAGATCGATCGATCCGTGCAGATATTACTTTGAGACTAACAATAATCAAAAATCAAACATGTTTTAAACAAATGTTCACCTATTTTGAACTGAAAGAATGACACACAAAGTCTATGTTCAAAATTTACTGCCACAATCGTCTTGAAAACCAAGAAACACTCTCAAATGGAAGTATTACATCGTTGAAACTTCGAGAGAAGCTCCTAATTCCATGTAAAATACTTGATGAATACAAATATCTATTCATGATGACGTCACAATTATGTTGTTGGCAGAAGCTTGGTATTACAGAGGCCATCAACAGATTCTATCGACCGTGTATTCTGTATAAATAGCTTAGACATTATTACAGGATATCTGAATTTGCATCAAGGAAGCTCAGTAATACTTAGTGCAGTATATACTTAGTTAGTTGTATATATTAATAGACGTCATAATATGGCTATTTGGGCTTCTCATACCGGATTTATCAAGAATAGTTCACAGTTCGGATTTAGGCTCTGTTGGACGTAGGAGCAAAATAGGGCCTATTTCTTTCCTCAATAATTATATTTTGCTTACGTTACCCAACTAAATTGGCGTACAAAAATTCAAGACAAAAATGGGAATTAAGATTATTTTTATAGCATTTGTTTTACTTATTGCATTTTGATATTTAGGCAGTCATGCGTTTGTTATCTTTGAGATTATAGAAATATTATAAAATGTAAAGCCTTATTGTTTATTTATAATACTTTGACAATAGTGAAATTGCTTTCGCTTTTTATTTATGAGACTTAGATAATATAAATCAAATTCTTTTATATGAATAAGCATAAAAGCCGAATATCAGAAAAAGCAATAAATTACTTATTGTGAAAAAAATATGCTTTTAATAAAACAGCCTCTTAAAGGATAGAATTCAGGCTTTAGAAGTACTATATTCTCATCTCAAGATTACCAAACAAAAGTGCTCACTTCAGTCAAACAAAATTAAATTAAATGTCGCGGTCCTAAAATAAGTAAAAGTCACGAAAAAATACTCCATTAGGAGTAATATCACTCAACACATAAACTGTAATAAAAGTCAATAGTACTCACAGTTTATAAAGGTTTGCTCGAAATAAACTGACCCCAAAACAGTTGTTGAAATTCGGACAAGTGGCTGTGGTCTTAGGGTTTTAAGGGTTCCGTTTTGTTTTCTTTATTCGAAATTGACGGCATACGGGAATGATGAAAATGAATCCTAAACAGATGACGATCGACGCAAGTGTACTTTAGGCTGTGTTCAAACCAAACTCATTGTCAGCCGCAGAATGTGATCGAACGTTACGCAGCTTATTGTCTTTACATTTATATTCACTTTTTTGTTCATATCTGATCGACGATATACATATGTTATGCGTAATATGCATTGACGCTGACATTCGGCGGCTCTCAGTCAGTTTAGTTTGAACGCAGCCTTACAGCGTTTTCAATTCAGAGGATTTTTAGCTCAGTATTTCCCAGCGACAGCGCTCGGTTTATACGCGGTTTCACGCGTGAACATTCTGTACTACGGATCCCCAAAAACCTCGGCTCTCGAGGATCCAGTGAATTTAGTAAACAAACCCTCGAGGATGTCATTTGAATCGCAGAACGAAAAATAATATTTGAATAACTTTCAGCAAAGCAATGAAACGTCAACATTCAACTGTTTTCCGCCCAGATTGGGGTAAAAATACAGAAAACAGCGGAAAAAATGAAATGGTAATGTGAAAACTGGAGTCAGCTTATAGCTTTGGATATGAAGTTAGAAATACTCGTAAAATGCTATCTCATGTCCTACGAAAAAAAGTATTGTTATTGCAAATGAAGGAATTGGTAGAAATAGTAAACATGATTTGTAGGTATACTTTCCAACCCATACTTGACATACCACTTTCAGCGTCCGGGTAAAAATTATGCCTATGTCCCTTCTTAGGTTTTCTGTATGTATACCAAGTATCTTAAATCCCTTTCAGCAGTTTTGGCTTGAAGAATATAGCTAAGTTCGCATTTATAATACAAGTCCGAGTAAAATACTCTTTGCTATAACAGTTAGAATGAGTCAATCTAGATCTGCAAATAGAAGTAGTACAAAAGATGATTGATGACCTACTGATGGAACAGTAACATATTTCCCTAATCACCCATTTAACTTGTACTCGGTTTTATAGGTAGATAAGCAACTACCTAGTTGTTGTATTTAGTTGCAAATGTACCATGTAGACATTGTTTAGAATGTTTTATTTTTGGCAAAGCCAGTATCAAACCAGTTATTGCCGCCAAAACGTGACTGGGCAATATCTGCCTAAAATTGATGGCTTGGATGCTGCCATATTACACCAAACATAAATGTTGGCAGGGTGTTAACATCAGGCCTTTGCCAAACTGGCGTCTAGGATTTGCCTGTCAATAGTGCCAAAGCTTTTCATGTTAAACTAGAATGGTAAAATTGAAGTAGCAGAGGTTTCAATCTAGCGGATTTTCCACTCGGTTTTATTTAAAAACGGAAAAAGCCTCTCACTCCGCTTTTCTGTCTAACCATCAGCATTCTCCGGCCCTTATCCCAATTTTATTTGGGGTCGGCGAAGCATGTTTTCTCCTTCCATACTAACGTCTAACAGCCTTTCAGTCTAACCAGAAGCACCTAAATATCAATGTTTTACATGACATGGAGCGACTGCCTACCAAACCTAAGCAACTCAGTTTCCCTGATAACCCTTGGGAAGACAGGTGGTCAGTCTTTCTGGCTTCCAAAGATGTTCAAGTGACAACCGATATCCACGAATTTGACGAGCCTTCAACACGGAACTCATCATGTCATAATCATCCACGGACTGACCACGCCAAGCGATGCTTAAGCTTAAGATCGATCGACCCGTGCGGTTGTTTCTTATGCCACGAGCTCTAGTGACCAGTAACCTACTCTATTTCGATATAAACAATGGCAGACTTACACATGCTTATTGATCACAATATCAATAAGAACACGTTTCAACACGAGCCACAATTGACGTAACAAGGACACATTTCTCGTTGATTACTCTGTCGTAAGAAAATATTTTCTTTCTTCATTATTTATGCTGTATAAATACGGAATATGAAGAGTATAATATTTTGTGCGAAGAAGGGAATTTTTCGTGGATTCTATGGAAATGATGAGTAATGGTCGGATACAGGTTGTTGGCAGGTGTTATTATTACAAACTAGTTAGAGGTCCTTGGTTTCATGGTTGAAATTGTTTAGGCTATCATCCTTCTTACCCCATTTTTTATTTGGGGTCGGCGTAATATGTCTTCTTCTTCCGTAGGTGTGTATTTAGCTAGCGTTTTTTCCAGCCATATCGTCTTTCATGCAATCTACCATCGTTTTGAGTGTACTCTTCCTCTATAGCTCTTCATTAGAATTAGTTATCTACTCCACGACAATACCAATTTCAATTTCGGCTTCATAATGGATCGTGTAATATAAACATGTTCCACGTTAAAAATTTACGTATCGAAACGCCAAAAACTGATCCTGTTAACCAAATTGGTCGTTTGATAACACTCCTATTAAATTTCACGGAGACACAAACATAATTAATAATATCTATATTGAAAATCAGATATCTTCACGTGCCTATAAATTGTGTACGTAAGTGTAAGGTCTTGTGGTAAACAAGGGTATAAATCCACTGTGACATATCACAAAGATATTGTGAGAGGAAGCAATATTTCCATTCTTTGGCTGTGGAATCTAACATATGTTTTTTTAGCTCCGTTCAATAAAGCTGTTATAAAGAGATTTTAATTAGATTTTAAAACGTTTTACGATCGCCCGGATATTAAGGACTTAGACAAATACGAATGTTGGAATTGGTGCTTTGGATCACATTGTGACTTTTAAGGCTCAATTTTGTGAATGAATATGGTCTATCTATGAATGAAAAGAATACCAAACATAGACGATGATAATTTAAATGTTATAATAATTGGACGATACAAATAACCTTTGAAATGGAAGACACTACGTAAACAGGAGCTCGTTTTAAGGCAAAATAAAATATTTGCTAAGTAAATTAATAAAAGTGACATGGTAGTAACCAATTTCATGTTAACTAGTGTAAATGCCACTAAATATATTAACATCGTCACTATTCGAAACATAATTTACTCACGCTAACGAAACCATGTAATGTCGAGTTTAATATTTTATGTAGAACATGCAGATTGACAGGCGTCACTCGTGCCCCGCTCCCTCGATATTAACCGCTTCAAGCGGCTGTTTTCCTGGTAACTCGATTCGGAATATTTGGTGCCTATAATTTATTTCAAACCTGACAGGTAATTTTGGGTGTACTTAGAATTTTGTTAATATATGCTCTGATATCCTACTTAAATTAAAAAAAGAATACAGAAGTTTCTATGTATGTATGTCTAGCTAGACGGATTCTTCAAATTAATAGTAGTAGCATACGTGACACTTTCATACAATTAATAAGTTTCACACTATAGCACCTTGTCCGTCCATCCTTATATTACCTTAATTACAGCCCAGATTAGCTGGATGTCACACAATATACCCGCACAATCAGTCAAGCATATACTGTGACACACTTGATCAAATAATTACTTCAATCCACATTGATTAGAGGTTTCGTCCGCATGTAATACACTGTATTATGTCAAATATTGGTTGCAATCGTGCTAATTGAATGAGGTTGCTGTGGTTCATGATTGTACGAAACAAACCACAGGATCACACGATAAAATTATAAATATGGTGGAGCTGTGTTTGCTACAGTCAATTCTATATGTCCAGTTGCCTTACAACGTATGGTAAGGATCGGTTCAGTTATCATTAAAATATGTATGTATTTCTTTAACAGTCTATTAATCAATGTCTTATTGCATTGTTATTGCTTTTACACATTGTACTTTATTGAACGTACACCGCTCCTATTTTCATTGTAGCCTGATATACAGTGTTTTTTTTTGCATTCTTCTCATAGAGCATGCATTCTTCTCTAGATGAAATTTCATCATTCATTATATTCTGGTTTTACTACCTCTTGATAACCTTGAACACCAACTAACAAACAAATCTATTTTGACATTAGTTTCATAACTAAGCATTGTCGAGGCTCGTAATCTTCGACACGAAGCTATGACGTCACATGAAATAGCTTAGCACGTTTGCGTTCATTCAATTTGGGAGATTGTTCAAAACTTTGCGCTTAGTTTAAGTCGCAAGTTTTGGGGTCGGCCTTAAAACTATCACGCCATTGTGAATTTGGTTCAACATAGAAATACAGTTCCTTAATGATGCTTGAATTTGAATGTTGTGTTTCTATCTGCAGTGGACATAGGAATGGTAATATCCATAAACACGTCTACTAGGCAAAGTATAAGATAACATACATCTTGGACCACCTACACCTAGACGACTTTAGCATTGAAGTAATATAACGACAGCATCTACAATTACAATTAATAAATACTCTCTACAGTCAAAACGAATCACACCACCGTGAATTCACCGAGCACATGGGACAAATTTTAATTAAAGTTCTCTTACACCAGCTGCATTTTTAATAATTAAAATTGAAATAAAATTAACACTTCAGAAAACTGTTGTCAATCGACTTAAATCAAAATTGACGGTTCGTTCCAACCGCATTAAAACTGGTCTCTGAATCGACTCTGTATTTCATTTCCAATTGCATGCCAATTATAAGTTGCAGAGATACTGAAACATTCTATAACTTCACCCATAGCCAATCTAATATCCGAACTTTCTAACAATTTAGCCCTAACTAGCCTCCAATGTCCAGTGTTATTAAATTTCTAAAGTTGTCGTGGGCCCCGGCATGACGATTTTGCATAAACATGAGCATCACCAGTTTTAATAGGGAAACTTTTAATTAAATTACAAATAAACCTCATATAAACGTAAATAAATGGGTGTGAGACGAACTAGCAAAGTATTCTTGAGGATATAAACCTTAATTTTATTACGATGGTGTGGTTAGTGTGAAAGTTTAAGAAGCTATTGCAAATATTTTATAGGAAAGTTGTTTTGACCCTTTTGCCCCAGAAATTGTGGGGAGTATTTAAGGTTAGCAAAGTATGCATATATTGGAATGTCTTTAAATAAAAGGGATATATAGTTATACTGACTTATGGCTACTTTCATAATTGACAGTTTGTGATATGGCCTCAATAGGAATCTGGCGTGGATCTCTCGTTAGTTTTTACTTCTTTTACTGAACATCTCAGAATTAGGCTTTCTGTTCTATTTTACACTTTTAAATTTTTCTCTCAAAATATTATTTTCTCACTTTTAGGTATCACGTTACAGTATCAACAGAAACACAACTCAAAGTTAAGTGGTCTCCGACTGAGTACGTATTTTAGACAGTCTTGTGTTTATGACTCAGCATGACCGTCAGAGCTAGAAGAAAAATGGAATCGACAACAAAAATAAACTGCCCCCTCGACCCTCAATTTAGGTTTGTCGGACAGTGACCCGGTAGATATTAATCACCAGTTTGTTATGAAGAACCTTTTCAACGTGTTTTACAAGATTCTGCTCAAAATGGCACTCGTGTTGCTTTCAACTTTCTTGTAGAAATAGAAGTCGAGTAGTTCTCTGTTGAAGAGAATTTCTGAATCATTGTAGTAGTCTCCTGTATTATGTCACCACGTATATTATATCTTGTCCTATATACCTCACTTTGTACTATTTATGAAATGGAATAGTTCCTTTATTCGCGTTTAAATGTATTAAAACGATGTTTTTCTATAAATAGACATTTATGTTAAAACTGTGTCTTCGTGTCCTTCGTATTTCTCATCATTTACAAAATGAAATCCAGTTTCGTATAAAATTACATTAAATTCTACATTATCTTCAATATCTTCTTACGAATTAAATACAATATTCTTTTTGCTTCCATTTCCATTATTATCTTTAGAAATATCTCTTTTAAGGTCTGGTCTTATTACAATGTCGGTTTTTGTTTTGTTGAATTTGCCAACACTGCCGGCTCTTGGGATTAATCCGGAACGGATCCAATTATAATATTTAAATTTGATTAAGCTTAATATGTTTCAAATCTGGTTATTCAATTAGTACTGGTATATTAATTAGACAAAATAATTTTAGTAAGATGTAATTAATAAGTAACTATTTAATGTTTGTTTAAAAATCAACATAGGTATAATAAGAGTGCCATATGGTCTTGTGCATAAAGAGCTAGAATGACTTTCGTCAGTGAAACCAAGTATTTTATACTGGTAGATGTTGTATCTATCTTGTATCAATAACGAAAACACAATCCTGTTAATCAAGTGTCTTAAAGCGAAGCCACGGCATTTCTATATTAAAACAGCATGTATTAAGCTCACAGATTATGTCGAAATCTGTAGATTCACATTTACAGATACAATATTTGGATCCGAATACGAATGTTATCATATACCGCAGAAGGACTCTCCTGAAGTTTCGACAACGCATTAAAATTTTGCACGCCTCCTATCGCTTTCATTGCTCGAATTTGGCACCAAGCCAGTTTGGATCTCACCCAAATTTGAACCTTACGTGTCAGAGGTTAAGTTGAATCTTCTTTGTGTTTGTCGTCCGTTTTTTAAGCCAGCCAACGGTTCGTAAAGTGATTGCTTTCAGTATTGAGCAGCTGCCAGTGAGCTTTGTCACTGAAATTTATCAATGGCCAGTTATTAATGTGGGTGTTGACATAGGTTGCTAAGATCTACAACGATTTGGTCCTCCATTTTTTTATGTATTATTTTTTTACTTAATACGTCTTGTGCACAAAAGTCATAAAATGCCAGGATCTACCTTTGGGTGGATTATCTTCGATTCTTCGTAATAATATATAACAAGGGTTGAGAGATCTGTACTGGGATTCTATAAAACTCGATCAACAACTCGCATTTCACTTCGATTCGTAATGTCATTTCATACTTTAGGGGAGGTAGGGGAGGGATGGGCACTTTTTCACAATTTATTGCATAAAAAATCAGATTTTACAGATCATTATCAACTTTTATTGCCATTTCTTATATTCGGCTAAATATAATGAAAGAGCTTTCCTAAAAATTACAATCAGTTTCAACATTACGAGATATTTAAACGGTTTTATTTAGCTCACCCCGTTTGTTTTATTATTTATTCTTGGATCAAATTTAGTAATTCAAATTTCACCCTCTTCCTGTCAACCGATTGGTCTGAAATTTTGTATACACCTTTAATTAAATCCAATATGGCCGCCGGCACAAAATGGCACAGCCCCTCAATATGGGTATCAAATGAAAGGGCTACACAAGTAGAATACTGTCAGCAACCCAGCGGGCGCAACAGGGCCAAGGCCTGCCTGCACGTCGATTCTATAAAATTCGAACAACAACTCGCATTTCACTTCGCTATTCACTCTCACTTCGCATTCGATTCAGAACGACCTTGATTTTGCATTCTGTAAACATCACCTAATCACTTGCGAAGTGAAGTGAGCTCGACATCGACCAATGCTGTGCTAGTGACTTCCCACTCGACAAAATGTCAACCGAGATTAATCAGTTTTAATTTTATCAGTTTTGACACAGAATTTTAGCTAAATATGATGTTTTAGTTATAATTTGTTATTGTAAGGAATTTGAGGCAGCTTTTAAGTATAAAATAAACAGAAATCTCTAAATTCGTGCTGTGAATATAATCTATGCTTACCCTACGAAAAAATACTGACAGCGCCAATTTGCCTTTCTTGCTGATTTTGAGGAAACCTTATATATTTTTTACTACGGCCGGATTGTTCAGAGCTTCCACTACTTCATTTATGCAACGAGATGCAGACGGTTGCGATAAATAAGTTCTGATGCCCTCTTTAATAACCTTCTGGTAACCGCCACTAGCCAAGAATGATAAAGTACATAGTATCTGTGAAACAATAAATCAATAAAAAATGTAATAACTACTTTATCTGGATTTAGTGAAAACAAAATTGAGACCAATTTGGTTATTTTCATGCTTAAGAGAATACCAATATTATAACTGAAGTACAGAGTCTTTTGAAAACATATCAGCTGGCGGGGAAACCACATAAAGGGAATACTCCTTATTAAGAACTAAGTGTTTTTCTTATTATTGTGTGCTTGATTACAATTTTTCAACTATAAACTGTGTCAATACTTACTTTTACACGAGTTGTAAGTCCTTTGCCTCGACGTTTTGTGGGCTTTATCAGGGCAGTAAATCAGACTCCAGTTGGTCAATTAGCTCCTTTGACAATCTATATATGCTCACATAGTCATCATCGCGAGTTAATAAAGATAAACTACGAATTCTAGCAGATTGTTGACGCTTTTCTAAATTATCTAAAGCATGAGCTTCTTCTAATAAAGATTTAAGCAAAACATTCTAGCCATCGTTAAAGGTAGGCACTTAATCACTTTAAAACACTTAGAACTTTATTTAAACACTATTTTAAATATAATAGTCTCTAGATCAAGTTGGCAACGGTACCTGAAACAAGATTCTATAAAGGATTTTTCGCGCAGATTTATAACCTCACAAATTTTCACTGACGAAGAAGAGCAAAATTTACAAATTATACATTACATGGTATGTCCAAGCCTCCCTACCATAGGGAGCATTGGACACTTTGACTTAGTTTATGAAAAAAATCGGTAAAAACTTTTAAGTTAAACGGTTTTATCTTATGTGCACTGAAAACTAGAAAATAAAAATAGTTACTTACCTGTCAACCTACGTAGGTGGTCCCGGTCATATTAGACTAAAATAAAAACGTGGGGCCCATTAACTATTGCTGTAGTACTCTTCTAAAGGTATAATAGGTGTGGATTGCATCGACTTACTATAATTGTAACTGGAGATTTTGACAATCAATAATTAATAATAGAAAATACACATACCTTTCATTAGTTTTCTCTTTATAACGATCCGAAACCGCAACAAAATATTTAAGTACTTTTACGAGTGTTTGTTCTTGACAACTCACAGAAATGACAGATAGTCTATGGATGAACACCGTTACCAGTCGGTAACGTAAACTACCCAATAAAAAAAAAACTATGATCAGAAATCAGAATAAAAGGACCCCCTTTATTCTGATTTGATCATGTCTCCCAACTGCCCATCTCTCCCTACCTCCCTATAGATAGACAGATTTAGACAGATCTGTCAAAATCTCGACTTTGATTTAGTTCAACTTGTCAACACGCTCGATAGTGAAGCGCTAGTGTAGTTTGACAATGTCAATCACGAAACTTTAAGGTAGAATTCCGTGGGTCGCGATTGTCGCAGCCGCGCGCGACAAAAGTCAACCTATGAAAATGTATGGCACCGCTGCCGAGGGCCGCGACAGTCGCGCGCGGACGACGAATTTCGTGAGCCGCTCGCGGCCGTACGCTTCTCAACATGGTCTAGCGCTTAATAACATCTATAGAATTTTAGTAAAACCAGAATTAAATTTTTGACAATGCCGCGAGCAGCTTACGAAATTCGTCGGCCGCGCGCGACTGTCACGGGCCTCGACAACGGTGCCATACATTTTCATAGGTTGACTATTGTCGCGTCCACGGAATTCTACCTTTAGATCGAAGTCGAAGTGAGAGTGATGTCGAAGTGAGTTGTGATATTTTATAGAATCGACATGCTGAACATAGCAAATAATTAGTTAGTTCTATATACCTAACTTAAGTTTTTATATTATGAAGTTAAGTTACAGTATTCATATTCCTTCCCGTTTCGTAGCGATCTCCCAAAAGAACCGTCAAATCAACGTAATCCCAATCGGCTATCTTGATTAATTGTCAAACTTGGATGAAAATTTTTAATCCGGCCTTTTAATTTAATGCAATTTATTACCGAAGCTTATCCTGAAGTTATAAATTATTGGGTCTTAAGATAACTTTGTCTGTCTATCAGAGCATAACATTGATGAGTTTGTTATTCGCCTCTTTATTTTGAAAGACTTCGGCAGGTGAACTTTCTGGGCTTAAATAATTTTAGTAATCCATTTGATCGACTTTGACAAGGCGAGGGAACAACCCTCGTTATTTAAGGCTCGATATAAATAAATGATGATATTTCCAATGTAAATGCCGTTATAAATAACACAAAGAAACATAAATTATTCATTAAAATAATGCGTTACAGTCTAGAATTTAATTTGGTTAATGTATAGACTGAAGGAGATAGGTATGTTTTCTTTATTCGGTAGGTAATGTAATTTAAGGATTAGTTAGTAAATTAATGGATTGTGTTTGGGGAGGTAGAAAACATGGTACTTAAAATATTACCTGATTTACTTCAAGCTTTGCCTTTGGCGTAACACAATTTTTAATATAATTATTTGAAAATAACATGTCACCCAGCTCCTATATATTGAACCTCTTTTGGTCCGTTGCTTTCAAGGATTTTTTTTTAACAACTTGACATTGAAAACCGCGTTGAAAACAAACCTCTTCAAAAAAGGCATCTCACACATCTTCAAAACTGACTTTCCCAACCAAAACGACACATAACCCAAACACTTACTTTAGGCAGAAATCCAGGCAAGAAACTAGAAAGGCGAAAGAACAAATAACAGAACATTGCAGACTGTGGAACATTTGTTTTCAGACATCATTGTTGTTGTGCATTGTTAGTGGGGACTCGACACTACTCCACGTCGCCGACCCGCGGTAATAATTAAAAATACCTGTAAAATGTCGCACAAGAAATAATGTTGTGAATGAAAGCGAGGGTTCGGGTTTCAATGGAGCGTTTGATACTGATTTGAATGAATGGGTGTAGATAATGGATGAGTATGATTTTAATTTAGGAAATTACAGTTCAAAATGAATATTGTCGAAATCTCTTTTAAGGCCGTTTTTTTAATCATCTATCTAACTAAGGAATAAATATGTCCGTTTCACATATTTTCTATGACTCGGCTAATGTAATTATCGGATACGGTGGCTGTTCTCATGTAAAGAGATCAGCCATCTGCGCAGGTCATAATAAGTATATTATAATGCACAAGCATTTGCGCAGACACAGATGCACTCATTGTGCCACCTTCACTGTCATAGCCCGATGGGGAAATTTTTCAGATAAAAGTTATATGGCGATTGAAAAAACCCGCTCAAACTAATTGTTTTTGAGGGTGAACAGTATAGGTAAGGAATGGATAAAAAAAATTATGTTGAGGCATTTTTTTTTTTTTTTAACGACGTCAAAAATCATCAAATGACCCCTTCCGCTGTGGGTTAGCAGCGGAGAGGGAGTGTCAGACTCTGACTAAAAACCATCGTGTTTCGTCATGAGGCATTCTGTGGACTTTTTAATATCGTAAATAAATCATAAAGTATGAAAGCCTACAGGCTACAGGATATATGCTTCGCAAATTAATTGGCTGGAATTTAAATACGCTCGTTTAACAATTTTAATACCGATAATTAAAATGCACTTCCATTTACGCAGAATTTATCGACCAATGCGATGTGATGCGGTGATTAAATAATGAATGAATATTCAATAACTGAGTATTTTAAACGTTTATTATATGTGTGAAACTTAAGACTTTTATAGACCACTAGGAGCGACTGCCTATCTGACCTTCTCTGCCCAGTTTACCAGGCAACTCGGTAACCCTTGATTAGACTGGTTTTCCTATTTTCTAGCTTTTTACTACCCTTTACGAATGCCAAAGATGTGAAAATGACAGGCACGATCCACCAATTTAACGTGCTTTTCGAAATATGAATAAAAACAAATGAATTCATCAAGACAAAACGGTCACCCATCCTGGATCGATAAGCATTGCTTAACCGTAGGATCAATCCACCAATGCGATTACTTAGCCGCTAGCTTACTGCCATGTTTAAATCATGTTCTGCTAAAGTGGGCACCTACTTAGACACAAACCGTCTTACCATAAAAACTTAAACAGACCATAGTGGTCTTACTACAAAAACTTAAACATGTGTCAAACACTTGTCTAAAAAAAGTGTGACTGCAAAATGGACCTTATTTCAACGTCATAATCTGTCATTTTTTAGACAAGTCTTAAACTGACGTTTAAAAGTTTTTGTGGTAAGACGGAGAACGTTTTTCTCAGTACCTCTACAAACACAAGTCAGCTAACGGACCAGTTAACATAACAGCTAGTTAAACACGTCAATCATGAACTACAATTAATGTTGCCACATCAAACCGCTAAGCTTTACAAGGCTTCAGTAACACATATCGATGCAGTATTGTCCAAATTTACTGGCAGTATTACTCTCTCGATAAAGTCAGTCCCCTTGTTTCCTATACGTGAGTTATTGCCGGTCTATCTAATAACGTATAATGGAACGTTAGTCGGATTATTTCGGTGAGCTGACGTTTCTTTTTTTGATAATTGTGTTCTGAGGTCACATTGGCAGTCCAATATTGGGTTTGGGTTGGTTTTAGTTGAAATAAAATATATTGTTCGTGTAGTTTTTTCAAAAAGCATATAACTTAATAACAGTTGTATATGCATATCTCTTTTCCAATCTTGACTTTTTATTTATTCTGGTAATCTATTTATTTATTATTTGTATTGTATTAAGACCTACTTTGACAATCTCTTTGAATATTCGTTGATATCTCTAGTTAACATTTCTTATCGATAGAAGTCTTATTCAATTACATTTCATCTCAATTTCACGACTGTCTTATAATATCAAACTCGGAGAGTCTGAAAACTTGAATGGCTATGAAATTGAGGCCAGTCTTTGTCTCATTGGGGATGGTAATATCAGTTGGCTTTCTGAAGTTATACATTTGTAAGAAGATCTTTATGACTCTCTGTTTGATATTCATTGAATGATTTTAAAATGTTGGAGCTTCGAATATTGGGGCCTCTTCAAAATAGTTGTCAGTACTTTGACACAGCGGGAGGTTCAGATACAAGATTTATTGAAATTCTAGGTTTCGTCACTAGTATCTCGCAGAAAAAAATTCTCACACTAGGATAAAAAAATTTAATTGCAACCTTTTCGAATGCTGTTCATCTCCATTACAAAGATCATCCATACACATGTTAATAAGGTCTTCCTGTCTTATTTGCGCATCAAAGAGATTAATTTCAAAATAACAATCTTGCTAAACAAACATTGCTTTAATATCAGGCTTAAGACATGAGACAGCCCATAATTTATTCGTCATAGTATACATGTACCATACACGCAGTAAGGAAAGCTGAGCGGAGATGCCATAATGCAGGTAGGTCAGACACCTTCTTCTAGGTCAAAATACTTATGTGGGCACGGCCAAAACGATCAGTTACGTGTAAACTAACAAGGGGTTCGGATTATTTGAGACATCAACGGTTTTTGGTTTAACAACAAATGACCCGATCATTCGTCCCGATCCAAAGAAGACAGCAAGGTTCCCCGTATAGACGCATTTTGACACGCTGCTTTCTTAGGAGATTTTCTGTTATGGCATCTCCACTAGAGATTTTGTTCTCCATGGTGTATACCATGACACCACGAACGTAATCTACCCGTATTCATGGTAATCCTTATTTGTGACGTCATAGTTAGCTTATGGGTGTCATGGGATGCAATATGCTAAGCTATGTGACTTTACATGAACTTATGTGTTATGTTGGGATATTTGTGTTCTGATTATTTGGAGCTTTTATGGTTTGATGGAAGGTTGGGGATGCTCTTGTTATAATCGTGCGACTCAAGACTTCAAGCCGACTCGGGAAAAGTTTAGGCATATGATGATGATTAAGATGATCTATCATATGATATCTGTCTAGCATTTTCCCAATTATATAAGGGTCGGCTTCCAATCTTATCCAGACGCAATAATTGAACCTGTATTGTACCATTTTGTTTACCCGACGTTTCGGCCAAATGTGTTTGTATTAAATCGCGAAAATTTAAAAACCTTTATCCCTTACCTAATTATAAGTAAAACTGATATCAAACTTCACGAAACCTAAAGCTATCATTATTTGTAAATTGATACATTAGGTCTTAGTGAATATGAACTGAGAACTACATAGATACTGGCACAGAAAGTGCTAATCAATCACGCAGGAGTGTTTGCGGCAAACAGACGCTCCGTAATTGATACTCAGTGATTCATTGAGTCGTGGTGCTCTTTTGTATATTAAAGTTTACTACATTATAATTGTGACTAAGGTCATTCCCGATATTGTATCCATCTGCTGATTTGCTTGCTAGAGATAGAATTTTCACATAAAAGTAATATGAGGTTTGTATCTTTAGCAAGTGAAACCACAGATTACTATAATTATTAAAACAGGAGATGGGTAAAATATTTGGGAACGGTCGTAAATCATAAAAGTAATCATGTCTGTTTGTTTGGTTTTTACATAAAATTACTAAATTTAAATGAAATATGGTACTCACATAGTCAGATAGAGCCTGAGAAGCTACTTACCGCAACCGATGAAAAAGTAACCTTCGTCCTCGAAAGGGCTTTAGAATATCTACGTTCTAAAATTCATTAAATCGACGCAGTCGTTTAGCATGATAGCGGCCCAAACAGACAGACATACATAATAACTTTAGCATTTATCAGAATAGTACGGATTTATCAGCAGCCTTCGTCAATCCTTTTTTTAAGTAACACCAAATCTGCACTGTGATCGGTATTTATAGGTCTAACGAAAATCCAGCTAAAAAGCGCTTTTCTTTCCAGATAATGGCGAGCACCGCACGGCTAGCCACCGTTTACTTCCTGCTGACCCTCGCAGCCGCTTCCAGCGCTATCAAGTGCTGGAAGTGTGGCCAGTATAGCGATGGAGTCGGGTCTATCACGCCGTGCAGTAATAGAACTGCTGTCAGGCTGGAAGAGTGTCCCAGCAACGCGAAGTATTGTATTGTGAGTATTTTGAACTGTTAGATTGTTTATGAAAACGTGTATTAAAATTGATAGCTTAGTTTAGCTACATTGCATTTTACCATATATTGATTCTAAAAAACTAAACTTATATTATAAGTTACGGTATAGCTTACGGTTTCAATATTTTTTATAACGTCTAAATTAGTCCATGAAAATATAAAGTCAAAAAAGCGCCAGGTAATTATAATAGCGTGAAAAATTTAAATGGTAGCAATCAAACACTTGAATTCTCTCCCTTTGTGTGTGAACTTCGCGTGAAATACCCAGAAATGCACGTACTTACCTTGCGTTAGGCATATTTATATTTCTATAGTTTTCTTGCATTTTACGTGTTCTTTTAATAGTGTTGGGGCAGCTACGGTACAATTCCGTCAGGATACGAGCGAAACCGCGGATAAAAGCTAGTTCATAACAAGTAAGGATATTTGCCAATAGTAATGGCTTCTGAATCGTACGTTTGAAATGTTTGTATGGTAAATAATTAATTTATATTTCGGTAATATCGCCTGGAGGTTGAGTAAACTATTATTTTGATTTCAAACGGGATTGCTTAGGATATTGCTTATTCAGATTTTGGTAGAGTGTATTCATGTAACATTATGTGTATTGTGGTTATATGGCCATGATATTGAGATAACAAAAGTATCTGAAATAATCTCATTCAAAGAAATAAACAAACTGTTCAACTTTATTACAATAGTCATTGGTCACAAAAAGGCAACACTGAAAGAAATATAAATCCGTTCCCCAAACAAAAAAAGAACAAGTCAAGGAAAACGAAAAGCCACGTCCTACAATCAAACACTAATTATTTGGTTTCTGTAAGGGCGGTTCTCGATTCGTACTACCCGACCCCTATAATTATATCACTCCGATTTCCTGCTCCGAAAAGCTACAGATAATATGTATAAACTAACCGTTTTTTCGCGGTTTCATCCATCGCTTTCTAATTGTGAAAAATCGATCCAGTTGTTTTTGAGTTTGTCCATTATAAACAAACGAAAAATATATTTTTTTCTTTATGATATTAGTACAAATATATACTCTGACCATGAAGAATCAACACGTAGGTATGTCTGTAAAGCATTAGAAAAACGGGGTAATAATATAAAATAATAAAATATTTGAACATTATCCTCGCCTGTGCAAACTGTTCTGTTTTCCCTCACTCAAAGTAAATAATAATTCTTAAATCATTTGTTTACTCTAAAAATGCAGAGGTTTTCCTTGTTGGTTTAATCTTTACTTTTAGTCTTCATTTACAAGAGGAAAAGTAAATTGCAAGAATTAACTAACTCTCTTCCTACTGCATCCCTGTACCAAGAACAACCATTTCTCTCAATCTTAGTTTCACTAGCTTTCCGATAGATGGGGCGACTTCCAATATCCGGGTGAGACGGCAAGACGGTTTATCCGGACGTTACTAACGTTTGGCAAGATGACGTCAGCTTTGCCCAGATTTCGGACCTTAGGTTTTACTGATAGCGGAAAAATGGTCTCATAAGATTTGTGACGGTTTTTTGAGGTGCGGAATTTGAAATTACGTTTGTGAGTTGAATTTGTAAGTAGCTTGTAATGCTAGAGAAAAAGTAAAACTACTTACGACTTATTACATAAGCCTTTGAATAAGTCGTGGTGGCCTAGTGGGTAAAGAACCAACCTCTCAAGTATGAGGGCGCGGGTTCGATTCCAGGTCAGGCAAGTACCAATGCAACTTTTCTAAGTTTGTATGTACTTTCTAAGTATATCTTAGACACCAATGACTGTGTTTCGGATGGCACGTTAAACTGTAGGTCCAGGCTGTCATTGAACATCGTTGGCAGTCGTTACGGGTAGTCAGAAGCCAGTAAGTCTGACACCAGTCTAACCAAGGGGTATTGGGTTGCCCGGGTAACTGGGTTGAGGAGGTCAGACAGGGCAGTCGCTCCTTGTAAAGCACTGGTACTCAGCTACATCCGGTTGGACTGGAAGCCGACCCCAACATAGTTTGGGAAAAAGGCTCGGATGATGATGACATAAGCCTTTGAATTTTAACCTTAGACCTATTAAATAATAAATAAATAAGTAATATTAATAAATAAGTAGGCTAATTAGATCAGCATTTTTAACGTCAAAATTACAAAAAAGACAACATCCCCACAACGCCCCTCTTTCACCACTTCCTAGTTGCTGATATACCTACTTCAATTTTCGTTACCTATTTTATTACATTAAAATACTTTATGTAGGTACAAACATAATTACTAGACTACTAGTAGCCTACAGGGTATAATTTAAAACCTTGCAGTTTCCACCAGAAATGACGAAAAGCAAAAATAAAACCCAAAATGTTAATTCGCCGTCCAATCCGCTGTCCGTCGTACTAAGCGTTCTCTAAGATAAGGTTATTAAGATAACGCCGCTCATTCAATAAAACGTCTTACTAACTTACTATTGAGCTGGTTTCATTAAGTAGAGGGTAGTTAACTTGCTTCTTTAAATGTAACAGTTAAAGTTTTTAGTTAAATTAAGTGGTTATGTTTTGGATAGACTACAGTTTTATGTGTATTCTATGCCGACGATTCGTAAAAAATTCTGCGTACAGTTTTGTAACTGTGAAAATACCAAAGAGATATTACTACTATATTACTATTTTAAAGGTATTTAAATCGATGTGAAAACGAAAGTTAAAGATGGCATTAAAAATATATTCAGCAGAGCCACGTGGTCTCCGTAACCTTTTCCTAATTCACTTCATCTGAATTGTATAAGGATTTCTTTCCAAACATATACTTATAAGTGATAGTAAGATCGTATAAACAGATACATATGTAAGTAATTGTTCTTATTTATTTCACCCTCGTTTTTTTGGGTTAATACCCTCAAAGACAGATAAGACTTCACCTAAAAAACAATCCTTTTCGACATTGCGTAAAAAAGAAAAACGTTTGTTTAGCGCTGAAATCAAGATTTCTTTTCCACGTACCTATTATTAAAAGCCATTTTGTATTGACAAAGATATAATTCCGAGCATTATTACAAAACATAAAGGTAATGATTATATCAGCCACTTGCGATTTTTTTTTTGCCTTTACCGAATAAATGATATTATGATTCTTCTTGTACCGTTAAAAATAAAAAGAACATTTTACATTAGGTATGATTTTGTTAAGGAAAATATTTATTTTATTTTGCTCACGGCTTAAAACGTGGCAAGCGGGGCTGTCAAAAATAAGCTTCTTGCCGAGGATCTTAGGTCTTTATTTTGAAAATGTTATTTATAATGTAAAATATCGTTTAAAATTTTCATAAAATTGCATAAAAAATGTGTTTATATATAGTGTTTGTCCAGTTTATACATAGCTTACCTCATCAAGACTAAACATACCTATGTTTTAATCCCATACCGACTAATAAATTATAGCTCATTATCACAACTACGTCTAAGTATGTAATTCAGATTCTAGGTTAGACAGGTTAGACTGATGAGCTGAGACTGGTACTTTAACGTACCTAACACTTGAACTCCTCAACCCGGACATCCTTATTAATCTTCCGACTATCTGGAATGACTACATACCTCTAGACAGCCTAGCCCTTTAATCAATTAATTCTAAGTCAGGTTCGAATTTGAATACTTTACGGTGTGCTGTACAATGTGTCCTTCGGTAACATAAGAATAAAGGCATCTACACACAGTTGCAGTGTTGCATTTGAGCGTTTTTATTTTTAGGGTTTAAACAACGGAGCGCGGGCTTTTTGCGGCTGATTCGACGGCGCCCTTATTTAACAGAAATCGGTCCATATTTTACAAGTCGAAACAAAGGCCCTTGTTTACATAACATGAATCCCAAAAGCCAGTACTTTGGGACGTGTACTTGTATTTGGTCAACCGAAGATAAAAGAGAATGACAAGGGGTTTAATAATATCAAGGGACAGCGCTTTCATGACATTTTCAGTCATATATTTAGATTTTAGAGGCCTTCGAATAAATAATGCTTTCTCTATTCTGTTACTTTTTGGATGGAACTTTCCATGAAAATCTGTATTAATATTATAAAGATTTCTATTTACAAATTTTAGCAAGTTACCCTTGGGAAGGGAAGAAACACCTCTCTGTGACTATTCATAGAATTTAACTCTAATTATGATTATAAGTACTTATGTGGCAAAGACCTGCCTACCAAAGTGCTTCCACTATAATGAAAAAGGCGTAATATTGTGCTTTGCACATATCTACAGTCTAAAATATACACAGCATTTTCCAAGCGAAATACACTTCATTTAAATACAGGGAGCGGAGTTAATTTCTCCTGATAGCCGGTAATTGTCAGGCAAAAAAGCTTAACGCAATCCCGACAAGTCGGGCTTACATTCTGTGGGGTTGCAAGGTGTAAAAACTCAAATAACTAAAGCCCAAGCTTGCAACACCGGTGGCAAGTCTTTACAATTTTTCACATTTTGAAATACGGACTTTTTGATTAAATCCTCTTAAGCTCGTGAATGAAAAGTGGGGTAATGAATAAGAGCATTTTTGGAGTGCTTTCTGAATTAGTGGGTGTTTTCACCTTTTAACTCTTTGAATCGTGTTTACTTTGACTTCATGTTTTTAACTTATCGTAACAGCCAATTCATTACATAGGTACGAGGTCCGTTAGTCAGTGAAAATTTGGTAGTAGTATTTTTTTTCGATACAGAAACCTACATAATTAATTTTTTGGTTAATGCCTTAGCTACACTGAAAAGCATCCATATTTCAAATGTTTGGGAGCACACCCATAAAACCCCTTTTGAATTTTTATTTCACGTCCCATGCACCGCGAACCATAGCGTGTAACAAGCCACAATGGATCCTTTTTTTATTTTACACGGACACGGGTATTATAGCCCCATTATGCACGTTTTATACCGTGTTCCAATGGAGTCATTTTAATAAAAAAATATCGGCCCAAACATTTATGTGGCGTGATATTGAAGGCTTTGAAATATGATCGGTATTCTGATTATGTTTTACGCTCTGAGTTTTTCGTTGCAAGCACTTTTAGAAGCTGAAAATAGGTGCAAGTCAGTGAAAATTTTCCTTAGAAAGAGACTCGTGCAATAATCTGAGCGTAATCCGAAAGTTTGGTTTATAGAATAACACAGAAAAAGCAATAGTGACGGAGTGATTTCTTATAAGCAAACAAACACGCCGTCTTATCTCAAGAAAATTTACACTCCATATGAGGAAAATAAGACACTTTGAGGGGCACTAAATCTTACAAAGAGTGTATTTATTTTTTCTGCGAACAAAATCTGCGACAGTAAAATATTTCAGGGACTTACTTTGTGAACTGAAACGTTTCTCGCGATAAGGCGAGCATAGCCAGAATGACAATTGTAGGATTTTAGCGAGACCTATTTGTTGTACAAAGGCGGTTTCGAAGCTTCAATTGTTTTTAGAAAGACTCGGATTATGCTTTTCTTTTATTTAGCTAGATTTAGTTCATTTTGTTCTGTTAAAGAATTTTTAAATATTATGAACTGTTTTTTAAACTTTCATTGATTTATTTATTGCCCGCCTGTAGTATATAATAGTTAAGGTTTTTGGTCCCATTTTTTCCCCGTTGTCGGATCACTTAAATCAAAGATCCCGTTCGTGATATTTTAAGATACAAGCACTTGAAAATACAGCTCTTTAAAGATCTGGTGTAAATCGTTTGTGGACAGGAAAAGAGTCTCATTTCGAGCTGAATGTACCAATACATTACTTCAAGTTAGACCAAACCAAAATGTCTCTTAAGACTCCAACACAACAAAAAAAAAACGAAACTAAAGTATCCAAGGAAATGGCTCATTTCCTCCGTAACTAATGTTCTACTTAAGAAAAGGAATTCTGTTCATTGAAACATTTTATAGGTGATATAAATTTCAACGTTTTGCGCCAAAACAACTGCATTTTTGAATCTCGGTGAGATCTCACCGCCGGAACATTCTAGACGCTTTCTGCATTATTTAGAGTAGCCGTAAACTGCAAACTTCTAGTCGGCCGACAGTTTGTTTGGGCTCGTGAATCAGTATGAAGATTAATGGTAGTACGCGCATAACAAGATCAGGTATTTAGCCTGTATCAGACCGACTGAAACATTTGATTGGAAGCAAAATTTTCTTTAAAGGGCTTATTACATTTGACTAAATTCAGTCGTCTAAATAGGTTTGTCTAATTAGGTTTCTAAATGATTTAATGAAATCTACCTTCCTAAATGCGATTACATTTGACTGAATTTAGTGACTGAATCATTTAGATGACTAAATTTAGTCAAGTGTAATAAGCCCTTAAAAAAAAGTTGCCTGCGATCGAGTAGGTAAACCGTCGGCCGACTGCTTGTGTGCAGTCTGCACTGTACACCCGTACCTTCCTTAAGAAACAAATGCTTGAGACGATAACACTTGAAATATTGAAGAAAGTCTGTAGTTACAACGGTTTACAGTTGAATAGTTCTTTTGAATACAAGAGATAAAGTAAATATTTTCATAAGAAAGAGTTTGTGGTTCCGCTTGAGAGATGCTTCGAAATCTATTTTTACGTGAAGATTTTACTGAATCAGTGAGCAGTAGTGAATCATATGAATATTCAAATAAAGCAATTTTTTTATTATGTGTTTATAAATTATCCATCGTATAATATAATATACACTTTATTAATAAAATGTGCAATATCTGTGCTTAAAAAAGAACCAACAAAAGAGTTTAATTAATAAAACGTTCATGATGTTATCGAAGTGAATTCATTTGTTTTATCTTCTCAAGCTATTGATTTAGCTCACTGGGCTTAAAACGATTCATTTTTATTGAATCGGTTCGAAATCATGCTTAATTTTATTGCAATTTAATTTTCGAGATAAGTTTTATGGAGATTTTTGCAGTAAATTCTTATTCCGGTGTAGATTTATGCTAGTTTGTTGAAAGCAGCCTTAACCTTTATTGCGGAAAACCCGATTGAACACCCATCCACGGATCAACCGCGCCAAGCGTGGTTTAACCTTATGATCGAACAAACTGCGGGACATGGGCTCCTATCGCCTATGATATATATATAATCAGTAATGAAAGTGTATTACTGCTGCCTTTGAATGAAACTATAGTGATATTTGCAGACGATCTACTTAGGTATAGGTTCGGAGAAAATGAGGGTTATATAGCCATATTAACAAGAGCGGCTTGCGTGTTTTTTATTGACCTCAGGATAGGTCGGGGTTGTCAGTATTCTTTATAGGGTTAGGTTAATGGTGTAGTTATCGGGTTACTAGTACTTGGGTTTTGTTGGTAACGGTAACAGACTATATCTACTGTAGGTAGGTACTATTACTACGACTTTAGTATGCAGCTAGTTAACACTAAGTACTTTATTTTAACAGCACTGTTTTAAATGTATTATATGTATCATAAAAAAAAAAATAGCAAAAATCGCGATATTTCTTTATTTTATTCTCAACTATTACTATTTTCGGAAAAACCTAAATAATAATGAATGGTGTGTTAGGTACACTAAAAAGGTAAAGTAGCTGAACCAAAGTATTTCTTAAATTTAAAACTCCAATATTTCCTATCAACATAGCTTTACAAAATTTTAACTTCTTCACAAATTCAATAACGAGACTTTATTAAACTTGAAAGTTGATTGAAATCTTCGAAAGCAATAAGACTAATTGCTGTAAATGAAACCGCAATACTGTCGAACTTTGAAATTAATTGCAATCTTTCCAATACTTGACAGTTTTCAATGGCCAGTTTCTGAATGAAAGTTGATATTTTCGTAGCATTTAATTTTCCTCCTTTATTTTTTTGTTTTATGTTTTTTTCTTCGAACGAACTTCTGTAGTTTTAGCGTGCCTATCTACTTAATGTCATATAATTTATTATAAATATTTAATTTTATCCGAAAATATACACAATGCCAATTAAAAATATAAGTAAGGTAAACGCGGGTGAAGTCGTCATGCCCCAATAGTCGTCAATTAATCTTAAAACTTTTATTATTATTTTCTACTGATCTTAAAATGGGCCGGTTTATATACCAACATATTCTTGATAATATATTGCACAATTGAAATAACAATACGGGGTTTAAACAGTCACGGCTTCTAAGATATGTTATTTGAAACGTGTGTGCCCTAACAAAATCGTTTTTTCGTGAAGTTCAGCTGTCAAAAGTGAAACTCAGCACGTGGTTTTATGTTTTGATTTACATAACTCCAGTGAGGTCTGTGGTATGTTTCTTTGTTTAATTAGATAGTTAAGTTTATTTGCTAGCGATGTAATATGCAATTTGGAATACTTTTAACATAGAAGATATATTTTTTTAATGTGACATCTATTGGTACTTCAAAACTCCCATTTGACCCAAAACCCGTCAATTTTACAATTATTATGACGACTACTGGGACATGCTCAAAAGTTGCACCTAAACTCGTCATAATGAGGATATTTTGTGTTTTACAGTACAAAATGCGAATAAATAGCTAATATCGGGACTTTTACAAAATTGATAACTGTCTAGAACAAACATATTTAAGGTTAAGATTACATTTGTTCATAAAACTGCGTATCTTTTAAGCTTTTTCTTAGGGGTAAATTTTACTCTGCTGGTTCTAGATGCACGTACACAGTCATGTTATTCGATTCAATTCATATGTTTCTTAATGGTTAAATCCCCTGTTTTCTAACAGTATGCACTTTCTACGAGTGTTTTTTCAGGTATATTGGTCGCTGTAGGCCTCCGCCATTCGATTAAGATCTACCGCTTTGGGTACAAGTAGGTCTAGCACTAGCCTTTGTTTCTACTACGCTTGGATTACAATTTGTGGCAAACAAAAATTGTCTGTTCTTACACTATGTTTTTTTTTCGAAATAACTGCATTTGGTCACGCGTATTGTAGCGCGTCTCCCTAACGTGCCTTAATAGCGCCTGTATAAAAATTATGTCATCCAACTAGTTTTGACGCAAAAAATATTAAAATCAGTTTTAAAACTAAGATGACATAGCTTCCATCGCTATCACTTCTTTGCTTGTCGTATTCGATATTGATTGGTAAAGAGTAAGATTTTTTTATTTAAAATTGTCTGTATTTAGTGATTCCATGATTGTAATTTTAATAGCAGATCATGACTGAAAGCTACAAGCAAGAGGGCCTTTTAATGGCGGTGAGTTCGGGTGGCTCATCGTCCCTCTGTCTTCTTAGACGACAGACTCGTGTCGACGGCGCGCGTTGTTCCACGCGCTCCTCAAAGAGATGTCAGCAACCCCAGTGGGGCCCAGCAGGGCCTGCCGGGGCTGCGGGTTGTTCGAAAGAGATACCGCGGCCCTGGTACATAAAAGGCCCACGACGGAACACGACGGTTTTTAGTCAGTAAGAGTCTGACACTCCCTCACCGCTGCTAACCCACAGCGGGAGGGGTCATTTGATGATTTTTAACGTCGCAAAAAAAACAGGGCCTTTTAAAAGTCATAAAAGCTGTAAATCAAGGGCCCACACACAACATCAGATGCAGCAAAAAAATTTAAAACGCCCTTTTGAGACAACGTTAATGAAATGGTGACACAAAACCGACGATTATCCCTGTATATATAAACTATAGAAATGAGCCCAAGGACAATCTCCGGTTCTGTGCTAAAGTATTGCTAACTATGGAGGAAACTATAGGAACTATGGCACCTGGAAAAAAAGTTATGGTGGCCTGGTGGGCCAATATTAAACTTTCAAGTATGAGGGCGCGGGTTCGATTCCAGGTCAGGCAAGTACCAATGCAACTTTTCTAAGTTTGTATGTACTTTCTAAGTATATCCAGCAATGACACCAATGACTGTGTTTCGGATGGCACGTTAAACTGTAGGTGCCGGCTATCCTTGAACATCCTTGGCAGTCGTTACGGGTAGTCAAAAGCCAGTAAGTCTCACACCAGTCTAACCAAGGGGTATTGGGTTGCCTGGGTAACTGGGTTGAGGAGGTCAGATAGGCAGTCGCTTCTTGTAAAGTACTGTTACTCAGCTGAATCCGGTTAGACTGGAAGCCGACCCCAACACAGTTGGGAAAAAAGGCTCGGAGGATGATGATGATGTGGAACTATGGCACCTGCCGATGACAATGTTTTAAATGGAGACTCGCCACCTCACTTACTGGGCCCCCGGGAATCAGTCGCTAAATCGCAACAAGAGGGCAACAGGTACATGAGCGGCATGAAGGGTGAGGATACCTCGGCGGACTTTAAACGCAGATCACGCGCTCCCTGTGGGTCCAGCATCACCGGCCCACTCGCCACTTACTACGGGGCACCTACCCTACGAGCAGGGCTGCTAACCCTGCACTAGCGACTCCACTTTGGTCGGCCAATGAAGGCAAGCCAAGAGGCGGGAGACCTTCACTCCGGCAGGCCGGAGATGGGGGACAGTATACTCTCCCCGGAGCACTCGGATATATAGCCCCGCGGGGTCGCTACTCCCCGTCATCCGCCTCAGATGCCCTGTGGGGCTAATTAGATGTTATTATTATTGGGTTTAAACGGTTAGTTGTACCTAATCATATTTTATTTTCTGTTATATATATATAAAACACCTAATTATTTCGCGGAAAGCTATATAAATGAATGTGGCTTTTATTTTTTGTGAATACTAAATATTTTAAAAGTAATTATTTTACTCGGGAACTATATTTTTTGTCACCAAAATTTATATTTGTCATCAAGTTGTATCACCTAATAAATAGATCTATCGCCACGAAATATTTTCGTTCTCAGATAAACAAAGAGTGTTCCCATGTATGAATTAGCAAATTATTGTTAATATAATGTGTAAAATATGAGATGGATTACCAAAAAAAATGTAGTGCATTACATGAATATAAACTTCGTTCTTATAATAATAGTTTTATTACTTAAATAATAGCTTGGTGCTCAAAATGGTAGATCTGTCACCAAATAAATCGATTAATCGATCCCTGACTGCGACTCCTTTTTATTTGTTATTTTGTCACCAATACAGTAGTTACATTTTATTTCGTTCAGTTATTAAAATAATGTATTCGTTACCAATTTAATACATCAGTTTATAATTTTAATAAAAATATGTTCAAAGGGAAGAGGAAGGGAAGGAAGACAAATTGGCGCGCTTTCGGGCCTCGACGAATGGGTTGTAGGTTGGTTGTAGGTACGATCATACAATGCGGGGCGCGGGCAGCGAGATTTTTAACAATAAATATTGATTATTTTGACTTTGATTAAGTGTTTTATTTACTATTCAGCTAGAAATTTAATTTAAATATATTTATACTACCTGTGGAAACTAAAGCCCTTGGGGGGAGGCACATGGCCAGTTAAGTAGTAGACTCTTTTGGTTGAAAGGATGATGACGACCACCCTACATTTTTAGACCTTCATGAAATTTTCTAGTAATATAATATATGATTTATTGGTGATCTCTTTAAATTAGTTTGCTTAAATACTGTTAGGACAAACCTATTATAATACATACAAAATCATTTATTTGGTACTTGACCCCATATCTCCATGATTTTCGGTAATTTATTGTGAAATTGATATTATATTGTTTGGTGACTACATTTGGTGACAAATCTACTATTTTGAGGGCAAACCCTATTATTTAAGAAACACAAAATGAATTAAATTGGTGACAGCTTAAATCATACCCTTTTACTCGTGCTACATATGCACATGACTGCATGGTTATTATGATTAAGAAATATAACATATATTTTATAAACTGGTTTTGTGATTCCAAGCGTTTGATAGATAGGAATATAAATTAAAATGCAACCATGTATCTGTTTTATTGAATAGCTGCTCTTCTAACAGATTATGAACTACTATTCTAAATAGGAATTTGGTTTTTTATCTATCTACCTACCTAATGTTTCAAAAACACAAGTATGCTTAACAAATTCAAGCACAAAAAAATGTACATAACTTGAACCTTATGTTCAAGAGCAGAGAGTTTACATTAGCATTAAAAGTTGACGAGTACTGGGAATATTTGACGAGTATCCGTACAAATCAGACGACTATTGGTACAAATCGCCCTTTTTTTACTTTTGCCTTAAAAAGTATATAAACCCATCAAAATAATTAAAAAAACATTAGTTACTTAGAATAATGAATAAATACTCTATCACGTCATGCAAAAATTTTCATTTTCTATTGAATATTTAACACACAGTAGCGCTTCAAAGTCAGTGATTTCCGAAATCCGACGACTATTGGTACGTTTACCTTATACGTAAAATCACATGGAACCTTGTCTAGTAAAAGTAGGTATGTATACTACATTACTCATTTACTTTCCAAATTCAAACACAACACAACTCTATTAAAACCCTAAAAATCCGATAAAAGAAAAGAACGTTCTACAAATAGGAATTCAAATTTCGAAAGCAGCACGTTATTTAGAGCGCGAATTATTTGCAAGTGAAATTTGGTTCGCGCTAAAAAGCTTTAGCTGGTACCGCTTGATTCAGCGCTGCAGGATTAGTAGCCTAAGATTGCAGTTTATTTGAAAACAGTTTTGCAATCCAGCAATTTGCTGGATTCGCTGGTTTTGTTGGTACAACGTGTTTTTGTGAGACTTTTTCCAGTGTCGTAGGAATCGTTTTTTTTTCGATACTTTTTGGAGAACAACGTTCGCTAGGATCGCTGAAAAAATACAATACCTACACATCTTTTACGGATCGTAATTGAGAGTTTTGCTTTTATTTTTGTTCATGGGCAAGTATGTCCTTTTATTTAATTTTATGATATTTTTTATTATTCGTTTACTGTGCAACGTTATTAAATGCACGCATATATGTATTTCTTTCACATTTTCTTTCTTTTAATAGAAATAATTTTCTGATTCAATAAATCTGATTACCGACCTATTTCCATAAACATCGTTGTTTTTTAGTTTTCCTGTATATTTTATGGTAATTAAAATGAGGTTTATATTTAAAAGAATTGCATGTTTCGTGTTACCGATACTTACTTATGTTATGAAGAACGTTATCGCTGGCAGTATTTATTATTTATTTCACAGAGCAGAAATAAAATGCATGTTTTATTATTTATGAAACAGGCTGGCTAAGGGCTACTTAAAAAAAAAATGAAAACGCACCTTTTTAATACAAATAGTTAAGAATAATTTTATGCAGATCTACAGGATTTGCGAAAAATTATAACGGTGCAAAAACATTAATTGTGATACCTACTTATTGGCTGTATCATCATAATTATCATATCACATCAACCTTATGATAACCCATTTATATTTAGAGGAAGGGTGTAGGTGACTTTTTACTACTTCCTACGGAATATGGGTGAAACCACTGACAGAAACTAGGATTAAATATATATAGACATAACTACCTATTGAAACGTTCCAGATCCAATATAAAATGCTAACGATCTGCAGATTTAAAACAAAGTCTATTTAACAGCACCGAACACCGGATTGCACTCACTGCTCGAATGCCGATATAATCGGACATAATTGTTTATTCGATTCCCATTTATTGCACTCGATATTATTATCGATATCGAGCATCGGTATCGAGTATCGGTTTATTGTATTAAGTATTCAGATTGGCGTTTTGAGCTTATCGCGTGCTTTTATTGCGTTAAAAGTGGTGGAATTTATTTGTTATTACCTAAGCGTGATTTATTTTCGCATTGTTCCTCTATTTATCATGTTTTTTATCAGCACTTGATATTAATTTGTTTCTTTAAACACCTACAATTAGGTACGTTTTAAAATATATTATAAAAAAAACGTGGGTTAAACCGCAGGAAATCAAATAGTATTAAATAAAAAGAAGTCATGCTTAATTTTTATTTACCAAATCCCTTCTGCATTAGGTATGTATTTTTTTATTTATACTTTATCTACAAAAATGGTGCATTGGCGGACATAACGTGACGAAGGCATTCTCTACCAAAGAAAATAAAGACTTAATGATATGTTAGTTTACAAAAAAAATACTAATCATGTAATAAATATATATTAGACAGCTTATAAAAATGTGACATGTGAAATTATGTTACAAAAACAATGTTACAAACAAACAGTTACAACCTTTATGAGACGATTTTTTTGCTTTGAAAGGAATATTTACTGGACGCCTTTTCTATGTTCAGCACAAAAGCGTTTAATCAATTCATCTTCATGATCAAATCCATAACTTAGCATATCGTCAATCATCTTAGATTGGTAGTAGCTGCACTGAATTCGCCAAAGTGGCATGATGTTAGCTTCCACTGAAAAGAAAAGTCAAAGTTAAATTAGTTTAAAAGTTAAATTTTGTATCACAAAATAAAAAAGTATCTATAAAGACGCTATAAAGAAAAGTAGGTTTATCCTTCAAAAGTATGTGACATGACAAAGTATATGGTACACGTTTCATCAAAACGATTGTCTTTTTCAAAAAAGCAACTTTAAATAGATAGGGTTTACGATCAAATTAACTTTTCTTTAAAGTCATTATTATGTAAAAAAAATACTCGCTTTTCCGCAGCTATTTTTACAAAAAGTTAAAATTCATTTAACATTTTTTTTTTCATTTTATTATTAGTTTCGTCGAATGAAAATTAAGTTTTAAACAATGGAATCTAGAACCACTCACCTTCCATTTTGCAAGTATAAAATACTACAAACAGTAAAACCAACAAATTCAAAGATTTCATTTTGTATTGACAAGTCCGAATTAAACAAGACACTGAGTTAAAAGAACTTGCTCATCAATTATTTATATTGTCTTGATTGTAAAGCTACACTTTAAGGAATTATTGCATCATTAAAGTTTAAAATTAATTTAATTATGTCATATACGAATTGGTCATAACAAGGAAAAACCCTGCTCTGAAAAACAAACTGCAATTTAATCGAATATATTATTTTATTTTAGATCACAAATTGTATTTTAATAATAAAATTTATTCACAATAACTTACTTGCTACTTTTGAACCCATGGTCCCCTCGTTTTTGCCACACTGGTTCATTATTAAGGTAATTAATGGACAATATTTTCACCATTATCGCAGCCTCAGGACGTCCACTGTTGAAAACAAATCGACTTGCACTTGACATATTTTTTTATTTAACTTGATTCTCAACATATACTCTGCCCCTAATATAGAGTTATATATTACATTTTTATACATTTCTATGAAATATTTCCGTATCTCGGTCGAGGTCTTTTTTCACCTTTCCATGAATAAAGTAACCCGTCATCATAAACTTTCTAAACAATATTAGGAAGAAAACTAACTTTGTTACCCCAAAGGACGTGTTCCATACTTACTTGACTAAGTTTCTGAAGCCAACCCAAAAAAAGAAAATAAATTTAAATAATTCTTCAGGTAGTTTTGTATTTTTATTCTAAACAGTATACAGTTTTTTTTGTTTGTTTATAGACTGAAAATTCTGAGCACTATTTGAAAGTCAAGTTTACAAACGACAGCCCCCAAAACGCCCGCCCTTCACCACTTCCTAGTAGTTCCTAGGTGTTTTTACTGGAAAGAAGAAATGTTGGGACAAACTCCCCAGCAATCTATCAATTTGTCTCAATTCTGTCTGTATGTTTCGAAGAACCGATTTTATGCAAAATGTTACACAGTAGTTTCTTCCCTTCAGTATCTTGTTATTATTTTCATTTAACGGAAAAAAAATTGTAAACAATAGCCCATTATTCAGTAACTAAGGTTAGGGTGACAATCCCAATAACTGGACACATCCAATCATCGCGCGCCATTTATCTGACCTAATGACCCGTTAGTATTGACAAAGCGAACTTATTGCTCCGCAGTTTGTTCCGCCATGGATGATAACGGGTGTTTTCACCCTAACTTTTGTCGTTTCTTGTTTGTCTTACAAAGTTTTATTTTGTCTTTATTTTGCGTCTTATTGTAAGGAGGTTTCTTTTAGTAGATGTATTTATGGTAAGTTTAACTTAACTATATACATAGTTGATGACTGTTAGGTAACCTGTTTTTAGTTTGTGTTTTTAGTTACATTTTTTTTAATGTAAAATTTATATTGAGGGAATTTTAGAACTTTAAAATATATTTTTAACCTTTTAAAAGCTCTAAATGGCAACTTTTTTTTATAAAGACGACGCGGAGATTTACGTTTTCAGAACCACTCACCTTCCAAGTTGAAAGTGTAAAATACTACAAAGTATAAATAAATAAGTTCAAAGATTTGATACTTAGAAGTAATAGAAGTTTTTCATAAATTAGGTATTTATTTCAGAAGTGTACATAGTAACTATTACCTATACAAATATTTGCGTCATCATTTTTAGTAATAAATAAGATACCTAATTCAATATTAAATGTTATTAATAAATATTTTGTCATAATAAGGAAAAGCCCAATTTATTAGCATTTGTGACTATATTTGGTAAAAGCGGTATTGGCATTAATGATGTTTCTCAAAACTACATAGATATGAGTATCTATTCAGTGGAAAAAGATATTTTTTTGGTTTATGTGTGTTGAAAACACACCAATCAACTAGAGGAAATATATCCCAATGTGAGACAAATCGAATAAATACTATTTTTTAGTTTAAATTTCAGTTACACTTTCTATTGTAGACACATATAGGTAATATATAGAGCCTGAGAAATAACATAGACTAGTTTGACAAGGTGGGCGAAGTAGTTCTCCCGGGATTCGAGTGAAACCGCGGAAAGCAGCTAGTTCAATATAAACACATAAACAGACACCATAGAATGTCAATAACCATAAAAATCATGCCAAAATTATATTCTGCCTATAACCATAATTTTATTATCCATAAAACTTATCAAGGCTAAACCTCGATACGGCCTATGATAAAAATAACTTTAATTATATTACACTTTCGGTTAACGGTCTATTAACAGTTTGGCTTTAATAGACTATTAACTTAGGTTTAAGGGTTCATAATAATTAATATAAATTTTCTTGGCTCAGTTATCAGAGGAAGGGTAGGTTTAATTATATGACCGTTCTGTAAACTTTATCTTTGGTAAGGAAATGACTATGGAGGAATATATTGGAGTTTCACCTATGTAATAAAAAAATATATGCCATATTAATACATACGTATGCCGTAAAATAGCAGTTGGAAAACCAACAGATATAGGCTACAGTGTTCCATAGAAATGTCCGATTGCAATTGCTCAACTTGTTTATGCCTTGTTTTTAAATATATTAAGTTTTATGAATAAGAATAAGAATCTTTATTTGTATGAAACACGGGGTACATAGGTGTAACATTTGTTAGGTATAAGTTCTGCATGTTTCGCCGTAGCATCGGCATACAAATATAAATAAAAAACGCATTTATCAGCTAGAACTAAAATTAAAAACAAATAACAATTTAAAATCTTAAAAACTAACAATACAATATTAAGAATTTATGGTACCTAACCTAAACAGTTTTTTCCTTATGAGCCATATACTCGGCCATAGAATAGAAACATTTCTCTAGAAGCCATTTCTTGAGCACATTCTTAAATTTATACAGTGGTAGTTCCCTTATAGTTTTAGGTAGCTTATTAAATATTTGGATAGCCATACAATAACAGTTCCTTTTAAACAAAGTAGTCGACATCATAGGAAGAACCAACTTACTCGGGTCTCTGGACAAATACTTTCTGGTTTCGCTAACTTTCTCGAATAACCTACCATGTTTTTTAACGAATACCCCAACTTCATAAATGTAGAGGCATGTTATCGTGAGCACTTTAAATTTTTTAAAGAATGGTCTACAGGACTCCATTGGACTAATACCACTTATTGCCCGAATACACTTTTTTTGGGATATAAATGCTCTGTTAATGTCTACCGAATTACCCCATAGTAAAATTCCGTACCTCAAAATTGAGCCTACGTATCCATGGTATGCTAATAGTGCAGTTTTCTCAGATGCGAGTTTACGTATCTTTCTAAGAGCATACACGAACCTGTTGATACGTTTGCAAACATTATTTACCTGCACTTTCCAATTACAATGTTTATCAAGGAAAATCCCTAAAAACTTTGTTTCATCGATTTCCTCAACTTTTTGGCCGCGATAATTTATTTCTAAATTTTGAGTTTTGCTATTGTAGTTCCTAAACTGGATAATTTTAGTTTTAGATATGTTAGCTGTGAGGTTGTTTTCACTGAGCCAGCTTGCTACGTTTTCTATTGTGCTGTTAAGTGTTTGTTTGTATTCAGAAAAATCTTTGGTATACTCAGGTACTACTATGGAAATATCATCTGCGAAAAGAGTGCACTTAAAATTTGTAACTTGTGGCAGATCATTAATATATATTAAGAAAAGAAGAGGAATACACTTCCCTGGGGGACTCCGAAACTATTTAGTTGATAAGGAGATTTGTGTGATGTAGAAATAAGATTTTTGTCAACGCGAATAATTTCTACACATTGTTTTCGATTTCTTAGGTAATTAGCTAACCACTGCAGTGCATTTCCTCGAATCCCGTAGTATTCACATTTTTGTAGCAGGATTTGATGATCAACAAAGTCAAAAGCGCTAGACATATCAAAAAAGATTGCAGAGGCTCGCTTCCTCTTGTCTAGAAATTCTGTCACATTTTTTATTAAAGAAAAGGCTGCAAGCGTAGTTGACTTGTTTTTCTGAAACCCATTTTGATCATCAGATAAGATGTTATGTTTATTCAAGAAACTACTTATGCGAAAGTGCATTAACTTTTCGAAAATTTTAGAAAAAATGGGTATTAGCGTTATAGGCCTATAATTATTCAATTTCTCTTTCTCGTCCTTTTTATACAGTGGTCTTACAATTGAAAGTTTAAGTTTGTCAGGAAAAGTGCCCTCAGAAAATGAAAGGTTAATAAGATAACTAAGTACTGTTGCAATTTCATTTTGACATTTTTTAATTATTTTAGTTGATATAGAGTCGTAACCAACAGCATTCGTATCCTTCAGTGATTTGATTGCTTTCACTACCTCACTTCCAGTGCAAGGTGATAAATAAATGGTTGAATCGACTGAATTAAGAAGGGAATAGTTAGGATTATTCTTGTTACGCTTATTTGTTTTTGTAATATAAAACTCATTGAATGCTTTAGCTATTTCTACTGGATCATTTATAGTATTTTCATTATATTCTATATTTTTTATATCATGGACACTCATAGTATTATCAAGTTTATCGCCAATGACATCCCACGTTGCCTTACATTTATTTTCGCGTTCGCAATAAACCTATTGTTATTCTTTTTTTTACAATCTGTTATACATTTTTTAAAGATTTTAGTATATTGTATATAATGTAATTTACTATTATAGTCTTTGGTTTTATAGCAGTTGAATCTAAGTTTCCTTTTTGCTAGAGCGGAAGTTTTAATACCTGTAGTCAACCATCTCGGGGAGCGCACATTTGTCTTTATTTTGGCTCTGTATATAGGAAAACAGAGATCGTAGAACAGTTTGAAATCCTCATAGAATGAGTCGAAGGCTCGGTTACAATCTAATTCATTATATACATAGTTCCATGACAAGTTCGATAAAGATGCTTTAAATTTCTTATTCTTTATGCGGCACTTAAATACCGCTGAAACGTGTACTGCTATAAAAACATACTGAAGATTTTTCATATTCTATTGGTGTAGAAACACAGAAGCTTTAAAATGCCGCTGTCATTATAGGAGAGTTGCATCGTTTGTTTCAAACGGAACATTTCTGCTAGGGCAGGCACAAACAGCCGTTCTTAGCAGCCTGTCTGTTTATTTGTTTTTTTATTGCGTCTGTTGTTTTTAAAGGAGCCGTATTTCTATAAAAATTAAGATCTGACTTTCTCGTGTATTTTACTTTACAAAATTTTATTTCTTTCACACTTCATGTAAAGCACTGGTAGATAATTAGTTGCATCCAGTTAGACTGATAGCCGATCCCAGCGTAGTAGGGAAAAGGCTAGACAGATAATAACTGCTTTCACACCAGCGGTTTTCCCGATCTCAAGTAAGTTGAGAAAAGCCACGTGGAAAATAATTCGGTCCTCCCTTTTAATGTTTAATACTTAATATTAATTTAAGAATCAACCAGCTTCGATACTGGACAGACAGACATAATTCTCGCATTTCTAATATTAGTAAGGATAGACACACAGAAACATGAGGTACGATTTAAACCAATTTGTGTGAAACATTTGGAATATTATCCTTAATAGGTATTCCACGGAAGCCTAAATTAATAATATATTCCGTATGCGTGTCTCCGTGAGCATTGATCGTTAGCTCCACCTGGTATCAACGGGAACTATGCAAGGATATGTAGGTACCTATATAATACATTATGAGACATTATAAAATCCATTTGAAACGTTAAAATTTCCATCAAATCATAAATCGTCGTTAATCCTTAAATCATAATTCACATGAGAGCACTTCTTTTTTCAAAAAGATCATATAGAAAAAAAATAACTGAATATCCAATCTTATTAATACCTATGTACGAACACCAATTTACACTGAGTTTGACATCATCACTCGTATTAATTAGTGGACTATCTGCCTGTCTGATTAAAGGTACTGATTAGAATCTAGTTTACACTGATGCGTAGGCACATTTAGTTAAGTACTTGTTAGTGTAACGGACTTTTAAGTTAAGTGAAGTTAAGCTCGGCGCAGTCGCTCCGTGGATGGGTAACAATCTGGGTCCTCCAAGTTTTTGAAACGTCAAATTAGTGGGTCCAAGCTGTCTTCTGAAAATTTTTGGAAGTCATTATGGGTGTCAGAAGCCAGAAATTGCAGTACATTTTTTAACTATCATGAAGTTCTAGTAAATTAATTTTGGACAAGCAGAGCTTTTCGACAAGATTTGTACGAAAAAATGCTACAATAAAGCTGAGTTATTTAGCATACTTTATAAGGGGTTATAGATGCATTAATATCTAGAAGTTTATGTATCCTGACCTAGTTAAGAAAAAACGTAAAGGGATGGCAGGAGAAGTGAAAAAGCACCGACTCAAACTTTATGATTGGCTGTCAGACGCAAAATAAATTAATTATAGAATTTGTTTGAGCGAAATGGAGCTTCTAATATTTAATTAAATCCTTTTCTACCACTCAATTATGAGTGTTTTTGGGTTAATTCTGTTGTTTGAAAGTCGTAACAATTAATTTAGTAGGTACGAGTGTATTTGTCTTATAATATTTGAAAGCCGCCTAAATCAATTCTGAAAAAGTTTCTTGCTAATCTAATTAAAGTATATATATATTTTGATAAGTTATGTATTACTTCTAGGAGATTACTAAGGTTTATCAACTTCAGCAGTTACTAAATAGTTTTGATTATTGAAATAACTCATACTTACCTATTGATCTACTTTCTGATATAGTCTCAGGTATTATCTTACCCTTCGCAAGACAAAACAGATTGAACCATTTTTATCAACATCCTTACATAAAAAGAATAATAACAGAGGACGTGAAACAGTTTAAAGACGCAACTTACACTTGGCCAGTTTCAGAAGCTAGTCGGAGATAAATTTTAGTAGCTGGCAACATTTACACAGTGCTCTAATTAAATTAAGATAAAGAGCACGTCTTGTGAGTTAAAAGTTACAAATAGTCGGTTCTCTATTTTTGTGAATTCGTGCACGATCTTTTACAATTATTAGGTACTATGAGTTTAAATACTAGAGTTATATTTATATGCCTGTAGTTTCTAAACGTATTAAATATATTTATAAACATATCAGACGTATATTAGCTCTATATGTAAGACGTTCAAGGTTTCAGTCAGAGAAATCGTATGCCAACACATTGTACGCAAGTACCTTCGCAAATACGAACTTACAACCTATTGTCTTACACTATGAACGCAAGGATAACATATTAACCTCTTGTAAACCACATACAATTCCTTCACAATTGTCTATCTTCTAATATACCAGAACATGAAACTTGTACATAATACATAGGTGTAGTGAAACATATATGGAAGCTCGGTAGTGCTGCCATATTAAATTACCTGAGCCTCAAGCGCTCAATCCGAGGTGACAATCTTGTTATACAATGTTTGTGGTTGTGCCAAATGATTTTAAGGAATTCAGTCAAAAGAATGTTGTATTTATAGTGGTAAATAATTTGTTTTATCAAGGAGTTTCTCGCATTACCATTCGGCACTCGGGCACGAGAGTCAGTGATTGCCAAACCTTTGTTATTTTATAAAGGCTGAAACTTTTTGTGTGCATGTCTGAATGACGACTACTGTGAAAGACGGTTGCTTTGGAAAATTCTTAAGTTAGATATTAGTACACTCACCAGTGGCGAAGGGTGGTTTAATGAAATAGGGAAGCCGCAGCAAAAAAAAAACTGGGGGGGAGTACTCAGGGATGGGGGGGAGAGGTAATGGAGGTAATTTCTCAGTCCACCTTTTAGCACTGACTGAGAGACTGATAGTTTGAACATGTTTTCTCGAGGAATTCGGCAGATTATTAATATCTATAAAACTTTATTATCTTTAGTTAGGTATATTAACTACTAGAATCTGAGAAAAGTTGGCACTAGAAACAATACCTTTTAAGTATTTAATTTACAACGGCCTGTTAGTCATTGATATTTATCGTAGGTATGTGTTTCATAAATCCGTCAGGACGTTAGAAATTTTAATATTGACGTATTATTGGTAGGTAATTCACCCGAGCGGCGTGCCCGAGTTTTATAACACGTTTTTATTCTCAAAACTTAACCTTGAAAAATAAGTTCCTTCCTAAAGTAAATAATCTGTCGGAAAACCGTCTAATGCGATAAATGCTATCCTAGTTAAGTTTTAAAAGTAGGTACACAAAAAAGAAACCTGATGCAAACTGTCTGCGTTTCAAAATTACTCATTTCAACGTAGGTCCCTCTATTTTTTTCACTACACACACTGTACTTGTACTGAGTACTAGGTCACAGTGCGATTGCGGGGATTAGTAGGGAGTAATGATACTGCCAACTACTTAATCAAAATTATGTACTTGGTGAACACAAAAACTATCAATTCCCAAGTAGGGTCATTAAATCGCGGAGAATCTTAAGGTGATCTTCACACTGCCCCGCATCACGCTGCATCTTGCGTTCTTGCGGGAGTGCAGATCTGCATCATCGTGCGGGTTTTTCACGCACTCACGCGCGTAGGTGCGTTTTGTAAATTCACGCACAGCGGCTCTCATCGAGTTCCATTTTCAAATATACACGTCACGCCTATTCAAAATCACGCGCGGCACTGCGGGATTCAGTGTGCCATACCTTGCGTTTCACTCCGCACCTACGCGCGGGGTTGCGTGTTTCTCCGCATGTATGTGCGTGATCCGCATGAACGCGCGTGGATGCATTTTCAGTGTGTTGGACTATGCGTGTTTTCCATACAAACGGAGATATTTCCATACAACGGAAAAAAACGCATCCACGCACTACGCTGCATCATGCGGGGCAGTGTGATAATCGCCTAACACCGCGATTCAGGATTTGCATAAAAATGCACAACGCCATCTATGTTGATATAATGTAACTAAAACACTTAAACTAACATAAAATATTGTGCACACACGAACTATGTTATTTCTAAATGATACACAACTAATAAATTCAATTAAGCAGTACAAAGAACAAATTGTTAATGGTATTATCTAAAACAAAATAAGAAGAATGAGAGTGAATTTGTCTGATTTGTTTGTTTACATATTTGAGAGCTGTAAGCGCTGTCACTCGCGCGTAGACAGATATAGCTACTCTACTCTTGACGCGTTCTTTCTCGTTCACTCGCGAGTTTTGATTGGCTGGAACCCGCTCCGTGAGCCGGCTTACCGCTCGCCCTTATGCCGCGAACATCGCGCGGCGCGGCGTGGATGACGTCACGCAAGCGTAGTTTTGTATGGAGGAGGAAGCCGCGGCTTGTTTAGTAGGAGCAAAATGTTTCAAGTAATTTATAGACAATTTTTTTACGGTGGTAGGCGTTTTGTTATACCTACATATTTAAATTGTGTGGTTTAAATGATTATATTAATTATACCTATACCTATATTATAACTTATACCTATGCTTCTTTCTTGAAATTCGAAAGGGAAGCCGATGGGAATCGGCTTATAAGGACGCCTCGCCACTGACACTCACAGTTGATAGCATTTAATTTAGCTGTAGAATCTTAAGCCGTTTACAAAATTAGCCTCCATTTCAAATAACACACTGTATGTACTCGACAATTTCCCAACTCCTATTCTCGCGTTAACCAAAGCAATTTATTTAAACAAAACCCCAACAACTTGGTTTCCAGAATTTAGATTATAGTGTCAGTTTTAATATCTCTTGTCAGCTGCATCCGAATGAAATACGGTGCATTCAGACTGCATTGCATACGGCACCCGTCCCGCGGTTTCGTCAGTTGAAATGCGCCACAAACAATTAAATTACGGCAATTTAAAAGTACTACTTGTTTGCAGACTGATATTGTCAATTAAAATGATAATGGACTGTACCGATGGTAAAAGGTTGATGTATGAGCTTCAGACATTTTGTTCGTAATAAATCAATTTTATTTGAGTACGCGTACTGCTACGATACTCGAACTCAATTGTGAGCTCAGTGTTGAGTGTGTCTTATGAAGCATCCATGGGTACATAATTTACTCGTGTATTTTTACCAATATGAGAAGTGGAAGGTATCATTACAGTAATTAAATTATTAAGGAATTTTTAAATATAAATGTATACTTTTACCTACCTCTACGAAACCAAGCGAGTTGTTTATACCTTAGAGTATTTAACCAACATGAATAACATTGTCATCCATCAAGTTAATGCCTATATTTGGAAATTGTGTCGTGTAACAGTGTGGTCAAAAATTCATAAGTGGGTTAACACTATATGTTACAGTGCTTCACCCAACGCTTGTAAATTGACGTTATCGCATAAAATTTAATAGGTACTCAGGGCGACTCCGGTTAGTTAAATGCTCTAAGTGTAACACCTTAAGCTATCAGTCCAGTTTAGGCCACTTGATCACGAAACTAAACCCATTTCGTCACCACAGCAAACAGTGTAAGATAAACAACGGAGCCAATTATTACGTCAACTAGCTTGATAGACCTAGACAGTCAGCTAAGCCCTTCCATTGGACAATAAATAAGGATCGTGAAGACAGGTTGACCGACTTCATTATAAACAAAATGATAGGAGAAAATGGAGTATGAATTGTGACTGTGAATAATTTGGTTATGAACCTATGATTTTTAGGAGTTTCTGATAGTTTTTTTCAAATTATGAAAAATGTTAAGCATTTACCCACATTTAATCTTGATCTTCTATGCTATTGCTATAAAGTTGAAGAGTTTGTTTCTTCAACGCTTTAATTTTGGGAGCTACTGGTCTTATTAGAAAAGATATTACACTTGCAGATAGGCCATTTATTGAGGATCATTTTTTTTCGGTTGAACCAAATAGTTACCATGGTACACGAGGAATAGCTAGAGTAAATATATAACGTATTTTAACTTTGACGGGTTTAAAATTACGGACATTTTATCGAACAAACTTTGGCCTTGAAAGTTTATGCCATCGAGGAACACAAAGTTTAACCAAGCTATCACAAAACCATCAACTTAACATTACATTACAATTAAATAGCCATTAGTAAACACAACCAAAAAATTAAACACAAAGTACTGCAATTTTTCTAAATATATTGAACATCTTTGGTAGAGTCGTTACGGTCAGACAGAAACCAGTCTTACCAAGGGGTATCGGGTTGCCCAGGTAACTGGTTTGAGGAGGTCAGATAGGCAGTAGCGCGTTGTAGAACGCTGGTACTCAGCTGCATCCTGTTAGACTGGAAGCCAACTCCAACATAGTAGGGAAAAGGCTCGGGAGACTACCATAACTAACATAACTTCCAAAATAAAAACAAAGCACATTTCTACCACGTTCCAGCTAACTTCGACACCCATCCCATAATAAATTAATTTAATCCAAAAAGGTTTACATTTCATAAAATTTCAGGCCTGTTTTGTTTGCAAAGACATAAAGCTTTCGCCACAATATTAACTGTGCAATTTACTTTTTTAGCACGTACCGTGGAAATTCTTTTCAGTGGCCCTGGTTTCCGAGTTCCTTTAGTAGAATATTAAATAACCTAGTAAACGGAGTAACAGCTTGTTAATACTTTGTTAGTGCAGTTAATGGGGAAGATATTTTACAAGGCTTTTAAGTGGGCCAATATAATATCTAAGAACCTACCTACTCGAGAATGAAAATTGGATAGTAAGTTTTATGCGTGGCTCTGGTATCGCGCTAAGTATAGTGTATTTCTAATTCCCTTTGTCTCCGCGATTTCACCTGCATTCCTATGGAACTACCTACTTCCTGCATCCGGATAAAAGACAGCCTGTGTCCTTCCTCAGGTTCTAAACCATCTGGGTACACAATTAAATTCGGCTCAGGACTTTTGGCCTGAAAACCTGTAAGACAGACAGAGTTGCTTTCATATTTAAGTACGATAGTCGTTTTTAGAACTATTGTCTCATCATCATCATTGCCATTTTCTTATGCTTTACCAATAGAAACGTTTTCACTATCATAAGTTCAGTGCCCTGTACTCTCAAACCAATTACTTGTAAAAAACAAGAGCAACATTTAGCGATGCCGAATATTTCGGGGGTGTATTTAACCGTGTTCCATTTTCCAGCGTTTTGAGCACTTTGCTGCGCTCTTTTGGTGCACTAGTTTCATTTCAATTCTCGTTCGTAGTACCTTTTTGTTAGGGTTCCGTAGCCAAAATGGCAAAAACGGAACCCTTATAGTTTCGTCATGTCCGTCTGTCCGTCTGTCCGTCTGTCCGTCTGTCACAGCCGATTTACTCGGAAACTATAAGTACTACAGTGATGAAATTTGATGGGAATATGTGTTGTATGAACCGCTACAAAAATATGACACTAAATAGTAAAAAAAAGAATTGGGGGTGGGGCCCCCCATACATGTAACTGAGGGATGAAATTTTTTTTTTCGATGTACATACCCGTGTGGGGTATCAATGGAAAGGTCTTTTAAAATGATATAAAGTTTTCTAAAAAACATTTTTCTTAAAGTGAACGGTTTTTGAGATATCAGCTCTCAAAGTCGTAAAAAGTATGTCCCCCCCCTCTATTTTTATAACTACGGGGTATAAAATTCTAAAAAAAATAGAGGTGATGCATGCTAATTAACTCTTTCAACGATTTTTGGTTTGATCAAAGTATCTCTTATAGTTTTTGAGATAGGTTGATTTAACTGTAATTTACGGAACCCTTCGTGCACGAGTCCGACTCGCACTTGGCCGGTTTTGGTATATAAGATTGCCTTTCTATGATACATTTCGGATGTGAAACAAGGCTGGTTTTTGCAAAGTTTTCTATGCTTTTGTTTGCAGGGATTTTAGAGAATTGGTAGTTAAGTCAATGAAAGTATTAAACTACTGACGGTTATGTTAGACAGGCGTTCGACACATGTTTAAGAAAATTCTCCATACAAAATTTTCGTAAACGCGTGTCGAACGTTTAACTTTTTGTACTTAACTCAATTTTTGTTTATGATCATCAATTGTGATACATCTACTCAATTAAGTACATCAAAGATTCAGGCAAATTGTATATACCTAATTTATCAGGACCATGGCTAAGTAACAGCCTGTAACGACATTTAAGCTACGCTTGGCGTGGTCGGTTCTTGGATGGATGACCATCTATGCCAGGTGTTCGGCTAATAGAGTACTTAAACGATAAATGGGCTATATTCACCACATGCACCCCCATTATATAGCTAGAAAGAAACATTTCAAATACTCCCCATAAAAAGAAAAAAAAAAAACAAAAACACAACACCGAAATTTTATTTCCCATTTGAATTTCACCTCGTTGAAACTTAAAGCAAAATGTGTCCTATCTTCTATTATGTAAAGTACATTTTCCTTTGTACTGGGCCTTTAATTAAATCCTCGCACGTGTTTTGTTTACGTGATTGTTTTGTTTCAGAAATATGTGAGTGAGCTGACGACCGTGCGGGACTGTGTGCCGACCTGCAGTGAAAAAGGTAAGGCCTTGGGTACCTTTGAACTATATTATAAAACAAAGTTTGTGTGTTTTCAGCTACCTATAAAATCAGCGCTTTTCGACTAGCTCAATTTTTTCGTGCGTAGTGAAACCTAGCTTTTCTGCTGCGATCGGCTTTCGAAAAATCTGTAGTTTTTTATGGTGATTTCATATAGGTAAGTAGGTACTAAGTATTATGTAAACCAAGTAGATACCCAAAAACTATAAAATAATATGTCAAGTTATCAATGGCTATAAAATACCGAATTTTATTATGTAAATGAGATTCAACATTACACTTCGGGGCAATAAATTCGGGTCTATCGTAATAATAAAATTAAATGTGTTTCATAAAAAACAAAATGGCTGTTCGCAAATATGTCGTTACTATTCCCCGGTGGATACAAGGCTATATTTTTCTGCAGCTTTTAAAGCCATAAAATGTATAGAAAAATGCTTTGTTTTAAGCATAATATATGTATATTGTGGGGTGGTTTCCCAATAAAGAATCCTGACCTGAATAGCCTGACCCTGCATTGTTTTGAAAACGCACCCTTTTTTTGTTTAAGTATTTTATACCCTTTATTTGCCGCAATCTGAAGTCACTTAATGAATCCAACTACAATTCTAAGTAAATACAATGGAATGCAAAAACTTTCGCCAAAATAATTTCTCCTAAAAAGTTAAGTAAAATTTTTCCTAATAAGTGGCAGTTACATCTCAAATTACAAAATTAATAACATATCTAAAGTATAATAGAAATAAGGTTAACCAGGTAGGTACTAAATCCTAACAGAATAATTGAAAAAAAAATGCGAAAGATAAATTGCATGCAAAAACGTTCTCAATATATTTAATAAAAAATACTTACACTTTCATATACACAAACTTTTACAGGCAATTAATCTTTTCTATTTATCAAGAATAATGTTTAATTAAATACTAAGTGACGTTTCTGAGTACGACAGTTAACGGTCAGCCCGTGTAATGTGGCGTTGCGTCCCACGTATAAATCTTATTAGCCCAGCAAAGGGATAGATATATGGGCCTCGTTTTATATAATGAATTGGTTTATTTATACGCTGATTCAAATTATAAAAAGGATTATTTTACAATGGAATTTGGGTATATTTTTATTGTGTTCTTACAAGATTTATTTGGAGTGTGTGTAATTACATTTTCTCGAACATCGTTTAGTATTATTTTATTTTCTGACTATGAGGCTTTGAACAATTAAAGAGGCAGAGCATAATACGAATTTTTACATTTGCCTCATTAATAATTTCTATATAATAAATTATTTAAATCTACTTAAACAGAAACTGCCAAAAAATATAAATTTAAAAAAATCCACTGTAGCACTTTTCCGCTACACTTTTTCAGCTAAAGTATAGTTTAAAAGTATTCGCTTAAGGGGTCAAGAAAAGTACTGATTGGTTATGGAGGAAATATAAAAATATTGATACTGAGTAATTATTCTACATCTCTGTATCATTATCTATACGTATAATAAATCTGTAGAAAAGTAACTAACAAAACCCATTTCCATCATTTTTGTCATTTTTGTCTGTTTGTCTGTTTGTTCGTTCGGGATTCACGTAAAATCTACGAATTTAATGCAGACAATGCTTATATACAAAAATTCTACGTAACTTGGGGTATTACTTAGTTTTTGTTTCATCGAAATCGATTCACTCTATCAAAAGATATGATTAATTTTGTGAATTCAAGATGTAAAATATTACGACACGCAATCTGTTTGTCAAAACTGTACATTTGAATGTTGTACTTATATTATTTGATCGGCCTATTATTAACCTTTACACAGAAAATCACACCCTCATAAGTAACTTTGGAAGAAAAAAAAAATATGAAAATTTTGTTTAGCCAAGGTTAAAGTAGCTCCATCTGTGGTAATCTGTGGTAAATAAAATACATCAAATTTGTCAAAGGAGCGAGGTGGTAAATGACAATAAATTACAATACATTCTTTATAGAGGATTATTATTTCAACAGATGGAGTTGTGTATTTTCCGTAATTCACCATATTTTAACAAGTAGTGTAATTTTTCGATAGACATTTCAATAGTGTTTGTCAGTTTGCCGTGCCACATCAAAATCCAATTATAATTATTACCTTGATGAAAGGAAAATTAATAGTTCTCAGCCAAATTTAAAACGGTGCCATCTAAATAAATTTTTGAACATTATGTCAAAAATGATGACTTTAGTGGAACAATTAATTATCATTTAAAGTTACAGATGGAGTTCATATCAGGATTTTGTCATAAACATAGTTTAGCTTATCTTCCACTAATGTGGTGGCCTTAAAACAAATTACTTTGAGTGAGTAGTATTAAGTAGACCTTAATTATTTTTTCTGATGCTAAATATGTAAACTTAATCCTAGAAGAAAGGAGGATCTGTCTCTCGCAAGCGCTGCTAAGCGTGAGGTAGGTAGGTAATGTAGGATTCTGTAGCTTTAAAAACAAGCCCAGATACAAAGTGCAGATAAGAAATGGGAGCTTTCTCGATTTAATACCATACACACATAAAATGCTTTATGCGTCTGAAAACGTTCAAATTGCGCGTCGCATACCAGAGACATGCTTACTTTCAACTTCTGATCGCAAATACACTGGTCACGATTACGAACAGTCTCAGTAAGACCCGAGCCAAGTCTAAAAACACCTTTATATAAAACATGTTTGATGTCAGAATTGTTCTCTGTTACAAATCCTATCCACCTATATCCTATCCTAATCCAGCATGCATTGCAGGTGTGCATTGCACAAAAACCAATGGTATCCTATTCGAGAAGTCAAAAGAGTCGACCTGCCAACGTCAGCTTCTGCGCTAAGCAAGTGTTCTTAATAGTACCATCAGAATTACATTCATCGTTGAATGAGGTGAATATATTTTCAGAAACCACAATAACAGTAGGAGCCAAAGCATATGATCGCTTCATAGAGCTCTGATTGGCCCCAGGTGACCAAGTCAGGTCTGATTTGTTCGTTCATCAGATCTTTGAAAGTGTTTCGGTGGATACTTACTGTCGTCCTGTGTGACACAAAATATGGTATATAAACGTCCTCCGCAAGAGCGAAATTTTTCCGTGTGCGGTAGTGACGCACAGTATACAACACTTATGTTTCTTTCGATTTGCTGGCTCCACCAACAAATGACAAATTGCAAGCGTACATTTATATCACGCGCGAGCGCGCTGCTTGAGCGTCGCGTTTTGCTGCCCTGCGGCATTTGCAGCGCGCTCGCGGCGCGCGCTTTTGACGTTTCTAAGGCGTTAAGCGGGTGGCGGGGATAGTGGGCGAAGGGGTAAGAACGCAACTCGAGCGCCGCGTGCTCGCCGCGAGCGCGTCGCTTGCACTCTTCACACATGCCGCATGCAGCGTGCTCGCGACGCCCGCGCTACTCACACGCCCGAGCACGCTAATGTGGGGTCAACCTTACCATAGCGAGTAAGTGCACAGACAATCCCCGTCATACAAGTGTTTCTCCCCAGTAGTGAAACTATCCTACCCTATGCGCCTGCTGATGATGATGACTCATTTTATCATCCATCCAGCTATTCCCCAACTATGTTGGTGTTGGCTTCCAGTCACCGAATCTGTTTGAGTACTAATATTTTGCTTGGAGCGACAACCTATCTACCTATCTTCAATCCAGTCAACTACACAAGCCGATATCCATGGTAAGACTGACAGACTTTCTGGCTTCTGATTAGTCTCAGCAGCTGCAGAAAATGTACAAATGACAGCTTTGTCAGACTTTAAGCATATAGACATAGATTATAACTGTTTCCTGTGAAAATTACTTTCGCACCATACGTAATAATTTTCCAAATTGGCTGACTAGATCCAGAGATATTCACAACGTCACAAACTTTACTTCTTTTGTTTAGATAAATGGTCACATCCACAACACAACCTTGATCAATGAATCTCTGCGACTGCTAAGTGCTAATCCTAATTATACTGTCACGTGAAAGAATGCACCTACGGGACAAGTAGTATTTTGACTATTCTATATGCCCACGCAGACGAAGTTGCGGGCAACAGCTAGTCAACAATATCGGCCAACTAAAAAGTCTCAGTGTACACGCGCTCTTAGGGTAGTTTGAGTCTACTGCAGCTCGGAACAAAGCGATCCAATCAATTTAAATTTACATACCTAATTACCAGGCAGCGTTCGTAAAAACTCCTCAAATTAAATAACAATTAATTGTAGGATCACAAACGTTGGTTTTATTTAATACTAGCTGTTGCCCGCAACTTCGTCTGCGTGGGCATATAGAATAGTCAAAATACTACTTGTCCCGTAGGTGCATTCTTTCACGTGACAGTATAATTAGGATTAGCACTTAGCAGTCGCAGAGATTCATTGATCAAGGTTGTGTTGTGGATGTGACCATTTATCTAAACAAAAGAAGTAAAGTTTGTGACGTTGTGAATATCTCTGGATCTAGTCAGCCAATTTGGAAAATTATTACGTATGGTGCGAAAGTAATTTTCACAGGAAACAGTTATAATCTATGTCTATATGCTTAAAGTCTGACAAAGCTGTCATTTGTACATTTTCTGCAGCTGCTGAGACTAATCAGAAGCCAGAAAGTCTGTCAGTCTTACCATGGATATCGGCTTGTGTAGTTGACTGGATTGAAGATAGGTAGATAGGTTGTCGCTCCAAGCAAAATATTAGTACTCAAACAGATTCGGTGACTGGAAGCCAACACCAACATAGTTGGGGAATAGCTGGATGGATGATAAAATGAGTCATCATCATCAGCAGGCGCATAGGGTAGGATAGTTTCACTACTGGGGAGAAACACTTGTATGACGGGGATTGTCTGTGCACTTACTCGCTATGGTAAGGTTGACCCCACATTAGGCGTGCGCGATCCTCGGGCGTGTGAGTAGCGCGGGCGTCGCGAGCACGCTGCATGAACGTCGCGTTTTGCTGCCCTGCGGCATGTGTGAAGAGTGCAAGCGACGCGCTCGCGGCGAGCACGCGGCGCTCGAGTTGCGTTCTTACCCCTTCGCCCACTATCCCCGCCACCCGCTTAACGCCTTAGAAACGTCAAGGAAAGCGGCGCGCGCGCCGCGAGCGCGCTGCAAATGCCGCAGGGCAGCAAAACGCGACGCTCAAGCAGCGCGCTCGCGCGTGATATAAATGTACGCTTGCAATTTGTCATTTGTTGGTGGAGCCAGCAAATCGAAAGAAACATAAGTGTTGTATACTGTGCGTCACTACCGCACACGGGAAAAATTTCGCTCTTGCGGAGGACGTTTATATACCATATTTTGTGTCACACAGGACGACAGTAAGTATCCACCGAAACACTTTCAAAGATCTGATGAACGAACAAATCAGACCTGACTTGGTCACCTGGGGCCAATCAGAGCTCTATGAAGCGATCATATGCTTTGGCTCCTACTGTTATTGTGGTTTCTGAAAATATATTCACCTCATTCAACGATGAATGTAATTCTGATGGTACTATTAAGAACACTTGCTTAGCGCAGAAGCTGACGTTGGCAGGTCGACTCTTTTGACTTCTCGAATAGGATACCATTGGTTTTTGTGCAATGCACACCTGCAATGCATGCTGGATTAGGATAGGATATAGGTGGATAGGATTTGTAACAGAGAACAATTCTGTCTTTGTGATTGAACGACATCAAACGTATTTTTATATAAAAGGTGTTTTTTTAGACTTGGCTCGGGTCTTACTGAGACTGTTCGTAATCGTGACCAGTGTATTTGCGATCAGAAGTTGAAAGTAAGCATGTCTCTGGTATGCGACGCGCAATTTGAACGTTTTCAGACGCATAAAGCATTTTATGTGTGTATGGTATTAAATCGAGAAAGCTCCCATTTCTTATCTGCACTTTGTATCTGGGCTTGTTTTTAAAGCTACAGAATCCTACATTACCTACCTACCTCACGCTTAGCAGCGCTTGCGAGAGACAGATCCTCCTTTCTTCTAGGATTAAGTTTACATATTTAGCATCAGAAAAAATAATTAAGGTCTACTTAATACTACTCACTCAAAGTAATTTGTTTTAAGGCCACCACATTAGTGGAAGATAAGCTAAACTATGTTTATGACAAAATCCTGATATGAACTCCATCTGTAACTTTAAATGATAATTAATTGTTCCACTAAAGTCATCATTTTTGACATAATGTTCAAAAATTTATTTAGATGGCACCGTTTTAAATTTGGCTGAGAACTATTAATTTTCCTTTCATCAAGGTAATAATTACCCAAAACAAAAATGTGAAAGACTGCCAAGTTCGATAATATGGGAATGCTTCGCCTATAAAAGAAGTGAGATCTGAATAAGTACCAAGTTCCATACACATACCTCAGTTAAAAATAGTTACTTTTTAATGATGTTACTTGGCAAGTTTTCATACACCTTGTTATAAACCTACTAAACGCAATGAATCAAGTATTTAATTTTCTATTAAAACTTGCCAAGTAATCATCATTAAAAAGTAACTATTTTTAACTGAGGTATGTGTATGGAACTTGGTACTTATTCAGATCTCACTTTTATAGGCGAAGCATTCCCATATTATCGAACTTGGCAGTCTTTCACATTTTGTTTTGGGTGGGATTTCATTTATTTTTGTAAGGTTGTTTATTTTATTTTTCCTTATGATGAAGTTAGTTAAAGAAATGTCTCATTTATACTATCTTTTAGATTTTTAATATGCACTATGTTTCTTACAAAGAAATGAACTAGATTAACTATGACTAGATTTACCAACTGACTGACATGACATGTTATCATATATTATGTTCGTGGATCAAAGTTACACATTCGTTATTTTCGAAAGTGATTCACACTTGGCCGTTTTCAGATTTTTACTTTACTTTGACTAAATACAAACCTTTGTACCATTCGAAGATATATTATATAAATATAGATAAATTTAGTTCGTTTTAGTTCCTTAGGGTATAAATTTACACCGGGTATAAAACACCTTCATTATTTTGAAACCGACTCACACTTGGCCATTTTCAGATTTTTCCCTTTACCTTGACATAAAGACCTACCTCCATGCCAAATTTCAAGTCAATACGACCATTGGAAGTGGTCTAGGTTTTTGATGAGTGAGTCAGTGAATCAGTGAATCAGTGAATCAGTGAATAAGTGAATAAGTGAATAAGTGAATAAGTGTATAGTAAAAATAGCGATTTTCTGACGTCAATATCTCAAGACCTACAATAGGTATATTAATGAAATTTTGTATTTTAGATAAGTGAGGGGGTCTCAACAGATACTAGAAATTTGATATGCGTAAATAAAATAGATTTTGAGTTACAGGGGGGTCGAATTTGGCCCGAAATGGTTCGTGTAATATAACCCACGGCCGGTGTGTCGCATTTTTTGCTCGAACTTGGCGGACACACTGCCGTGTGTCTAGATAATTGGATTTTGATGTGGCACGGCAAACTGACAAACACTATTGAAATGTCTATCGAAAAATTACACTACTTGTTAAAATATGGTGAATTTACGGAAAATACACAACTCCATCTGTTGAAATAATAATCCTCTATAAAGAATGTATTGTAATTTATTGTCATTTACCACCTCGCTCCTTTGACAAATTTGATGTATTTTATTTACCACAGATTACCACAGATGGAGCTACTTTAACCTTGGCTAAACAAAATTTTCATATTTTTTTTTTCTTCCAAAGTTACTTATGAGGGTGTGATTTTCTGTGTAAAGGTTAATAATAGGCCGATCAAATAATATAAGTACAACATTCAAATGTACAGTTTTGACAAACAGATTGCGTGTCGTAATATTTTACATCTTGAATTCACAAAATTAATCATATCTTTTGATAGAGTGAATCGATTTCGATGAAACAAAAACTAAGTAATACCCCAAGTTACGTAGAATTTTTGTATATAAGCATTGTCTGCATTAAATTCGTAGATTTTACGTGAATCCCGAACGAACAAACAGACAAACAGACAAAAATGACAAAAATGATGGAAATGGGTTTTGTTAGTTATCCTTTAACATGCTGGCTATTTTTTTGTCAATTTCTTCAATGTACAAAAATTACTTTTCTACAGATTTATTATACGTATAGATAAACTGGGCATTCATTACACTGAGTGGGGTTTGGGAGCGGTTAGCATCATCTTTAATTTACTTTAGCTAAAAGATTAACTAGGCTTTTTTTATGAATTGTCGCTATAAAAATGTTTTTTTTTTTTAATTGCTAAGACTATAAATAATTATCTCAGGACTTGTAAACTGTAGATACGTAAAACTTACAAACGCAAGAAAGGGGAGTATTAAGCTATTTAGTTAGATACCTAGTAGTGGGTATGGCAGTAAAGTTGTAATTTTAGCCCATTTTATTTGAAAAATGCCGTAACGCGCCCTTTATTGCCTTACTCAATCATGCGTGTTACAAAGAAAAGAGGATAATTATTAGAAAGACTGAAACAATGTGCTGTTAATCAAATTCTTTTCATGGATTAATTACTAGCCCAATTTCGTTACAATATGGTGTAACTTATGAGGGTTCTGAAGCCCCTTAATCAATGGACAAGATATATATACCTTTGGGATCATGGATACTAATTTGGGAAGCTACTATTTTCCTATTAGCACAAGATGACAAATTAATATATATCCATACTATATCACTATATATGTCTGGTACATGGAGTAAGGAAAGATAAGCGGAGATGCCATAATGCAGGTAGATTAGGTGCCTTCTTTTAGGTCAAATTCGTACGGTGGGTATGACCAAAACGATCAGTTACGAGTCAACTAACGAGGCGGGTCAACGATTTTTAGAATTACATAAAATGGTCGGACCCAAAGAAGGCGTATAAAGGCGAATGCAGTCACATTTCTCGTCCCCCGCACACCCGCATTTTAGCGCGCTAGTTTCTAAGGCGATTTTTCGTCATGGCACCTCTGCTAGTCATTTTGTTCTCCGTGGTCTGGTATTAATAGACAATAGGAGTCATAAACAATGTGGTAGTGAGTTGTCATTATCTAAGAATGATGACCTCGTCAGATGGATCATTAGTTACTGAGGTATTATATCAAGATAAACTTCCTTATAAGTATCATATTTTGGGCTGGTTGCCAGACTTTCAGCTTGCGGACCTTCGAGGTATTTTATTTATATGTTTTATTTTCGAAATACATATGTTTGTTGATGTTTATGTAAATAAAGATTTAGTTTATTTTAAAGTATAATGAGCAGATTTTAAAGAAAATAAATATATTTTTTGTTGTCGATACTGACATAAACTAAGCTTTAAGATTATATTATTATGGTGTTTCATTCATATTTTTTAAATTAAACTCTGATTAAAGCTTAAATTCAAACTACATAGACAATCAGTATTTTTCTATAGATACATTCAGTACATTATATACATTCATTACGTTCATTTCATTATATGCGTATTTTTTGCAGGAGTTTTCTTAGTCAGGGTCATTACACTATTACAATTCCGTAATCATAATTGAAGTCTACATTACAAAAAGGACTATCTTATTTTAAAAATATCGAACCTTCGTAAAAGGATCTTCTTTTAAAATTCACAAAAAAAAATAAGGAAAGCCAAAAATATTACTTAAAACTTTTACTGTTACTTCAAAGAGAAGAAAAAGGTTAAATAATTAAACTGTTAGCGAAATTCTTTGACTTTTTATAACAATCCCTTTCAGAGTAAAAATATTGATAGCTGAAAAACTGGCTTTATTAGCCGGCAATATAAAAATCGGTTCAAAATATAACCTTTTAACATTTCGGCATAAAGTATCGAAGATTTTTGAAACATACTCAAAAATCACCTGACCTGTAATCGAACCCGCACAATCGAATTTGAGAAGCAGGTGCTTTAACCACTGGCTACCAAAACTATATTTTACCATTTTTAAACATTCCTACCACTTTCGATTTACATTTCCAAAGTTTACATTGTATAAAACAAACTTTCAACCCTTTCCGAATAAATAGTTTAGCGAAAACGTGAATCAATTTAAAATACGTTTTACGTAGAAACCCTGTCTTTCAAACGTTGCAGCCACATACTGTGATTTCTGTCGTATGACGGAATTGCATTTCTATTCTCCCGGGAGATTGGTGCGATGCTAAAGTGAGCCTTATTGAAAATTATTTTATTTCTGTCACCACATTTTACATTTTGTGACTTTCCTAAAAGTATCTCACCAGTCCGCCTATGACTCTGAACTGCTCTTAACGTAGAAACCATGAACGGTGACTGTTTACAATGTTGATTATAAATTACTTCATACTGACATGGAACTGATGGAACCCACATATGTTCTGTTTCTTACTAAACTCAACAGTGCCAAGTGAATACTGTCTCAATAGACTACAACTCCAGACTCAATTTCACAATTTAACCCGAACCTGAAATCGAACCGTTTTTGAGAGCGAATCATAGGATCCCTTCTCCCTGTAGTATTGGCTTTTCACGAAAGGTAGTGACAGATATTTGCTGACTTAAGCCCTTTATGTATCAAGGCCGCGGTCACTGATTCGGACAAACCCGCAGCCGTGACATGCAGAAATGGAATCTGCAACTATGTGTGCACCAGACCGATAGTATTCAGCCGCAGTCTACGTACCTAATAAGCATGTTATAAATCATTCTCAAAGCTACGATACACTACTAACATAATAAGTAACTACTAAGCTAGAAACAGATGGCACAAACCGTCAAATTGGCACCGAGCGTAAAGTTACTAACTACGGAACTGCAAATGTCTCTGCGCTGACCTCAAATTGCTACTACGCATTCAGTTACTGGGACCAAGTTCCAGGATTTTCTGACTCCGTGTGTTAGTTTAAAGGTCTGGCTAATTATAGTTTTGACATTTGCTGTTGCTCAAAAGGTTTTCGGAGTAATGTTCTAAAGGTTGTCGGCATATAAAACATTCATATTTGATTAGTACCAACTAACATTAAAATATAAGACAGAGACATTTGATAGCATTTTGATGAAAGAGAAGCAAACGTCGATTTATTTTTCAACACTATCTCCTTAATCGAGAACCAACTACCTTCACCACTGATCCTAAGATTTCCCTCAAAACCTGAAAACGTAGCTACATTCACAATTCCGCGGTAACAAATTACATAAAGAGCCGTTTGGCTTTGAGAGGCTCTGAATAAAACCGCAATTTAAACCTCTAACTATTACCATAAAGGTCTACAAATGGTTGTAAAAAGACTTCGTTTAACATACTCAAGTAACGATAGGATATATGGGTTTTTGATGATAGAAGCACTCTCAAGTAGGACAGTGAGCTTTCGATACCAGATCAGGAAAGTGACAAAGTAAGTTTTCTATATATAGATATGTAATTTCTCAGTAAATATTTCTTGGACAACAATGGCTCGAAACCTGGAAACAAAATTCTGAAATCACCCACCTACCTAGAGCAAGCGTGGTATTTTTTTTGAGTGAGACGAGGTCTGTACTCTTGAGGGGGACAGAAAAAAATGGCTGATGCACCACAATGAACCCATTAACCAAGTCATCAGGGTAACTAAGAGTTAAAAATCTTATATCTTGAAATACGTTTTATTTTTAACACAAATGCATTCAGAATTGCTATCCACTTGGACAGGAACATCTCCAACACGAAGAAATTATGCAGTATCTCCTTTTAGAAATTGCACAGCGCAGCGATTACCCTAATATATTCATCATTCCAGCCAAGCTGTAAAAGTCTAGAGAAGAAAAATGTTAATTCAAGTCGACAGACACTCCGAAATAGATGCAATCAGCAAAAGACACGAAATTAACATTAAAAGCCTTCTTTCCACTTTTCTGTTGACCAACAGACAGACGTTTTGGTTTTCCTGCTAACAGTGCTAAACTATCATCAGCTTTTGTATTATCCTACTGCTAGGCACATGCTAGTCTTTTCTATGTAGAGAAACATTGAGTATTAATCTCCCCGCTTCCTCAATGCAAATTGGCAGTTTCAAATTTTAAAGTCCAGGTTTCCTAAACATATTTTCCTTCACCTTAATACATAGTGGTTGATGTCCAAGATATTATATTTAAACAATACATTCATTTTAAAGAAAATACATTGATACTTGCCTGACATAGAATGGAACTGACTGCAAGGCCACCACGACTTCTGACCTAGGAATTAAGACAAGACCCTACGTTATAAGATGGAATTATCTATATAACCTAGGTAGTTTCTTGTAGAATCTATTAAAATACCACAAACAGATAGTATAGGAGACAACATAAAACTGCATTCAATAAAATTCTTTAATGTATAGCTAAGTGGATATTAAATGTGGAAGGATCGTTTCCACTTTAATGGTTGTTTTATAACAGTTTACCGTATAATGGAATTAAGCTTTAGTATCCCATTATTTTGAATACGATCTGCATTTACAGATTTCACTAGAAATATTCAAGTTTGCTGATTATAAAGTCTATATTTTTGGACAGAGGGGAATACATAAACCTGACGATAAACTATCAGGAATGAAAAGGCACCGAAAGAAGATTTTTTTAGTTTGATTTCACTCCCTTTCTCTCATTATCTACATCCTAGAACCAACAATTTTTCAAACAAAGGGAAATACATATTTTAACAGATGTTCTTTCTACCCCCATCTACAAACACACATGTAAATATTTCCCGAAACATATCACGTCTTGTTCGTCAACGCTCACCAGCCCCTCACGTGTTTATCGGACATGTTTGTGCGTTAATTTCTGACAAGAAGCTTGTTTGACACCTCTCTTGCAGAATGTAACCTCTCGTGGCGGTATCTTTGGGGCAACCTAAACGATCATTTATTTTGCTGAATATTACGCATTGTGCACAATGTATTATTTACTAGCTTTTGCCCGCAACTTCGTTCGCGTGGAATAGTGACTACCAGCAGATTTTTGATTTGACCAATAGATGGCACTATATGTCCGGAATATTTTTTTTTTTTTTTTTGTAATAAAAGCTATCCTATGTCCTTTCTCAAGTTTCAAACTATGTCTGTACCAAATTTCACACAAATCGGTTCAGTAGTTTAGGCGTGAAGAAAAGACAGACAGACAGACAGAAAGACAGACAGACAGACAGACAGAGTTACTTTCGCATTTATAATACTAGCTTTTGCCCGCAACTTCGTTCGCGTGGAATAGTGGCTACCAGCAGATTTTTGATTTGACCAATAGATGGCGCTATATGTCCGGAATAATTTTATTTTATTTTTTTTTTGTAATAAAAACTATCCTATGTCCTTTCTCAAGTTTCAAACTATGTCTGTACCAAATTTCACACAAATCGGTTCAGTAGTTTAGGCGTGAAGAAAAGACAGACAGACAGACAGAAAGACAGACAGACAGACAGACAGAGTTACTTTCGCATTTATAATATTAGTTTGGATTAGTTTGGATTTATCTAAAAAGAGCTTCTGGGTAAAATGTTGCTTAAGTAAACAGTAGATATAAATGTTGTAAGAAATCTTTCTTTCATGACCAGCTGATTCTCGGACTTTTTGGTGAACTGCATCCCATACTCAGATAAGTTTTAGTCTGTGAAACTTCTTATAAACACTTCCAGATGTAGCTTTTTATTGGTCAAAGAATTTTCGAAATCGGTTTAATAAATCTCGAGATTATTTCACAATTCACAAACTTTACCTCTTCATAATATAGTGTGGATTACGTGGTGTTCAATAACAACGAGAGAAACATTTACAAAACCAAATAAAATATCCGTAATTTTATAAAGAGCTTTATTAACACGCAAAATAAAACATTCACCAACACCAGTTATTTTAACTTCTACAGTTTATTTTACGAGTGTTTCACAATCAAATTGAATGTATTTATTCAGTACAAAATAACTGCTATTATTTAACGGCCCAATAATTACACAAGCGGTTTATGCATTAACTATTAAGTAATGTTTTCATACGGGACTCTTGAATTATTAAAATGTTTTGAGTTGTAAATGTTAAATGTGGAATGCAAAAATATTTATATTGTAATTCAATTTATCGCTTGGCAAGTTCATGTTAATATTTATTTTATTGCTTTTAAATATTTTTTATATGAGAGAGAGAGACCTTGCGTAGACTGTAAACTTTTAGTCGACCTATTGTTCGGTCGGGCTCGAGAATAAATACAACGATTAGGACAGGGCCGACTAAAAAGTTTGATTTATTCACTAACTAGTTTGGTCTGCAGTGGCTGACAGTCTAGTCTACCGTCTGCGAGGGTTCCAAAGATAGAGCATTTACGTGGAAATAACACATTGCATTTCCATTCGAATCCCGTCATCCAGTCGGATTTTCGGGCTTTAAGTTAAAGCAATGATTTATGCGATATGTACTTAAAACTAGTCATAGAGTTTTCCATTTATGTACCTACGAATAAAGAGCTGGATGTCATGGATAAGACGCATTTACTCTGCAATGCGACATTTACTACATATTACTTGTATGTTCCAAACATAAACAGAAATAATTTAAGTGTTCCCTATACAGTCATAAAGTAAATTGGGTTGAAATGCGTGAGAGAGTCATAACGATAATGGCATTTTTTTTCATTCAATTTTGGTTGTTTGATTGTATTTCAGGGAAGCATTAATTTGAGAGCAATTAAACTTTAGCAGTTACCTGAGTAATTAAAAATATTTACTACTATATAGTATCTGTAAATAAAAAGCAAGCATAGCTCAAGCAAGCAAATCAAACAATGCTCTCGATTTGTCACCTGTCATAGCGCTTTCACGCCATCGGATTTTCCAAGCGATTGACAACTTCTCGGGAATACGATGACGTTAAAAAACCGAACGGCAGAGTTTTGTCGCGCGGGATAATATCGTATTGCTGCGCGCGACAAAAACCCGTCAGTGTGAAAGAAAAGTAGTTACCTATTGGATATACATCACGCAATACAGTCGGTATTAGGTAGTTATTAGCTGATATGACTAAACAGATACATAATATTAATAGCTTTTATAAACGTAATACTTTCATGTCACGTGAAAACTGCAGGCTATCGATTCTGTGTAGTACTGTCGCATTATAATTATTTTAATTATTTGTTGTGACTGGTAATACTGGTCATTTGATATTATTTTGCCCATTAGATTATGCTGCTATCATATGGAATTATTTATATGTTCGGTTTGAAAGTAATAATAATTCAAACCACCACATTTTTAATTTGTGGACTTATACAGGTTTAAGTATCTAGTAGTAAGAATCATTTTTTAAATATTTCTAACTACTAATTGTTTATTACAAAAATCTTCAACTCATATTACCGGCAGAACCTATATATCATCATCTTTTATTTGATCGAACTGACAATGTATTTGATATTCAGTTTCATGCTATGATTGTATGTCATTGACACCAAGAGTAATTTATTCTGATTTTGACAGCGTAACCGATCATTCAGTAATAAGAGTATTAAAAACGCATTAATCATGGATTGGATTATTTATAAATCGGATGTCAGTCACATTGCGGACAAATTATACGAGAACAATTTGATATTTAATCAATCAAATGTCAAAAAACAAATGACTATTCACTTGTTTTTTGACTGTTTGGAGCATTTCATTCAGATTCCAGAAAAACTCAGATAAACGTAACTTTGGGGCGGCGGCCTTTGGGGGAGGCCTTTGTCCAGTAGTGGACATCTTTCGGCCATATATAATAGTGCACAATCATTTGCGCAGACACAGGTTCACTCTATTCCTTAACTTTCAAAGTCCGATATAATGGCATTCCGACACCACTGGAGAGAGATTTAGCGACGGTCCGACATGAACGTGCTACATAACTGGCTCATTTGCAGTATAATATGTACCACGCAGTTGGCTTATCTATACTAATATTATAAAGCTGAAGAGTTTGTTTGTTTGTTTGAACGCGCTAATCTCAGGAACTACTGGTCCGATTTGAAAATTTATTTCAGTGTTAGATAGCCCATTTATCGAGGAAGGCTATAGGCTACTTTTTATCCCGGTACGGGAAGTAGTTCCTACGGGATGCGGGTGAAACCGCTGGCAGAAGCTAGTCTCCTATATGAGAACAGCCGCCATGGCCGTTAATCGGTTAGGAGGACATCTTCATCACGTAACAGGATTATACTAAATTCCTTCTCTATTTCCAGAATGGTGGGGTGCCAGAACGTTCTGCTGTGATGCAGACGAGTGCAACAGTACATACTCGACGCGGCCCCTGGCTTTACTCGCAGTTATATTGCTGCTCATCACGGCATTTGCACACTGACCACTTCAATGATCTCATGTAAGACAAATTACGACCGTGTGAATTATTATTATTTTAGATTACAGAGTTCATGTTATTAAGTTTTAAATTATTTTAATAGAACACATATGTGAGTCTTATTTGTAGGTACTAATTTTAGTTATAAAGATAACAAGGCCTGTTGGTGGGCTGTCTTCAGAATTCAGAATAATTATCAAAACATTTAATTTTGTTACAACTTTTTTATATTAGTTTACATACCTAACTTAATGATCTCTTTTACAGAACACAGAGCTATTTATTCGAGAGTAATAAATTGCTTAAACGATATTACATGATTTATTTAGGAATATTTTGTTTTATTTAGGAATATTTTGTTAAGGAAAGTTATCACGTGTTCTTCAAATTAAGCAAACTACGAATACATACAATTATATCGAAAAGACAAACGAAAAAAATAACTTTATCAACAAACAGTATTAAAATATAGGTATTGTCATACAACAACGCAGTTATGGATTTTGTTATGAAATCACTTATAAGGTACCAAAATAAACAACAGCAAGTTATGCAATTGATGACCAAAATGACAATAAAAACTAAATATTCCAACAAAATATAAAGGGAACCATTGTACGTGCAGATATTGCCTTTCCTAAAATAAATGCAAAGTGGTACCCACATCACCCAAAATTAGGGCGACGGCACAAATTGAAAACCACTTTCGAATAAAAATAAAACTTTTCAATAAAAGTGGTTTCACATGTATGCGTCACCCACGAACTTTTTGAACAATCCTGGTGTACATAGGTACCTACATTATTTAGAACATTTATTTTTGAAACAAAGTCACAAATAAAAATTATTGATGTTAGTAACATAAATGTTCTAAATACTTTATAATCCCTTACTGTTTAGCTTGATCTTATACAGAAATGTCTTATTCTAAAGGATAATTTAAAGTAGCTAATATTCTTCAAACGCGTCTCGGGACATCCACTTCGCGAAAGAAGTAACAATTTCATGTAAGTCAATCGGTTTAGTAGTTTAGGCGTTAAAGCCCGACAAGCAGATTAACTTTCGCATTTATAAGCAGAGTAAGGGTAAAAGTCAGCCCAAGAAAGAACTACATAACGTATAAAACAAAGAAATCATATAAAGTTACAAAGCATTTGATTGGGAACAGACCATTTTGATGATACTATCCCCAAAGGAACCATATGTCCCGAATACAGTGGACTACAGAACAATAAAAACGAAGAACCTTTTGCTTATAATGTATACTAGACCCAAGAATAAAATAGATGATTCTATCATAAAATTGTACAATGGACACAACAGATAACAAAGAATCAAATATTGATAAACCATTCAAAACATATCTTACAGTGGATTCGACCAGTTATTTAATATCGTGTTCATATAGAACCAGAAAAGTAGAGAGAGAGAAGAGAAGAGAGAAGTGTTTGAGAATCAGAGTAATGTTGAAAAAATAAGCTATAATTTAAAGACTAAATTTTAATTATATAAAGATGAAGGGTTTCTTTGTTTGAACGCGCGAATTTATCGAACTACTGGATCAATTTTGTAAATTCTTTCAGTGTAAGATAGCCCAATCACGGAGATATTTTTTATCTGGGTTTGCTGAATAGTCACCACGGGTTGTGGGTAAAACTACGGGCAATATCTAATAAGTAGATAAATGTACCAAAACAACTAAAACAATTAAATTAACTCAGCCATAACGTGGTGCGTTTACCCTACAATAAATAACACACAAGAGTAATTCAATAGCAATAACTGTCGCTAGCACTAATGGCTATCAAATGATTTACATTGCAATTAAGTTAATGTACCAAAATCCACCACTGCGTTGTAATACGATTTTTTTATTTATTCTTTTATAGTCAAAGTTTAATTTAAGTATTTTAATTCGTTTTGTTTTTAAGGTTTTTTTATAGTGATTGAAGAGCTTTGTTTTAATTTCATGAGTCTCTAGTGATTGGAGAAAATTCGAATATGTGAATATATTTTGCCTTTATCATAACCTTACCTGTAGGACATTCGCACATCAAAAATTGTTTCAAACCAAAAAAAGTATTATTGATCTCGTAGCAATTGACATAATATTTAATTTAGGATTTAATTTAATATTATAATTTGAAATAAATACCTGAAAATAATTTGAAGTTCGTTTGAAAGAACATTGGATTATCAAATCAGTAATTAACAAAACAATATTAAAGTGTTTCTTAAATTCTACTTACAGTTTTACAAATGTTTTTAGTCGTATGTTTTTTTTGTTCAAAATCTATAATATTTTTTAAAAGTTTTCTTTAAATAAATTCATTTGTAAAGTTGTGAGGTAGAATAAAAAATATAGTTTCAATAGTTAGTTGTAATTGTATATAGAATAACGTATCACTCACGATTGACGCTTTATTAAGTAAATCACGATCAAATTCTTTTCTATTCCTAGTTGTAACTTATAGATGTACAAATAATATTATATTCACTGTATTGTTTCTTAGATATAGGAGACTAGATGTTCCATTTTATTTTATTACACTAAGGAAGTTTACGAAATGATTTTCATCGAAATACTTATACATATATTCAGTATATCTATAAAAGAGCAAGAATGGGATTCCTATATTGAGGGTATATGGGGTTGTATTTTTCACTTAAATACAAATTATTAATATAAAACTTATTGCAGTATAAAATAATCATTAAAAGCTTGGTTCTCATTGAAAAATGTATCTTAAAATGCAAGGGACAGTCAGGTGCATGAAACCCAAACCAAATAAAAATATATACATTTACTAAAAGCTTATTATCAACACGACAAAATTATTCAAATTTTATTTATTTTATAACAATAATTCAGGATTAAGATTACAAAGATAACAAGAACAATACAAAATCCTTATGCCGTATTATTTATGACTGTAACAATAGGCTCAGCGATGATACAAAAGATCCTTTAAACTTAGAAACTTGCTATAACTTTGTTTCACAATCAAGAAGATAAGTTCTTAAATTAACACCGGAGGAAACTGTACAATCCAAGTTCTGGCACAAATTATGTCAAATTAATTCAGGATAAGATACCGCTGTCCTACTTAATTTAAAACATCTTTATCCCAATATCAGATAAAGATACTTGAAAAACCATTCTTTTTTACCTTAATTGTATAAGTCGGCTTCAAATAACGTTTAAAAAAGTTTTATACAAGCAAACTTAGTTTGTTGAGAAGACTTACGAAATGCAGGTTTTTCTATAAAATAAAGAGAGATGAAAAAGAAAATGTGAGAGGGCAAGATGAAAACAGTATTAACCAATCATCCTTAAATAAAACAGAGGTACTCGTGTGGTAATTCCGAAACCACATTGGGATGCTTAGAATGTACCTGAGAGTACGTGATCACACTAGGAAAACGATGTCATTTAACATTCAGTACAGTTTACCCGGCGAACCTATTTATTTAATAGAATATCTGTTTTGATAACTTACTGGGAATCCGATATCCGTATGTTCCAAAAGTTTTGTTAATCCACTTTTGGATATGGGATGGCATATGAAATGTAAAAAACAGAAATAACAGATGTTTAGATTTCATTAACAAAAATGTACGTCGATGATTTCTTCTTTTTGCAAATCGTTAAAACAAACTATGGTCAATTGACAGGCCTTCAAACCTGAAAATTAACAAGTAGGTCTTTTTCCTAACTGTGTGATTTAAAACCATATTAAACAACGAAAAACCACCAAAATCCCAAAACGTGACGATCGACATTCCGAATGGTTTCCAGCGAATCCCATTCGCCTCGATCAAACTCTTAATACGACCATCTACGTATATTATCTTCATGTATAAATGTTTAATGGCGAGCTAAATAAACAAGGCTAGACTTATCTCAGCTCAGCTCATTTCACGCTAAGCTCCACACAGTTGGTTTCGGACAGCCAAGGAGTAATAGTCTGAGTAACCACGAAACGTTTCGCTCAATCTACTATATCTAATTCGCTTAAAGTTTGTATGGGATTGGATTAGGAAGATAAAGATTAAATGAATGTTGATGTTGAGGATTTAAGAAGAGATGCTGGTGGGAGAATTACAACTGTTGGCTTGAAATTTTGATAATACTAAGATAGATTTATGTTACTGAAGGTGAAGTAATATCTATTTTTGTCGATGGAAAATCATCAGGTAACCAACCAATAACTCGCGAGGCAAACTTTTGTTGACTAAAACCCACATAAGTTCCTTCTGGAGCCCATTGTGTGTTGGTTTTTCCGCAGGGATCGAACACAAAAGGATAAGATTTAAATTCTACAGTTAGTCAAATGTGACTTGGTCATGTGTGGTCGATAGTTTGTTTGGGAAACTTTACGAAAATACAAAGGAACCCATTCTTGCCCTTTTAACTTGACTACAAAAGTAAAATAACAATAAAAAGTAATTTCCAAAAATAGTTTAAGTAAGTAATAACATTATGATTAACAGTGCCTAGACATAATATGAATTTAGGGTGAAAACACTATTGTCAACCCACGCGGTTCATTCAGTTCCTAATTTTTGAATAAATTAGTCACACCTCACCCTAATTGATATTATGTCTTACAATATAATAGACTATAATGTTTAATATAATTTCAAAGTATTGTAATAATTATCACAAAATGATTTTATTCTTTTAGCAAAATATTATAATCAAGAGAAATCTATCATAATTGAAGTGACAATTATTAATCGTAATATAAAAGTTTCCAATCTTTGCTAAGAGAATACAAATTATTTCAACTAACGCTTTATAGTAATTTTATCACGTAACATCAAGAAGCTGAAATATTCTAAATTATAATATAATTAAAATTTATAATTAAAGTTAGCGTAAGAATAAAATTTATGTAAGTCACTTTAAATTATACAAAAATGTCACGTAAAGCATTAAACATTTTAAATGGCTGAAGAATCTTATCTTCCTCTTTCTTTCGTTAAAAGTATTTTAAGAAAAAAATTGAGTGTTTAATGGGGTCAGCATTAAATTATTCCAACTGCTATAAGTAGTATATTTATGTAATAGAACGCTTTATATTTTTGGAATAACTTGCTCAGAACCCGTGCAAAGAAATAGGTTAGCTGGAGAAAATAATTGGTTACATTTTGCTAGATCGATCTTATAGGCACATTGAAAGGCCAAGCCCAGTCTATTTATTCAGACAAAAAACAAAAAATAACTAATTTCGAAAATGCCTAATGTAACCAACTATTATTTTAGGGTTTGCCGATAAATTCTAAATGCAATACTAGTTACCTTTATAATTATTGTCACTGGCTGTTTATTATTGTACAAGTTTTAAATGATTAAGAGCTGTTATTAGTTATAATTTTTTCCTAGCTAAATAAAGACCAATTTATCATTCATTGAAATTGACTTTTTGTGATTTCTTCCTGTAAATAATGAGTATTAGATTTTGATTATTTCTGTTTTCAGGCTTCAAGGATTGGTTTTAACGAATCTAACTTTGAAATATTGATCCGTGCTATCATCAAATTAGAGTTGTGTGCCTATATTGCAAAAATCTTTTTATTTACTTATTTATAAGTTATATTGTAAAGAATTTCCATTTCCAGAGAGTAACCAGACAAAGCTTAAAATTATTTTCTTCTTCATTTTTACTCAAAAATATTACGTTTTGAAGACATCCGAATATCTTTACAGATTCACAACAGTGAGGTCGAAAATAATTTTCCAGCTGACCAAACTTTTTATACCATTTTTGTCACAAAATACTTCTTTCCCGAGTTATGGTCTTCACAAACTTGTTAGGGAAGTCTCTTTTGAAAAGTTTAACTAGGAATGGGTTCACCCTTAACTATTACTTTCCTTGGGATCCTATCAAAGTGAACTTGTCTAATTAAGCTGGGACAATCACATTTGTTTAAGCCAGGGTATAACATAAATTTCACACTTTGTGTTAAACTAAATTAATTCTGTCCACAACAATAAACTTAACACGACTATAATACCTACAAATAAACATGGCTAGAAACTTAACATTAAGATTTTTTAATTAAATATCCACCATAGTCGACAACCATCGAGTTAATAATTTATTTGGGAGAAAAAATTATGAATACTCCTTAGGTATAAAGAAAATTAAAAGAGCTGAAATTTTTCGTTGGCTGGTTTTTGTTTCAGAATATAAACCTATGCATAGATTCTACGTTTTTTGATACCTTTCCTACAAAGAAGTATTCCTCATCCAGGGCAAGTTTGTTTTCGTCGTTTTCTTTGGTAAAATTAGTATAAATTAAGTTTCACAACACTTGATTACCGTTTTCATCTGACTGCAGGCATGGCAATGTTCCAGCTAAGTTAATATATACCGAGGTACATCTGGCACACATATGGAAACCAGCTGCAAGGGTACATAGCTTTATGAAGTTACTTAATATAAACGAATGTAAAAGGTTTTATGAGCACAAATAAAATAAACAAATCATGTAACCTAATCGTCCTTGATATGAAATATAAAATGCGTTAACATAACCTTACGGTAAACATTTTTTTCGTTAAATAAGCTTCATTAAAAAATAAGTTGTATTTTATAATTTAAAAAATCTGCTTGCACAAAAAACATATGTCATCTTTAATAAGTAAGTATAACGAAAAAAAAAATAGAAATCCAAAATACATGTGTGGTGAAATAAACTTTCCGAAGACTAGGACCGATACCCACATTTTTATCTAAATGATTTATACTCTCGGTCAAGTCTGCTGGGACGTGATGTGAATCAAAATTTAAGAAAAAGTACAACGCAACCCTAATCGGAGTAATAGGATGGAATGGACCCTTTTATTGTTTTTCTTTTGATTTACTTTTAACATTTTTACCTACCATATGTCTTGAGGTCTTTGGATATCATATTTTTAGTACCTACTACTCCTACTGGCACAGATTACTATAATAGTTGCTGTACTGGTAAAATGAATACTCAACTCTTTATTAGCATTCGATAAGTTATGTAGGTGGCCAATTTTATAAGCTAGAAGACACAATATGGACCCGGTACGGCACAACTTAACGATGATGGAGAGTTAAAGAGATAATTCATCATCATCAGCCTTATTATTGTCCCACTGCAGTGTACAGGACTCTTCTCTTATGGAGAAGGAAACAGGGTAAGATATTTATGCTGTTTCTACCATCGATAAACCCACCCCTAAAGTTAAATTATTTAGTCAAGTTTAATTATTTGTGCGAAACCTGAATATAGCTTGTTCAGAATCAGTAACTGAATCGATTCCAATAGTTTTTACACCATGTTATATTTTTTCCCAAAATTATTTAAAAAACTTTGAATGTTGGACACCACAAATAGGTATTTATTCTCGCACAACAAAGGTCACAGCGAGTTCATAGCGGGCGCGAGCGCACAGTGCTATCGCGTTGCGCGGCATGTGTGCGTTTTGTGGTGATTATGTATTTTTACGGACAGTCCCGTAACTTAACAAGCTTATAACTTTGTGATTTTTCATGATACGGTTTTGAAATTTCGTACATAGATTCTTTACATAAAAATACTAGATAGGTGTATCAGGTTTCGCATAAACAAATAATTACGTTGTATATGTAGAATTATTTACAGCTTATGACAACCTCAGAGGAGAAGACAAGAAAGAAGAATTATTCAAGAAGAGAATCACGTCGCCGACATTAGAATCAGTACGCTTTGTCGTCACTTACACGTGAATTCACAAAACGACCTGATTCTTTAGTTGGCGCGTGTTTCGTTCATCGGAGAAGACAGAAGAATTGATAATTTTGTATAAAGAAGAATTATGCTAGTACACGTCGTTAATATATTGCTTTGTAATATATTAATTTAGATTAAGTTAAATATTTCTTATAGCTGGAGGCAAAAGTCTATCAACTGAACATTTTCATAAAGGTGAAAGTGAAAGTGTTGCTAAAACAATCAAACAGGATAATAGTTCGTTAGGATCATAATAGTTTTTTTATTATTTTAAACACGCTTTATAGAACTTCGTATGTAGTAGTTTATATTGAAGAGATGTAATTTTATTAAAAACATTAAATATCAACAGCAGTATTTTTATTTACGCAACCCAGTAGTTTTAAGCCGACAATTTTAACTGTAAATATTAATTTTCATATAAAATGTAACCTCATTGGGATTTAAGAAGCGTGCTGGAGTGGCAACATAACGCTTGGTTGCAAATTGAACATTAATTTTCGTTCGCGACCCCTTCGCTTATGAGCGTAATCAACGAGATGGGGCAGCCACAACTTAGTTGTGTGCTAACTTTGTGACAGTTTACACCAAATGTAATGTAGGCGGACGAATCCATTCATGATATATTATCAAATATGTAATAGCAATATCCTGACAAACCATGAATTTATAAATCCTAAGGTACTTTGTACCAACTAAAATGGTTTTATTAGACTCTAAAGTTTGTTCCACTATCACCCTTTTTAACTGCTTGGCGATTAAGAAGTATGGGTGGAGTGATGAAACTTTTTGCAACATATTTTGTGAAAATCAGATTTAGCAGTCAAAATAATGTACGTGAGCCTATGACTGCAGTAACCTCGTAAATGATATTAAGTAGGTACTTATTTAACATTATAAAAAAATATAAAACATTTTTATCTTAACAGCATTTTTATTTTTCCAACCCTTACACGCTTAAGAAACGAGCATTGTATAGTAAAAACATTAAAATGCACGGAACTAAACATTATACTGGAAATTAAGGATGCATGAAAATATGGTAATCTAGGCGTAAGACCTTTCCAAGGGCGGTGATATTCAAATGATCTCTGCCTGCGCAAAATGTATGGCGGACTTAATGATAAGTTGGTGCGGGATGAAATAGGACTTGTTTTAATTCTTTAAGCTTACAAGGCCTAGCCAAAGTTTTATCAAATTCGATTGAAGGTATCTGACGGTCCCAGTGGGGCCCAGCAGGGCCAAGGCCTGCCGGGTCTGCGCGATTGTTCGAAAGAGTTACCGCGGCCCTGGTACATAAAAGGCTTACGAAGGAACATGATGGGTCTTAGTCAGTAAGAGTCTCACACTCCCTCACCGCTCTAACCCACAGCGGGAGGAGTCATTTGATATTTTCCCGTCATAAAACTAACAAAGTGATTTAGAACCCTACCAGAAATCGAACCAGGCACTCCGTGCATTGCTTGTTCTAAGAAACATATAGCATTTTTTAACTAGCTTTGGACCTGTGCTTTGGACAACAGTTAGTCTGGTTTGTATTAATTTCAAAATAGAGCCTATGTTATTGAAAATCGATATCTTAATCTGTGTCCAGATTTCATGTCAAAAATAAGAAAAAACAATATTAAAAAAAAAAAAAACTACAAAAATGATGACCTTTAAACTAAAAGTATACCTATATATTTTTTATGTATATTTTACTTAAAGGTAAGTACTTATATTCTGTAAGTAAGTAATGCACAGTTAAGTATTTCTTGATCGATCAGCAGATAGACCTGTCAGACGAACGGCTAACCAATTAACCCTGCGGCTAACCAACCGAACCAACCCTTATCTTCTGGACGGAATAGTTTTACCCATACCTATTGCAAAGCAATGAGTTTATGTAAATCACTGAAATCTACTGAGTTGGTCTCGAAAAGTCTAGCTTTACATCTTAGCTTGACAAACAGGAATTCGATGTTACGATAGCGATAGCGGTAATGCCTTAATACCACTTGGTAACTTGGCTACCAGTATTTGGCAAAAAAAAACTTCTTTAGCTAGATTCTGTACTATCATACGTGCTGACTGTCACAATCAAGACGATCTAAGTATATCTTGTACCTGAGTACCTGATAAGAAAATAAAAAATGAAAGTGTTTTATGTCTCTACTTTCCAATGAATACGCCATGATCCTATGAGCCACGATCGCACGCTCTAAACATTTTTCCACATAACGTTTCAAAGCCAAATCACTACAGGATTTTCCTTGCGTTACAAAACGATGGCTTTTGTGAAATGAAGCTTGTAATTCAAGTCGTAAAGTCCATATTTGCATGAAGTTTGCAGTCACGTAGAAAATAGAGCTATTTGTCACTAAATAAGAACTAGCTATTTGTCAGTATGATACTGTGTGGGACATGTCTCGTGAAGAAAAAGGAACTTTTATAGTTCGCGCCAATTAACTTGGCGTTTCTGAAGTTAGCTATTTGACACTTCGCGTATTTATTCATTCAGATTTCATTGGGAAGTTTTACTGGGACTTCAAAAATGACAAAAAATAATAACAACACATTACAGAAATACGTGATGCGTTGAATCCCTGACTTCAGAAATGCAGAGTTAATTGGGGGGAGCTGTAAAACATTATTATCATGAGCCTCCACATTCAACAAATCTTAAAATAAATTCATACAAAACTGGCAAAAAATTCATACAATACTGGCAAACAAAGAAAACAACAACAAACCGACTTGATTACTTCTCGATACATACAATGTTATAGTCAAAACACTACTGCTTATACGAGAGTCATCAAATTTGCTACCTTAACAGAAGGGTAGAGAGGTACATAACTATTTATTCATTTTTTTAAATCTCTAGATTTTTTTGTTGTTTCTCTAGTTTCGATAACATGCAAAAGTGAGTTCAAAATAAATTGACTAGCACACCAATAAAACCCGAATGCAATTAATTTATCAATAAAAATGATTGCATCATTTGAATAGTTTTCATTGAACAGCACAGTTCTTTAGTAGAAGTATGTTGTATATTTTGTGGAATAATAGTAGAAACTGATGTCTAATATGAGATCGAATAAATATAAGTGTTATTTAAAATGTATTATTTAGTGCTAAAATTATGTCTAATCATACTATTTGCCGTGTATGGTAAGTTGACACATATAAAATTGAGCAATAAAAAATGCTGCTAGCTAAACACATTATCTACTAGAACTATTTCGGGCACCCTAGTGACAAGTTGTCTTTAGTCTTGTCTGATAAATAGGCTATCTAACACTGAAGTAATTTTACGAATCGGACCAGTAGTTCCTGAGACTGGAGATTAGCGTTCAAGCAAAACAAACTTCAGCAAACATAAATACATAGTACCTATAAGTTTGAGCGAAATAGGTAAACATTATAGTGATAGCAAATAGATTTCTTCAAAATTATATAATTACTTGCCGCAGGAAGAAGTTATTTGCAATGCACAGACTTGTAAGAAAATCTAAAAATGTCATATACAGATTTATTACAACTATAAGTAGAAGAGGAAAAGTATTTTCGAAAAACAATACAAAATAGAATGTTCAGAAACCAATAAAAACACACAAACGTAATCAAAACTTTTTCTTGTTCGTAGTACCAATGCACTATGTGATAGGCGAACGTGTTTTGGACACAACGCTTGCATACCCATCATATTACAAGCTCCGTAATAATCATTTGAGTCCGGGACATCTTCGCGGGCGCGGCTCTGCAGCAGGTAGTAAACACATAGGCGAAGGAGCTCCTGAAACTACAAGAGCAGGGGGGGGACCAGGAGATCCGAATGACCCGAGGTATCATCATCATTGTCACTTTACAGTCCCACAGCTGGTGTGTCCAGCTAGTGCTAGCTAGCAGTGGTGGCCTAGTAGGCAAAGAACCAACCTCTCAAGTACGTCGTATTGGTTCTATACCCCCTAGGCCAGCATGACTTGACCCAAGAGGTCAGAGAGGTCATAAATGCCTTGCTCGAAAATGGGAGCACCGTCTTCGAAGTTGAAAGTTTTGAACACTATAAGCTCCCCAATATGCATTTCAGTGAGCATGTGTAAATCTTTCCACATTGCCAGGAGGACTTTGTCGAGCAGATAACGTTCTCTGCTTCTATACCATTTCCATCTGCATGATGACAGTGGAAATTCTTGACGGCATAAAGAATAAGATTTCAGATCAAACATGGAGTGGTCCACTCTGAACCTTGCCAACGTCAATGAACTTTAGTTAACTATTAGTATTGAGATCCAAATAAGTAAGATTAGAATTTTCGTTTCATAACTTATTCTTATAGACAGACAGTTACTTTCACATTAATCAGTAGGGATAATCTAAAAATATCTTATTTTCCGCGGAATTGACATGCCCAGTATAAAACACTATCATCATGAACTTTATTTTGATTGAATCCAAGTCTTGGGCAAGCTATTCTATTAAACATTTTCATTTGGTTCCAAGGTACCAAAAAGCAAACACAACGACTGAACGAAGACGCACGCCGCCTCATCGCGAGGAGACTTTGGAAGAACAGTGCGACTACTTAGCCAAGTATTGTCAAAGAAGTTATCTGTAAGATAAATCACATTTATAAATTAACTAGCGACCCGCTCCAGCTTCACACGGGATAACAGTATTTCCCCACTATTTAATGGATGTTAATAATATTTTTAAACCTTCCCTTTGAAACACTCCATCTCATAAAAAAAACCGCATGAAAATGGGTTGCGTAGTTTTGAAGATTTAGGATTGTACAAAGGTACAAAAAAACTTTACGTTACTTTGTTCTATACTATGTGTGATGAATTACGAGACGATTTTTATGTACAAAGTTATTTACAAGTTGGAATCGGATGTTTCAGAACTGGAAGAATTTGTGCACGAACATATTTTTTCAATTATCAATCATTTAAAAACTACTGCATGATGGATTATGTAAATTGTATGGAAAGATATGAAGGTAATTTTTATTATATGCTATTTACAACAATTAGTCAATTCAAGAATCAAATGGTTGCATGATGATTCACTTGATATCATGAAATAATTTCACTTTTCACGTATATAAAAATACTCGAATTTTCTTACAAAGGTTTCCTATATTAATGATGTATTAATCAACCACCTTTCAGAATAACTCGTTTTTTTCAGTTTGGCAAATAGTGCATATGGGACAATGTTATGACCTCAAGGACAATGCAAATCATGAACGTAAGTATGACAAAGACAGCCATGGAGTCGGCTGAATTGTTATTTTTAAAGCTATTTAACTTCAAAAATATCACATATTGAGAGAATACTCATTGAGAACTAACTTCTGCCGGAACTTCCAAACGAATTCGGATAAAACGATCTTTCCTCGATAAATGGGCTATTTAACGCTGACAGATTTTTTCAAATCGAATCAAGATCAAGCAAACAAACTCTTCAGCTTTAAGTATAATATTTGTATAGATTTATGAGGCTGTCAAGTATGTTATGTAATATGTAACCGTAAGATTACAAACATCGTTAGATTACAATCCATCTCGAGAGATTGTAAACTGTCGAATTATTGTGAACCGTAACATCTGATTGCAATTTAACGCATTATTTTTCGCTATATTGTAATCTATCGATGAGAAATTGTCAAATTGTCAACTGTCCGAAAGCTCTCCCTGATTGGTCAGTCTTTTTGTAAGATCGACCAATCACGACCAGCCGTTCTGTTGCCATGGAGTTCCCGTAGAGTTAGGAATGAATTTGTGTTTGAAGACAAACTACCTAATTGTTTTGTTTTTTTTTTTTATAAAAGTTTCTTATAATTTTCCAGTTTCATTTAAATAAAACTACTTTTACGGATTTTATCGCGGTCGGTTTTAAACGTCGGGATTAAATAATATAATATAACCGCGATAAAATACGTAAAAGTAGTTTTATTTAAATGTCTAATATTCGCGTAAGTGTCAGAAATCAATATGTTTCCAATTTCAATTTGTGTTTGAAGAATAAATATTTCGTTACAATTTGTTCTCTCCATATGTCAGGAATATTAATTACATACTCGTACTAAATAATAAATCCTTGAAGAATTTTTGAAGAGCATTTATTTTATTTAACTGACACCTCTATTTCATTCCTAACTCTACGGGAACTCAATGGGAACAGAACGGATTATTGGTCGATCTTACAAAAAGACTGACCAATCAGGGAGAGCTTTCGGACAGTTGACAATTTGACAATTTCTCATCGATAGATTATAATATAGCGAAAAGTAATGCGTTAAATTGCAATCAGATGTTACAGTTCACAATAATTCGACAGTTTACAATCTCTCGAGATAGATTGTAATCTAACGATGTTTGTAATCTTACGGTGACATATACAAATGTTGGGTTAAGTAGAAGACTGGTAGATTCCGTATTGTCGTCAAACTTCATGGCGTGTAGGAGCACCGGTCACTGCAGAAATCATTATGTACATAGACGGGGGGTGATGGATCTTCTCCAAAGCAGATATCGGTTACATGCGCGAGCCTTTGCTCGGAAGTTAGTTGCGAGACGCCTATAACTTTAGCGAATACACGTTAGGGGATGCCTATCTTCAGCAGGGATGTTTTATTGATCAATCTTTTGCCACGAATAAGTAAAATAGTAAAACAGTTTTAGGAAAATATATATTTTTTATTTTATTTTTTAGATTTTGAATATCAAGGTGATACTTTCTTGGATTACGACGTTCTACCAAATGAACATGTTTGGGATTTTCAGGGTTATGTCTGAACGAATAATGATAATAATAGATCTTCGGGACAGTTATCAAGTGTGTATCATTTTTGTAAGTTTGGTATTTTTGCCTGTTCTTGCAAGCACTGGTAAAAAATTAACGTATTACTGAACAGTGAACCCGCACAAAGTTTAATTTTAATTTTCTATAGTACTATTATAAAATTAATTTATTATAACATTAAGTACTATTATTTGTTTTATTTTTATGTTTCTATCATGGTCTGAAATAAATGAATATTATTTTTGAGCCAGAAAAATTTGGCGAAAAAAGCGGAGGAAATTTTATGCACGTAGTGATTATTAAAATAATCTCTTTCGAACATTGTGCACTAGATAATTATTATGATCTTACCTATTCAAGAAAACAAGGTGTCATATTTTACGTAATTTACTCTTGAAAGATGAGACGAATCTAATATGCAATTTAATACAAAATCCCTTTGTCTTAACTTGGTTCCCCTTTTCTTTTTCAAAGATCGGCCACAAATAATGTTGGGTAACATTGGCGCGATTCCAGAGGTTTAATTTTATGAGCCTCGTTTTTATTTTCACGACAATTTTGAGAAAATAGTGTTTTATTTTTCCTTAACTAAGTTTAAGTTTTTTAAGATGCTTTTTAAATGAGGCGGATAATTTTTCCTGGTATAATTTTGGATTTCAATAAAATGTGTATGTAACAGTATTTTAATTAAAACTAGCCCGCCCGCGTCTTCGCCCGCGTAGAGTCCGGTTATATCGTATTTCCAAGAGAATTCTTCAAAATTCTGAGATAAAAATTATCCTATGTTCTTTCTCAAGGTCATCTCTATTTCTGTACCAAATTTTATTATAATCAGTTAAGTAGCTTAGACGTGAAAGCATAACAGACAGACAGACAGAGTTACTTTCACATGTATAATACATATTAGTAGTGATAATGAACATAATAGACGACATTGAAGAAATTAAATCGTACATTGGAATTTCACTTGCAATAAACTCTTAGTAAAAATCTCCGACAATTTATTGGTTGAAAATAACCCATTAAGCGTTCTGCGCGGTCCAGAGAACCATTCCGATAATATCGGACTTTTGTCAGATAGTATCAAGCATTTTAATTAAATTGTTGTCGTTCCACTCTACTTAAGTTTCGAATCAAAGCGACTTTTTAATTGCTGTTTTGTAAGATTTTTCCTGCAATTTTAACCTTACAAAATCTACGTAACAAATTCCTTTGCACGACTTTTTCGCTAACGAAATCAATTTTAAATGACAGATTTATACGTTTGTCTGTATTTCACGTGTCATTGACATGATAAAAATGAAATAAAGACAAGCGGTAAATTCGAAATCGTCGTTAAATTGAGATCATTTTTATGTCACCTGTCATATTAATAGACATTGCCTAAAAATAAAATAAAACCATTTTTAAACCAACATTATCAGATGGCATATATTATTCGGAGATTTACCCAAGAGATTGTTTTCTTAACGGCTTAAAAGCAATCTAGTGTAAATTCATGAGATTGTGGATTAGAAGCTTTTGAGATTTTTCAATAGGATTTCAATCTTCACTGTCTTTTTTACCAAAGGTCCTGCCTATAAATGGGCATGTGTTTTGATACCTACCTATACCTTTACCTTATCTATATGCTTAAGAATTGTATTTTTCAAATTATAGCGGCGATAAGGAAATTACTCATGTAACAAGCGAATTTATACATTCTGGGTCCTCATTATATTGGGAGCGGTTCCTAACCTAATGAAGTCAATTAAAAAAATTGAGGGCTATTTTTGGACCATCAAAAGAACCTCAACTGTTCATTATCATAAATAATTTCGTGTAAACAGTACAATTTATAATTAAGGATCTCCAAACTCATTATTTAACGCCATTCACAAACGGCGACAATTTCATTATTTCTTACAATGGCTCTTCCATAAATAAGAGAAGTAAATAATATCACAGATATTTTTGCTTTCATTTCATTTGTGTTCGTATTTTTAGAAAAATAAGGTTGATATTAGTGTGACAGGCTTGTCAAAAGAAGAACATGATTGATTACGTCGAAAAATGTATTATGATTATTTCTGAAATGTCTACTTAATTGTATTTACTTACGTAAGACTGTAACTGAATTGGTCGTAAACATGTCAGTGTGACCATCATCATCACTTTATATTGTCCCCTGTAGGTAGGGCTGCCATCCGTCCGGGTTCCCCGGATTTGTCCTCGTTTGGAGGCCGTCCGGGGGCCGTCCGGGCGGGGTTTCAAGAAGTGTCCGGGGAAAACCCGGACACTTTTCATGTAAGGAAGCACCTCATTGAATTTAAGTATATGTTAATAGTAAATGGATTACAAATTAGGTATTATTTGGTTAAAAAAAAATCGTACCTACTCGTTCGGGGAAAAATGCGATTTACGCCAAATGTCCGGGTTTTTATAAAGTTTGTCCGGGTTTGGCGAAATTCGAGATGGCAGCCCTACCTGTAGGTACCTCTGGCACTGCCGTCTTGTCATACAGAGAAGGAATGAGCGTTAATCAGCACTCTTGGCGACTCATAGGTAAACATTTATATCGAATATATTACCTGGTTAGTTTTGTTCACACGTAGAGAAGTTCATTACGACTGCTTGAGTCGTTTTTAAAAGCAACATGACAATTTAAAAACCCTCCTAACGTAATTACTTTTCAGGTAGTTGTTGTTTGCAACACGTTTTATTGAAAATTCATCAGAAGCTGAATGCTACAAACAAAAACTAATACCCGATGCAGGTAAAGTTCTCAAATCAACAGAAATTCCACTAATCTCTCGCAGCTCAGTTGTGAGTATTCAAATTGGGCCAGTCGAAGTTAGTCGCTCGATATGCTGAACATTTGTATCTGAAGCGATGTTTCCGAAACTGAGAATCCCAAGCTTTCTAAATTAGATGCCGAATTTACACAGTCAAACAACTGTGTAAATTAGTAGTAGCTTAGAGATTAGTAGTGGCTTAGAGATTAATTATGTAATTAACTTTTTAGTGAAGGCTTTTTAAGACAAATTACGACAAAAGATTAAAGGAAAAAAAGAAACTGCGTGATGCCTTCTATACATGAACCGGTTTTGGGAGGGAAGAGAACAAAATAGCTGATGATGATCAGAAATTATAATCATTAGCACCACTCGCTATGGAGCAATTCTGCCTTTTGCGCAGAAATGATACGGAGCAAGACAACTTGTCTATAGCATTATGTTCACCCCAGGTTTCGTGGACATTTTAAACTTTTCTTTTCAAGTTTGTTACTGTTTGCGAGAAGGTCCACATCAGTTTGGCTCATCCGTTTTCCTGAAATAAAACATATTCAACTGGACCTGATTTCTGGGAAAAGGCTAGGCAGAAACGTACAGAATCCATCGACTTTATTTCCTTAACTCATACTTTAGGACGACTGCGATTGAATTCATATATTTTCCTCAGCGATACTGATATAAATTGCTAGAATTCTGTTTTGTGAGATTGAAAATATTGCTTACTTACTTTTGGAGGTTTTCCTTGTGATAAATAGGGATTTTTGAATATCGGAAAGGGATAGATTGTGATGATATTATTTTTCTACTAGTTTCGAATGACAATAATGTGGTTTACGGTTGTTATAACACGATAAGGATTTGTCAGAAAACGAACATCTGTAAGTAAAACGATCGAATTTTTGTTTAAAAGAACCAGTTACTTTTATAAAATGTAGGTAACGGATTAATTACGGCCTTTTTACACTCAAAAGGCCTTTTATTACGTACCTACCCCATGTTCCCTTCTATACAAGTATGGATAGAAACATCGCGCAAACCAGTTTTGCAAAAAAATTAAGCACACACCTTATCTTTCCGAGAAAAATAAGCTTGACTCTACTCCAAGTTTAAGCTGTATCCAAAACAAAATACGGCACACCATTCTTTTGTGCCCAATCACAAATTCGTGCCAAAAAAACGGGCACATCGTGATTTTATTGGATCGTTAGCGTTGGACCAACGCTGGTATTTTGTGCAAAACGTGTAAGCGTGAATCTAAAACCCAGTAACGTTATTTTCTCGCCACCGATAGCCATCGCGTGAACAAATAGTAAAACTAACCAGGGGACACAAAAATCTAGGTAGTTTAAAAACCAGAAAACTGATGCTACCAACTTGATTTTACCAACTTTCCAAAAAGGAGAAGGTTCTCAATTCGAATATTTTCTTTTGTTACACGAATACACTGCAGTTTAAAATAGGTAATGGTGGTGATTGATTGAGTATGTAAGTAACTGTTATTCATATTATTAAAAGAAAACTGATATAGTTGTATCTACATAAAAAACTTAAGGCAACTTATTATTATCAAACTACAAAATATTCTTTTGCTTCTTTTACTGAGATTAAGATGGCTTATATAAGTAGGTATAACTCAATTGTGTGTCTGAAGTAACACCGGTTTTCCTTATACTCCGCCAACTGATTTCATTTATGAAAGAGCGTGGAAGTTTACCTTTGATTTTCCTTATAACCTTGTTTACAAAATAACAAAGATCAGACACTGTTTTGCTTACTGATAAAGGCAGAGGTGATTTTTCTCACCATATAAAGCTTTTATGGTTAGGTAGCTATTTTTTTCAATTTATTATATTATTCTACTAGCTTCCTGAAAACTACTCTGCGCACATATATAAAAAGCAGCCTATAGTCTTCTTTAATAAATGGGCTAAAAACACTGAATTACATGTTTTCAATCGGTATGATTCAAAATCCTCAGATTTATAACATGATAGATCTTATTCAGACTATTCTTTACGTACCTAGACCTAGCCTTAGGTACGCTGTATTAATAACTGAACATTTTAATTCCTCCAGACAAAAAGTCTAGACTATCGGAAAACATAACCGAGAAAAACAAAAGCCAACAGCGTTCCGAACTCGGAATCGAATCAACAAATCAAAACAAAAGACTTCCTAATCGATTTAACAATACGATATCTCAATGACGCATGAGCGTTCCGAGTTGGAAGTTATTGTAGCGAATCGAATCGGTAGAATGCTCGAGTTTTCTCGATATATGGCTCGGTGAACATATTTCTAGTTCACGTCACTCGGAGACGGTGGGCGGCAGATGTGAGATGCAAACGTTGCGTCCGGTGGAACGTCAACGTACCTATTGAAAATGGCATAGAGAAAAATGTGGAAATTAACTTGGATTTTAGGGGGATTTTTTGTGGCAAACTCTTAACATTGTAGATTACTGTTTTGGTGCTTTTTTATACATAGCTAATTATATTTTCTGAAATAACATTACTGAGGTAGGTATAAATAGCTAGTTAGTAGGTATAGCTTCAAAATAACAGCAAAATAGTTTTGTCTTCAACAACGGAAATAGTTTCTATATCCGAGTAAACATTACTAAGCACCGGACATACTTTGTTCCTGTATCCTTTTGTTAACTTTACCTTTGATACGATTATAAGACATACAAAAACTTTATCTTTTTGAGATTAAAAAAGATTTTTTTTTTTTTGTAGCATTTGTATTTATTTAAATTTTGCTAGCCTTTACACCATGTAACTATAACCAAACCATAACCATTTAATGAAATAAAACTACTTTTACGGAAAAAACACTTTTACAAAATCATAACCAGTTAATTACCCATTTGACCAATTGCATGCTGAATAAAGTGTACATAAATATTGTAAGTACTGAACGTTAACCAACTTCAAAGACTTTAACAATTCCATTTGGATTTTAAACAATAGATTTCCTGTAAACTGAAAATCTTAAACTTTTAAAGAAAGTGCTCGCGGTCCAGGTAAAACTTGGACCGTTTTATCCACCGATACATTGTCGGCTTTCGGTTGTATTGGCAAGATTTCAGGGCCGGTTTTGTATATTTCAATCGATCAAAAGTATGTAGGCAGAAAAAGTAAAAGAACCTTTTCTGACTGTTTTAAATACGGCACAAAATCAGAGGCTTTGGCCAATGTACACTTAAACTGGTTAACTAAATTGTGTATGAGCTTTAATTTCAAAAGTATGGATCTGTCTGACTGTATGTCGGGACGCAGATGAAACTAGTGGGAAGTAGTACCTACCTACCATATAAATATCTTGTAGATGTGATTTCCAGTAACAGTATAAAACACACACGTATAGAAATAACTCGAAACACACACGTACATATACGTATCTTTGATACAAAATGTTTTTCTATCAAAAGTAACCCTTGTAATTCTATCTAGTCCTGATGGACACATTTCCATTTCAACATTGAAATAAGTAACGAGAAACAAAGTCCGTTGTTTATGGACCCATAAAATTGGGGACCCCTACAAATATTTAGAGGCCCGAGAGGCCTCGTAGGTCACCACCTGAAGGATCTATTCGACTGTCAATCCGGAAAATGGAATTCGGCGAAAATCTTCGAAAGTAAAAAGGGCAAATTGTGAGAGTTAGCGATTTTTTTTTTCTAAGGCTATTCTACAAATGCCCGGTTGTTATAAATAAGAAATCCATATCCTTTGATATCTGTTATCATAAACTTGGGGTACGCATCTACTTATAGACGAAGTAAGGGTAGTTCTTGAGGAACTGTCAATGGTGAGGCACAGAGTTAAGATAAAAACGAACTTGTATTTACATATGGTATAATAATTATGGAGATAAAAGTAGGACGAATAGTATACACACACAGTCCCAATTAATTACCTTTAAGCCAATAAGGCTGGTCTGTCATCCCGTAAAGCCTAAAATCACACGCTCTTTCCTTTGATTTAAACCACAACCACGAACAGCGGTAAAATGTGAATTATACCAATGATAGTCCCTAATGAATATTCATAAATTATTACCTGTGCTATCCCATATCTGTAAACACGATGATATTTGTGCTTTCATTTGTTTTGTGAGATAAAAATATAAATTATGGTATTTATGAGTGTTAACAAAGGATTGTTTCAGAGCTGGCGATTTGGGAGACTTGGAAATTAAATTTTTATTAATAGAAAATTTCAATATTAGTTATTTTGCTAATATAACAAAGTGAATTTGTATCGTAACAGTTAAATCGCTCGGTATGGTGATAGGCGATACGCTGGGAACGATTACCGATGCTCTGTATCAGGGAACAGGGTCTGTACGAGATACGGCTAAAACCACGTGAAATAGGGAGTATCAGGTCAATGTCATGTTTGTGTTAACTGAATTAAAGGATCAAATAACAAAAAAGTGCCAAAAAATGTGTTCGTAATTTGGAAGCCACTTTAAACATAGACAAAACACGATCGACACCGTTTAGAGCAGTCTAGTATAAAAAAGAAATTCAACCTTTTTCATAGCCCAAAATACCGTTGGCCTACTCCCCATGCTTAAAAGGGTAGGTATGTTTGCAAGTATCTGATTCTTATCGTTTACGCATTTTAGAAATCAATGAATAGAAAATGGTATCGAACCTCTTTGTGATAAAACTGCTTTGTAATAGGCTTTGTTACCTTCCTCCTTGCTTTTAATAAGTCCATTTAGATATGCTGCTTTGATATGCTAATGTTCTGAAGTATCTAAAAGTAATAGGTATTATAATGTGCAATTTTCTTAAATATTGTTTAGCTAAATTTATTCTGGAAAAGTATTATTTAAAAAAATAAAATCTTGATGACTTACTCTAGTAAGTGATCATTTTCTGATGATTGTATTAACGTAATATGTATTTAATTTTCACTTGCATAAATAGCTATGTAACGTACTTAGGTACCTATCTGGGGGCACGGCAGTGCCCCAGCCAAGTCTCGAGCAAAACGGGCACGGCCGTACCATCTTTTCTCGAAGCGATTCGCGGCTGTTTCGCCCCTCCTATATCTTCTATGTGGACAAAGCTATTAGTTTAGGTTTTCGGTGAATAATAGTAGGCATTAGAACAAGCTTAAGTTCGAAATTACATGCCGATTGAATTAATAGTTTAGGAGTTACGGTCGATCAAAGTTACACCATTTTGTCACTCACTGACTCACTGATTCACTGACAGATCATCAAAAATCTAAGGTACTTCTAGCAGACTTAGAAACTTCAAATTTTGCACCAAGATAGTTCATTAGCCACATATAAAGGAAAAATTATAAAAACATTAAAAAATAATATGCCATAGAAAACAATTTTATATTTGCGGTTTGGCAAGAACATTATGTATGGATTTTGACTGCATTGTTAACTTTGTTCGTTGTTCAAGTACCTATTCAATTGGATGAATACATACATAGAATAGAAAAGAATAATATAAATGTAATACATAGACTATCATTAATACAAATTAATACATAAAGTTCATAATTCATTAAATTAATAAAGCTAAAACTCCATTGTATTGCGATAAATATTGTATGCGCGCTCGATAGATGGCGTTGTACTTGTCTGAATCGCGCTATGGTTTCGTTACAAAGCGCAGTCTAAGTAGTACTCCAAAATAGTTCGATAAACTTCATTTGATAGCGCCATCTGTCTATGAAAAACCATTTCGAAACTAAAAATATTGTAGTGATAATTGATATTCGGAGAACTTTACGTGTTATTTAGTTTAGTTTAGCTAGTTATAGTTTGTAAGTTAGTAGATATATATTTATTTAGTTAGTTATTTATTATACATATATATATATGTGCATATCTAGACACACGGCAGTGTGTCCGCCAAGTTCGAGCAAAAAAAGCGACACACCGGCCGTGGGTTATATTACACGAACCATTTCGGGCCAAATTCGACCCCCCTATAACTCAAAATCTATTTTATTTACGCATACCAAATTTCTAGTATCTGTTGAGACCCCCTCACTTATCTAAAATACAAAATTTCATTAATATACCTATTGTAGGTCTTGAGATATTGACGTCAGAAAATCGCTATTTTTACTATACACTCACTGACTGACTGACTGACTGACTCACTCATCAAAAACCTAGACCACTTCCAATGGTCGTATTGACTTGAAATTTGGCATGGAGGTAGGTCTTTATGTCAAGGTAAAGGGAAAAATCTGAAAATGGCCAAGTGTGAGTCGGTTTCAAAATAATAATAATAATAATAAGCCCCGCAGGGCATCTGAGGCGGATGACGGGGAGTAGCGACCCCGCGGGGCTATATATCCGAGTGCTCCAGGGAGAGTATACTGTCCCCCATCTCCGGCTTGCCGGAGTGAAGCATGACGGGGGATAGGTCTCCCGCCTCTTGGCTTGCCTTCACCGGCCGGTCAGAGTGGAGTCGCTAGAGCAATGCTCGGAGGGTAGGTGCCTCGTGGTAAGTGGCGAGTGGGCCGGTGATGCTGGACCCACAGGGAGCGCGTGATCTGCGTTTAAAGTCCGCCGAGGTATCCTCACCCTTCTCAGCCGCTCATGTACCTGTTGCCCTCTTGTTGCTTTTCAGTGACTGATTCCCGGGGGCCCAGTAAGTGAGTTGGCGAGTCTCCACCTGCCATTTTTACGTGTATTTATTACATTGTTATCGGCAGGTGCCATAGTTCCCGTAGTTTCCCCATTCCTAGTCCATTAGCATCCCATCACAATAGCCCAAGTAGTTTTCATCCATAGTTAGCAATAGTTTAGCACAGAACCGGGGATTGTCCTTGGGTACATTTCTATAGTGTATACAGGGATAATCGTCGGTTTTGTGTCACCATTTCATTAAAGTTGTCTCAAAAGGGCTTCAGCGTGTTGGCTTCGGCCCCACGTTTGCCTCCCAAAAATCCGGGACTCTATAGTCCCGAGGTTTGGTAGAGACATACAAGATAATAATAATAATACTTTTATTTCGGATAAAAAATAATCCATAGAGTGTTAGTAAAACATACCTATAACAGAAAACTTATTAGAAAACTTATTATCTAGTGTTAGTACCCATCACCCTTTGCACAAACTGTCTCATGATTGGAGAGCTATAGCTCTCACCTACTGTTCTCAGGATGCTGTTGCAACTGTCTCTCACTCTCCTCAGAAGCGATGCCGTTTTTTTGCGCAAGATAGCGTGGAAGCCATCAGTGCGAGCTCGCACAAACATCTCTGAGGCACTACAGTACCGAGGCAGTCTCAAGAGCATCCTGAAAGCATTATTATACTGGATGCGCAGCACATCCAGCGATCTTTTAGTGTAACTGACCCATAGATTGCCCGTGTACATACTCTGGCAATACGCCTTGAAAAGTGTGATTTTCACTAAGTCAGTACACCGAGCAAATCTACGGGCCAGCATATTACTTCGGACCGCTAGAGCCCTCCGCTCCCTCTCAATATCTGCATCGTCTTTAAGGTCGTCAGCAAGAAAATGACCAAGGTATTTAAAAGTTGATACCCTTTTTATTTTTGATCCGTTAATATATAGATCAGGTCCATCCTCACGGCTCCTGCCACCGACCTTAAAGACCATGCATTCACATTTTTTAACATTATAAATTAAACCATGTGCAGCAGCGTAGGTTTCACACACGTTAAGTAACTCTCTGATTGCCCCTGCTGACGGACCCAGCAGCACCATATCATCTGCATAGCTAATGTTGTTAATTCTAACTCCACCAACGCTGCATCCGACACGCATGCTGCTGAGTTCCGCTATGAGGTCATCTACATATAGGTTGAAGAGCAGGGGGGATGTCAGACCTCCCTGTCTCACCCCACACTCCAACCCATACGGCTCAGAGAGTGTACCGTCCCATTTCACCTGATTGGTTTGGTTACCATACCAATACTGGAAAATTCGACATATATCTACCGGTATACCTCTGTCTCTCATCTTCCCCCAGAGCACATCATACGAGACAAGATCGAATGCCCTGGAGAGATCAAGGAAACAAGCGTATACCGGCGTCTTGCGATCTACGTAATATTGAACCGTATGCTTGAGACTTAAGATTGCACTTTCGGTTGATAGTCCGGGTCGAAACCCGAACTGTGCGTCTTGAAGATGTATATAATCACTTAAATAAGAATCAAGCACACCGTCCAACACCTTTGCTATTATTGTAGCGAGAGAAATAGGACGGTAGTTACATTTGTCCGAGATGTCACCTGTTTTGTTCTTCACAATGGGAACCACAATGGTCTTCATTAGATCAGCAGGCAAGTATGCATGACTAATACACATTGTGAAGAACATAGACAGAACTCTCGGCAGATGGATACCTGCGTGCTTCAGGTGTTCGATGCTGAGCCCGTCATGTCCTGGAGATTTCCCTCGGCTCATACTATTGATAACTTTGCTAACTTGTTTAGCTGAGAAAATTATCGGAGATCTCCCTTCATGACTGCCGGGCCCAGAATCGCTCACCAGGGATGAGGGACCGAGTGGGGATTGAACTTTAAAATGTTCTTTAAACATATTTGCTATATCTCCGGGTTCAGACACCCCTCCCACAGTCACAGGGAGACCCGTCTTCGCATCCAACTTTTTAGTGGACTTCCAAAATTTACCAAAGTTTTTCGTAACTCGCTGTTCAGCTAACCTATCCATAATAAGCTGTTCCTCGTTATTCTGACAATATTTCAGTCTTACTTTAAAAGATTTTCGCTTCTCACACATTTCATCATAGATAGGACCTGAAGAGGGACGATTGTTTTGTGTCCAGGTTTGAAAGCTAAACCTAGCCTCTCTGTGAGCGTCTTTAACATATTTGTTCCACCCACAAACGCGCCTACCCCGCCTCGGTGCCCCCTCCCGTGCCGGTTTGGACTGCCTAGCCGCCGCACATAGTATTCCAACAATTTGATCATACAATCTGTCCAGAACAACTTTATGCTCGGCCAAGCCGCATGAGCCCCTACCGCAACTCTCAAACTCATGGGGAAAATTAACGTCTCGCAGCTTACTATTACAAAAGTTATGGTAATCTTGCGATTCTGACTTTGTTCTTTCTCCCCATAATACAGAGTTCCGACAGTAACCTCGACTCTGAAACTTTGGCCTAACTACTTCTAAATTACATTCAACACAAATGGGTAGATGATCCGAAACATAAAGATCTTCGGAAACATCAACACCTTTTACAGTATGCCAAGCTGACACTGACACCAGAAGGTGATCCAACCATGTCCTACTTCCATAAACATCACTTATAAAAGTGTAGGTATCACTGTCCACCCCCAGCTTCTCTATGTCAGCACAAATCCAAGACTGGTCACTGCAAAAACTCATTAATTCTTTATAGAACAAGCTGTGAGGGTGAGCATTGAAATCCCCCAACATAAACACGTTTTCTATATCACTACTTGCTATGGTAGCACTGATTTCACTTAGTACGTCTGTAAAGATTGGTAAGTTGTCTGGTCAGTTTACAGGCATATAAATGGAGAACACAAGAATCGTACGCCCCATTGATGTAGCCGTTATAGCCACTAATCTAGGACTGATACATTCAACTACCGAGACAGACTCAAAAATCCCCTTTCTCCAGAGAATGGCTACCCCCCCATGAGGTCTTCCTCTCAATAGGCCCTCGGAAGTGTCCACAGCCGACTTACCCGTCCACTCAAAGTCCGGACAAATTGTTCCTAAAATGGGAATATCATGGGGAAGAAGCCAAGTCTCCTGTAGGGCCACCAAATCTGACCACATACATATATCTCTAATATTATCTATGGATCGCTTGACCGACTTACAATTAAAGCTAGTAAACTTGACGTTATTATTGGTTTTATTATCCATTAATTAAAAGACTAACTGACTTTAACTTTAAGTTCCTGAGGTTTCGTTCGATACATAAAGTGTACAAAACGTCTAAACACAATTCCATCAGGCCACAATTCATCGTTTAAAAACAAGTCAACTTTGTGTTTAGAAACATACAGTTTGAACGCATTATACTTTCTAAAAGATTTCATATTTATCTTTTTCAATGTAACGATTTCACTAGTTTTGTCTTTTATGTAACTAATAATGTCATCTTCACTTGCTTCAGTACTAACATTAGAAATTAACAACGGCACTTTGATATCCGCGGCACGAAATTTACCCTCGGGCGCAGTTAAAGCCCTTCCTTTTTGGCTAGATATTCGATTTTGTTTGTACCGTTTATTATGCACTAATTTCCACTCAGTGTTTACGTCCACATCACCTACCGTTTGCACACTACTCACAACAACATCACGCCAACTCGCACTCTGTGTCGCCTCCACCACCGCATCGCAAGGCGCTGGCGGACCACATATCTCACTCGATACTGACGCATGTGATGCCGCTGTGACCACATTCGCTCGCTGACCACTCGTAGGGGACGTCGCATGCGTCGTCACGCACTCGTTCTCGCTCGCACTCACTGGATCCGCTGTCCCTTCTCGCTCGCCCACATGCCTACGATTCTCTGTCGCCCTGTTTTGTTCTTGCGAAACAGAGATGCAGTTATTATCGCATTGATCAGGTGTTGATGACGTATTTTTTCTCGCCGACCCGTTATCATTTGAATCAGCTGTTATTTGCGAAACTTTTATGGGCATATATTGTAAACCTATAGGGCCACTATCTAAATTGATACTGTTTTGTAAACATGCTCCTCTTCGTATGTTTACATTCCTTTCTACCGGATAGTCATGTATCGAAGAGTACTTCATGTTTTCTACTTCTGCCTTAAATAGATCAAATTGTTCTGTTGTGATAACTTTTTGTTCTAAAGCACTAACCTTATTTTGCAGCTGCAGCAAGTCCTTTAACAGCTTAGTGACATCCACATGATCGAATGACACTGGAGGGAGCTTGTGCAACTCCTTGGCCACAAAAATCGGGAACAACTCAGGATCTGATCCCTTTAATAAACATATCATGTCGTCTAGGTCCCGCGACACTTTCTTCTTGCCATTCTTTCTACGTACAGGCATCTTCTTCCCGCTAGGAATAGACTCGAACAGCAGAGTCTTGGCTTTCACTATCTCTTCCGCCGTAAAGGAGGAGGTACACAGCTGATGCACACTCTCTTCATCCATCACGTCAAGGACATTTCGCAGAAACGCCAACAGTTCATTTATAACTACATTGCAACTATTGCACTTCACAGTAATTAGCGACATTTTTCACTACAAATGAGTCATCGAAAAAACAACGGCACCGTCCGCTCGTCTCGCGTCCGCGCTCGGTCGCTTGCACGACAAGACTGTGATGAAGGTGTTTTATACCCGGTGTAAATTTATACCCCTAAGGAACTAAAACGAACTAAATTTATCTATATTTATATAATATATCTTCGAATGGTCGTACCGATCTGAAATTCGTTACAAAGGTTTGTATTAAGTCAAAGTAAAGTAAAAATCTGATCTGAAAACGACCAAGTGTGCGTCAGTTTCGAAAATAACGAATGTGTAACTTTGATCCACGAACATAATATATAATAAATAATAAATAAATAAATAAATGTTTTATTGGCATAAAAAATAAAATACAATTACAAAGGAAGCCCTGGCTCCTGTGCTAGGTGAAACCTGTGTTACAGGAGCCAGTGTCTTCACCCGTTTTTTAGAACAACACTTTATATGCAATAAAATCTAAGGACAAAATAAGTAAAGTAAACATAAGAAAAAAAAAAAAAATGAATATGCTTGCTCTTTTGCTGAGTGGTGTGATGAGAGTGAATGTAAATATGTATGGGTTGTGCTCTTTGTGTGTATTTGTGTGTATGTGTGTGTGTATGTGTGTGTATATGTGTGTATGTATGTGTGTGTGTGAGTGTTATTGTCGTCATGAGTACTGTTCTTTCATTAGGTTTTCCGTCTGTTCGTAATCAAGTGTTTGAAGCCATGATTTAAGTACCTTTTTAGTTTTATTTTTAGTTTGTGGGTTGAAGTTTAGAATTTTGTTAGTCTTGTTGTACACATATGTGGATAGGAATAGCCGCTGCCGACGAGCCGAGGCGGTCTTGCATTTGATCGTGCTACATACATTGCCGACAGTTCTTTTATGTTGGATTCCTTGTTTGATCGGTGTGATTATATGCTGTGCCAATATGAGATTGAGAAGGTATAGTTGTCTTACTGTAAGTACTTGACAATCTTCGTACAGTGTTTTTGTAGGGAACCGATATGGCTTAAAGGTCATTACCTTTAACAGAGATCGTTGAGCTCTCTCGAGGCTTATCATGTAAGATTTGCAGGCGCCCCCCCATGCCGTGATGCAGTAACTTATGATGGACTGCGCCAGTGCTTGATAAATGGAGCGTAGGAGTTGGAATTCGGCCACTTGTCGCAGTTTTTTGAACGCCCATATAAGTTTTCTAACTCGGGATGACGTTTGCTCGATGTGGGGGCGCCAGCTAAGCCTTTCGTCCAGTATCACACCCAAATACTTTATTGTTTTTTGTTGCGAAATTGGGAGACACGAGCATGGTATGGAGAAATTGGCATTATCACATGAGTGTGCTTTGAGATCTATAGCTGTAGGTCTGATTTTGGCGAAAGAAAATTGTAAAAATGATGTTTTCTGGATGTTGAGGGTAAGTAAGTTAGCTTCCAGCCAGTGGATCACCTTACTTAAGCCTGTTTCCGCAGCCATTCGGGCATCATCCCATCGCGCTCCATGGAATACGAGTACTGTGTCGTCAGCATAGCTAAAGATTTTCCCGTTTGTTAGCTTCTGTTGACACAGGTCATTCACGTAAATTAAGAATAGACTGGGGGATAGGCAGCTACCCTGGGGCACGCCGTATTCAATTCCGGTCTCCTTGCTAATAACTTCACCAATCTTTACTTTTTGTGTCCGGTTGCTGAGGAAGTCTGAAAACATGCTTAGAGCTTTACCCCTGATTCCAGCATGTTCTAACTTAGTCACAAGAGTGGGAACACAGACGGTGTCAAAAGCCTTGGCGAGGTCCAGGAACACTCCAAGGCACTTTTGCTTTTCATCCAGTTTTCCAGTCACATAGTCAGCTAATTGGTTGACTGCATCGGTGGTGCTTTTCTTGGGCCTAAAGCCAAATTGTGTCTCTGATATTATTTTGTTATGCTCCAGGTATTTCATTAGTCTGCGGTTTAGCAGTTTTTCCAATATTTTGGACAATGCTGGCAGGACTGAAATAGGTCTGTAGTTTTTGACATCGTCCTCGCTTCCACCCTTGTGAATAGGTGTTATTAATGATTTTTTAAAGATTTGGGGATAAACGCCTTGTTCAAAGCAGGCATTAATAAGTTTAGTAATAGGTGGAACCAGTAAACCTTTACCCAACTTTAGCAATTTAACCGGAATAGAGTCCCATCCAGTGGCACAGTCATTTTTGAGGTTGTTAATGACTGCTTCTACTTCAGCCTCGTCCGGAGAGAGTAGAACCATAGAGTCTCGCGCAGGGAGTGTTTGTATAGGGTATGGGGCCAGGGCAGGAGTTTGGTTCTTTACAATTTTTTCAGCCAGTTGCTTCCCGATACTCGAAAAGTAATAGTTTATGTGCTCGATGGAATTAAGCGCATCCTCACCGTCAGCGGCTGATAGAAGTTTATGAGCTGTGAACTTTTTTCCTTCTTGTTTGGTGATGTTTTTTATGATACCCCATGTTTCTTTATTGCTCTTTGAGGACTTTAATGCAGAACTTTCGTGGGCGTTTCTTAAATTCCTTAACAGGAGATTACAGTGATTCCGATATCTTTTGTATGATAGCTCGATAATTCCATTTTTGGGGTCGGCTAGGGTTTTTCGGTGGAGATTGTCCCTATGTCGAATACACCGTAAAAGGCCAGGTGTGATCCAAGGCTTAAGAACTACTTTTCGGTTGGGAACTTTTCTTAGTGTCGAGTTTTGGGATACTACCGACATGAGGCATGTGACAAATTTTGTAGCAGCTTCATTTGCATGACAATTTTGCGAAATAAAAGAGAAATCTGTTTTTTTTAATTGTTCGATAGCGCTCTCATAGTTTATTTTGATATTGTGTTTACAGTTTTTATTTTTTGAGGGGGTGTTCTCTAGACATAGCAGTACGGAGGCATGGTCGCTAACTGTGGAATCCATAACTATGACCGTTGTTGTGGTAGTGGTACTTAACATTATGTGATCAAGACAATTGTGCAGTCTAGTAGGGAAGGTATGCCCCGGTAAGAGGCCAATTTCCGCAGTTAAGTTTAGATAGGACAGACTGTTCCTATCTGTGCTGCCGGGTTTTATATCAATATTGATATCTCCTATTAGTATTATGTTGCTCACTCTTATTTTACTAATAATGTTTTCCAGGGAATTAAGGAAGCTATCTATACAATAAACTGAAGGAGATCTGTATGAAGCTAAGATACAAATGTCAGGATCAATATTTAGTAAGAGAAAGTTTGCTCCAATGGGGTCTGGTTCTTCAACTACACAATGAAGATTGTTCTTGATAAATATTGTGATGCCGTCATTTTGATTGAGACATTTTTTACTAGAGTAAGTTGTATAGTTTGCTATAGTTGGTATCGGTTTATCAGCATTCAGCCAACATTCTGTTAGAACCATGATGTCAATTTCACATGATAGTCTAGCCAATTGAGCCTGGAAACCATCGAAATTTTTATAGATGCTACGAATATTTTGTGTAATAATTTTAAGCGAGGTGTTATTGGTTTTAATTATTTCATTACAGGCGTCGGTGTCGCAGTGATAAGAAGATGCTACTGCAAAACTATCTATCAGTGTTAAGAAATCACTATTAGTTGTAGCCATCGGAGTAATTATTATTTTTTTGTTGCATTTTGTTGGGTGTAATTATTATCGTATTAAAACTCGCGGAGAATAAAACTGGGTTATGAATGTTATGTACTCGAGAACATTTTGTATTATAAGTGTAGGTGATATAGGTTTTGTTTTGTATTATGTGTAGTGTTGGTTGGTTGTGTATATGTGTGTTACATAGAAAGAAGAACATTGATATCAAAATAGCAAGCGTTGCATAAACAAAGTAGGGGTCGAACAAACAGTAAGAAGTAAATAGTCATTTAGATAATTTGTTTTTAAGATCAGCTTCGCTTTTGATAAGTATATATTGATCTCCTTCCTTTTGCCGAATGAATACTTTTCCGAGAGAAGTCCAGCAGTACTTGTAACCATTTTCATTCGCAAATTTCCTTGCCAGATAGAATAATCTTTGCGCCTTCATAGTCAAGCTCTCTGATATGAAAATTGGTTGTAATGCACCTGGTATATTTACATGTGATGTGTTTAGCTTCGCCTGGGCGTTTTTGCGATTGAAAGCACGAAGTTTGTGTAGTAAATTTTCCTTTGTGGTTACCGAAACAAAATCAACTATAACAGATGATCCACCGCTTTTTTTATGAATGCGATATATATCCTTGATATCGTGTCTAATGACAGGTGCATCCAATACTTTAGCGGTGTCCGAAACAATTCTGTGTAGGTCTTCTTTGTTTTCACCTTCCTTCTTCGGTATGTTTCTAATTTCAATTTTTGTCAAACTTAATATGCGTTCCAAATGCTCAACTTTATTTTCCAGGTGATTAATGTGGGCCTGGTCGGTTTTCCGATCTTTATTGATTTCATCCATTTTTAATATTATATCATCATATTGTTTGGTGACGAAGGCTAAAGATTTTTTTAGTTCAGAGTTTTGTAATATAATTTCATTCATGGATTCCTGTAGAGATTTGAATTTATTTTTAGACTCAGTGGTAGCCGAGTGTAGTAAATCTCGTATTTCTTGCATAAATGCGGCCATTTCATCTTCGCGTTTGCGTTTATTGCGAGTAGTAACATTTGTATCTCCACTGTTAAGATTCGGCGTAGAACCGGTAAGTGAAACAGTTGGATTTCTTACTTGAAGTAACTCCGAATCGCTAGCAACGGAGGTGGCCGGAGATTGGGGTGGCGTACGCTTTATCATGCTAATGTTTATTTATGTTTACGCAAATTATAGATATGTTCTACCTTCTAATCACTTGCTGCGACGACGTCCAGTTGCCGGCGTTCGCGCCGACCGCTGTTTGTGAGTCACGGAACGCACAGTCTCTGTGCGAGCGGGATGGCAATTATGGAGATTGTCCTCTTCTCACGGGGGTGAAGCGGTGGCAGCGGGCGCACGGTTAGCACGCTTGTGGAGCCTGACGTCAGCACGTCGCGAGTACGAATTTGTTCGTTAACAGCGTTAACAGATAGGCGACAGTCCCTTAGCCGGTAGGGGTGGTAATTTAATAAATTTTATAAAATTTATGCACACGTCCACTCTTGGTCACAGTCGCGGGCGAAGCATCATTAAAAAGTAACTATTTTGAACTGAGGTATATGTAACTATGGAACTTGGTACTTATTCAGATCTCACTTCTTTTATAGGCGAACTTGGCAGTCTTTCACATTATTGTTTTGGGTGGGTATATATAAGTTTAAGCCCTATTAATATATTGTTATAGTAGTAATTGTAAATATAGTGTAATGGAACGTGAAAAAAAAGAAAGAAATACACTTACAAAAAATAAATGAGATCCCACCAAAAACATTAAATGTAAAAAAATGCCAAGTCTCTCGATGCAGTCTTTCCATCGTAAAAAGTTTTGAGATCTCATAAAAGCCAAGTCCTATTCAAAATATTTTGTAGTTATAAATCAACATTTAGTAATTGTATCAATAGTTTTCTTTATATTATAATTATAGTGACTTGGCAATGAGCACAAATTAAAAGCTGCTTGCTGCCTGGAATTATGTGCAAATATTACTGACGAGACCAGTGATCAGATTATTTGTTATGTGTGAATCATGATGGTCACTACCGACTACATGCTCCAATACAATAATTAAGAATACCTTACGGGCCATCGCTTAAGAAAGTAAATGAATCGAGAGTACACTAAGACTGACTGCCGTTGCCGAAATTCGGTTGGGACGACACGGATAAACCAAAAGAAAATTAAATCCAAATATGCCGTTTTATTTGTTTCTTCTTGTGCTCATTGCCAAGTCACTATAATTATAATATAAAGAAAACTATTGATACAATTACTAAATGTTGATTTATAACTACAAAATATTTTGAATAGGACTTGGCTTTTATGAGATCTCAAAACTTTTTACGATGGAAAGACTGCATCGAGAGACTTGGCATTTTTTTACATTTAATGTTTTTGGTGGGATACTTTTTATCCTATGCAAAATTATTGAGACGCTTATTTTTTAAAGTACTTCCCATTGGATTTACCTACATATGTCATCAATAATATCCTCTGCATAAACAGATCACTTATCGGCTAACTCGATTCTAAAGTGTGGGATAACTTATCTTTCCTCTCAGGATATTTTTTAAATCCCCTAAGGAAAATTGAGAAAATTCAAGTTCCTAATTAAGTTCCAAAAGTGATCAATCAGCTTTTGAATAAATCTCTTTGTTCGTCAATCAAAACATTTCAAAGTTTCAAATTCTCTGACGGATTACTTTAAAATAATACTTGGCGGATTAAAACATATTACGTTATTTGAAGATAATTCATGTAAGTACAAAGATTTGGAACATTTTATTGACATTTACATGAGAAAAAGTCATGATTATCCTAACTAATATTATAAATGTGAAAGTAACTCTGTCTGTCTGTCTTTCTGTCTGTCTGTCTGTCTGTCTTTTCTTCACGCCTAAACTACTGAACCGATTTGTGTGAAATTTGGTACAGACATAGTTTGGAACTTGAGAAAGGACATAGGATAGTTTTTAGTAGCTAGTAAAGTCATAAGTATGATTTAATTTTCAAATTACCTATCATTCGAGTAGGTAATGAAAAATAACATTGAGTTTTTGTACTAGTTTATAAAATTTGCCGCATTCGTGTTTGGTTTATTACTCATTTCCTAAAACACATAAATAAGCAAACCAATTACTATATTTCAATCCACAAATTGTTAATACATTATTTCAACACCAGTTCAGCACTAGGCTTTTAGGGTAATAAATTAGTTTAACTAAAATAAACATTAAAATGCGAAAGTTTGTGTGTAGGTAAGTATGTTTTTTACTTTTTCATGAGCAAACGCCTGAACGAATTTGACAACTCTTAGCAAAAATATAGCATAAAAATAGGTTAGTTTTTATGCAGATGCGGTAAGTATGTTTCCTTCGAATCGGCTGAAACCGCTGGCAAAAGCTAGTAGTATAATAAATTAGCCGACAAAACTAAATATTAATACTTCTAAATCCTAATACAATAGCTGTAACCGTCAGCTGGCTAGTTAAAATTCCATCGTATTTAGCTGTTGTTTTCGCTATTATTTTCCCAACTAGTTGTTCGTGGTTAGTATTACAGCATTTTGTTTTCAGCGTCGGCTAGAAATGTTCGTTTCTCTTTTATTGGAATGCAAGAAGTCGGGTATGTTACTGTGATTTGAATAAATTGTTTGGTGAGGCTGATTTAATAGTACTGTTTGAGTTGAGGAAGTTTAATTTGTATACTTACTTTGTATTCTTTTTCTTGTTTTACGATTGGACATACGTGCTTTATCATAATACTTATGCCTGTTTAATAAGATACTCTATTTGTACTCATCATTGGGCAAACATCATTAGCATATGTGTAATGTGACACGAAATTCTCTCATTTAAATATTTACCAAAAAAAAAACAGAAAACTGACAAAACTGTTAATCTCTCACAGACAATGAGTCCATAAAATATTCTTCTCCAATATTTTACCGACACAGATATTTCGAACAATATATCAAAAAGTTAAAATATTTTCGAACATATTAACTGTAGGTAGCCATCGTATTACTATGGTTCAGTAGAAAAACTGGCAACAAGCCAATTTGGCAGCAAAATACTTTCATAAAGTTAAAAATCGGAAGACGGTGCCTTTACCGACGAAATTCCTGAGTTATTGGCTGTTGAGAGCCTGGATCTGAATTATTTAATAGTTCTTTACATTTTGGTTATGTTGCAAATATTTTGTGTTAAGTAGCACTTAATCGAAATTGACAATGATACATTTTGAGGTACTTGTCGACTAGAGTCCACCTTAAAATGGTGAAATTGAAAGATTTGAATTATTAGAAGGTCTTTTTACAAATATTTTTCTTCCAGACATTTTAAGCCCATTACATTAAAGCCTACATCTACATTTTGGTCAAAGAATCCAAAAACAGATACACAAGGAGCTTTAACCCCCCAAACCAACTTGACCGTCATTCAGTGGATTTCCTATAAGACAACAAGCAGTTTGGTCCACAGACCCCTACATGTTATAGCTGTGCGTGACGCTAAGTGGCAGGCTGAAGTACCCTTAACTAATAGTGTGGAGTAAGACGAGATTAGGGAATATAGATGTAGATAGGCATACATAGAATCAGGTAAAATGGTCGATTATAGGGTTACAAGATTGCAAGACTGGTGCGTAAAGTGCGGTCAGTCTACGGTTACCATCTACCTAAGTCATAACGAGTTCCTCGGTGTTTTGGAAGGAGTGTTAAAATTTATGGGTCCCTACTGTTGGTTTTATATCTTTGGCAGTCGTTACGGTTAGTTCGAAGGCAGAAATTCTGACCAACAGACAACCAAAGGGAAGTTGGGAAATACATAGGCAATTGATGATTACCTATTACCACCGGTGACGCATATACACTTTTTGCTTGCGTGAAAATATGTCGCTAAGTTAAGTCATTTCATCCTCTTAACCTTTCACACATCGTCGAGAACATATTCAAGGGCTTTCGTCTCGTGGTGAAACCTTTAATTAGTCACGTACAATAGCTGGAAACTAATTTCAACGTCTTACAAGTATGCTTTCTGTTCTCCGCACTAAAAAACTGATAAAAAGTTACGTAGGTATACCTATCTTTTCTCACGCTCTAACATCTGAGAATCAAATCTGTGAACCTTTCAGTGGTTTGGGATGAAAACAAGACAAGTAGATCTATAGACAAAGTTTTCTAGTCCTGATATTATTATACATTATCTTACCTTCCATACTGTAAAATCCGTCAACTGCTGAAAATCATATGTATACAGTCGTCTACAAACACATAGATTTACATACCCGATGCAACATATTGAAAAAGATAAACAATCGAGTCTGCGTCGAACTTTTATGTCGTACAATAGTCCCGTATTGCAAGCAATAGTTTCTGCCTTATCGTGTTCCTCAGTTCATTATTGTGCAATGGAAAGTGTATTTATGTGAGAATAGTAACAATATCTGGCATTTACTAGATATTTTACTATCAGCCGATTAGTAATTGGCCGGATAGTTTAAAGGTTAGTAAATCGAATCAAATATGTAGGTATTATGATGCCGGCTGTATACCTAATCGTTGTAATGTACCACCATTCATCTAAATACCGATGACTAAGCCAGATCAAACCATTTACTGACAAAAAGTTTGCAGTGTGTGGGCGCTCGTACCTATTTAAAAACAAAAAAACCTTCTACATGAAAAATCTCTACTAGCAAACTGAAAAGGCCGAAACCAGCTGAATAATTGCTGTTGAAAGACTGTTTTAAGGAACACTTGCTTAAATAGTTAGGAAGTCCTCCAACTGCAACTGTTCTTATAATATCAATGCACATTTCCTAGGAATAACTAACTAGGTACACAAGTCACACTTCCTGCAAGTTCTAAAGCATTGTCTTGTAATTAAGCAGGTCTGTTTTGTCGGCAGTAAGACCTGTGACGCAACTGTGAGATTAAAACAAGCAACCCGCTATATCATAGTAGCGTCGCTCACCACCTGACGTTAGTCACAAAAGAAACAGGCAGAAGTATCACAGGAATTGTATCGAAGAAATATTACAGGATAGAAGACTGCAATATAATCTAATATTGTACATAGGCTCTCATTGTTCGATAGGCCATTTATTGCGGTAGGCCCAAAATGATCCCATATGAAACGCTGGCGGAAACTAGTTAAGTTATAAGAAGTCAAGGGTCTTTCAATGAATCATTGTAAGAACACCCTCCCCTCTCTCCGCCCTCTTTACTCCCAGGTTGGTAAACAAATTAACAATTTACTACACTAGTAAAGAGTCAGTACCTGCATATCCTTCTACTCTATAGTACGCGCCAAATAAACTTGCAATAAAGGTCATTCAACCGCCCTGCCGTCAGGGGCGCATCACCTGTCCGCCATTTTGTAACAATGTCCTTCCGTCATTGCCTGAGCGACACTGCCCATACATTTTTTTCGTATCGTTTTGAAATATTGGGATACATTAGTAGAAGGAGGTGAACAAACTTTATTGCACGCTTATTTGGCGCGTACTATACCAAATATCAATAACACTTATTGATCAGTAGGTCTGTAAGAATATCAATAAATCCAAGCAATTCAGCGATCAAAACTAACACCGTGACTTATCAGTCTTAGATTTTCAACAAACAAATTGGACATCCCATCACGCTAATAACTAGCAATAACAATAACTATTCAACTACGGCATCTCGCCTGCACGGTGTTGGCATGGCGCCAAATTGTACACATAGCCTCTTCGTATGGGTTAGCACCTTGCTCTCTCGCCTTGTCTAGGGAAACCATGGCTTTATAAAAATACCTTGACAATAACAAAATGGATTTATGTCATATGGTTTTGATGTAAGTGGTATGCCGACAATGTGCCTAGGCTGTCTCGGCAAAATCGTGTGGCAAAATTGTGATACTTTTTTTTGTACATATATACAACTAAGCCTTTCCAGATATATGATATGATTTTCTTTATTTATTATATTTTTATTTCAAGTACACTAACTCGTAACAATAAAAGACACGTTTTTATTAAAACACAACAAAGTAGACGTTATTAAAGCGGTTGGTATACGTAGCAGTTATATTTTCTTCTTACAGAATTTTAATAACAACCAAAGATTGTCACAACCATGTACGTACAAAGAGTATGTAGGTACCTTGTGCCTATGTTATTATCTTAATCCAGTGTGTGCGAGCAGTCACGTCGTGGACAGCATTATTTATAACGTGACGTAACATAAGTATACTGGGTGACACTATGCGTCTTGCGTGTTGTTGGCAGAGTGCGGGGTTTGCCGTATGCTAGGTATGTTACAAGAATATATTTTAGGGTTTGGTCATGGATATTAAAAACTTTATTTCATTTTATCAATATGAAATAAATGTAATAGAATATGACTTTTTTTATTTCTTTGCTTCTTTATTCACTGTCCAAAATTATTTTTCTGAATGTATTAAGATATTTGTGTCCCTCCCACATTTCCACACTTTTTAATATGTTTGTTGCGCAATTTTATATTCTACCACATACAAAATATTTTTTTACTAACCTACCAATTTACGTATGTAAGTATAACAATTTTAATACACTGGCAAATACTTCCATTCAAAATTACACGTCCCACCAAAATTAACGGGCCATTTCCATCAATTAAGTCCGGCTGCCAAACCACACAAGAGAAATAGTTTCGGCACTATCGCGTTATAAATGGTGTAATCATTCTAATTCGCGCTGCAGCCGACGCCGACAAATTGTCGGTCGTGTCGGTCGTGTCGGTCAAGTCGATATGTATCGACATCAATCCATGACGTTTGTGTCGGTTTGTAGTGTAATTGATAATGGGACGTTTGTCGGTTTTAGACTTTTCGTCATCACTTATTCTGCGTACTGAATTTTCCAGTATTTAAAGTACTGTTATTTACTAGTATTTAGCCTAATTAATGATTGAAATAAATTGCACAGAAAAGGACAATCAGTAAATTCCTAGCTGAATACATCTATTATGATTTAATACATAGGTATAGACACAAATTCCATTGCGTTTTTTATTTTATGCCTGTAGATTCTGTGTTTCACGACTCATTTTTCTTTTATTTAAAATACCTCCACTGTGCAGTATTGCATTTCAGTCGGCAAAAAGTTTATCCGTTTTAAATAAAAATAGTTTCGTTGTTGTACAGTAACACGAGCAAGTATTCGGTTGTTTTGCTTTGTTAATATTTGATGTTACATTGTACTTACAATACGTGGTTCACGTTTACGGGAAGTTCTTATTGCTGACAGTTCATTCGCCATTTCTTTGTATAATTCGTATTATTATCCATTATTTTTCTCTAACGTTCACGTTCTGCCCCACTGTTGCAGGTTACAGTTTTTCTTATTAATGTTACATTTGTAAATATCAAGTACCTAAATATGAAGGATAGCGCTGATAAATACTCTTGATTTATTAATTGATAATATTTTTTACCTTATCTCTCTCTCTCTCGCCATGAAAACTCACTCTAGCACTTTTTGATGTCATAACACATTCTAAGTTCACAGTTTAAACAAATACACACTCTGTCACTTGTTATGTAAATAAATAACCGATAGGAATTTAACGCTACTTTTACGGTACTAACATAACATTTCTATCTCCAGTAAGTAAATCAAAAGATATTTAAAATATTGGAACGGTCGTAATTCAGCTACCATACCGCGAGTGTTAGTCAGACACGCACTGCGGTCGGTGGCTGCTATTTGACAAATTACAATTTATTACTCTACCTTCAACTGCTCAACGAATTTGCGTATCTTTTGTTGGAGAACATATTCTTCTATTGCCATGTAAATGTCAGGTAAACCGTAAATATATTGGTAGTTAGTGGAATTTGGACCTTATGCTGTTAGTGTTAGAATTAATTTTTGCTTGCGGGAATACGTGAATATGTTTGTTAATAATTTATCTTATTTACCAAAAATATTATTGTAAGAGTGTAGTATCAACAGATATTTGGAACCAAACTATTTTACATAGACATATATGTAGAGTGTTGGTTCTGATATTTATCAAGTCAGAGTCAGTAAGAACTAGATCGCTTACCAAGATATAAAATACTGCCAAACGCTTCCCCCAGGCATGAAAAATAAAGCCTAGGTGACAGTAAATCAAGTCGTGGTGGCCTAGTGGGCAAAGAACCAACCTCTCGAGTATGAAGGCGCGGGTTCGAATCCAGGTCAGGCAAGTACCAATGCAACTTTTCTAAGTTTGTATGTACTTTCTAAGTATATCTTAGACACCTATGGTGAAGGAAAACATCTTGAGGAAACCTGGACTATATAGTCTGAAATCACCAACCCGCATTGAGCAAGCGTGGTGATTAATGTTCAATCCTTCTCCGTGTGAGAGGAGGCCTGTGCCCAGCAGTGGGACGAGAAAAAGGCTGTAACTGTAACTGACAGTAAATATTTCCCAATATTAAGCTCAGAATACAATAACTGCAGTTTTATTTCACCCTTGAAGGTTTGTTGTAACGAAGTAATATAATAAAGAGCAAGTCCCTTGTGGTGTACCAACAGAACTGATTCGTCTTCTTACTCCATCTTAAAGAGATTAGTGTGACAGCAAGCTTGCTACAGATTTCCAGCTGGGTTAATAATATTCATTTGTTTCTTAGCCGTCTTGTCTGTGACAAATGAACCTTGTTTACTTGTTTTATTTGTTGTAACCTGTTTGCATTTTAAACTGGATTGTAGGTTAGAAGTGAAGCTATGTTTCGTGAAAAGACTTATTTCAACCTTTGCATTATCTTACTGCAGGGCACAGACCTCTTCTGGTACAGAAAATAAATAAGCATTAATCACCATACTCTCACCATTTTATTAAATATTGGTAGTAAGCGATTTCAGATATAAATGTCCAGGGTTGCATAAATTCTTTTCCTTCAGTTTGATCAGAAAGTATGAAAACATTGTCATTCATTAGTATCTACTCGCCTGATCCGAAATCGACCCCACACACCCGTGCAAATTTTTTAAACCACCAGGCTACTACGAGTGTATATTAAACATTACCTAACCTACTTCAATATTTTTATTTATGACAAAATTTCAATTTTCGAAATTGGTCCTTCGATGCGGACTAAAATATGGACTGCATTTCAAATGTTTAAAATATTTGCATGTCTTAGAGCACTTAGCATTTAGTTGAGTCCAGGCGACTGTAATCTCCGAGGTATAGGATATCAGACAACCCAAAGTGTTTCTACCTTTTAAAAAAAGCGAAGTTCAATGGATTCTTTATTTTTATGAGGAAAAATATTTCCAGGATGTAAGGTAGAAAACGTACTGTAAGTGCGGCTTAAAGGCCGAAAGAAGATGTTAAAATTTGTGGAGGTCTTATGGGTAAAATGTGAATGGATGATGGGGCTGAAACGTCTAGGAGGCTACAATATTTTACGATATTGAAGGTTTAAATATTTATATAGATCGATATGAGGAGTATTTCGTTTCAGCCTCCGGTGTACCTACCTGTGTTACGTAGGGTTTGTCTAGGGAATAAAATTAAATCCGCCGTTCTTTCAAACATTTATATATGTATTAAAATCGTTATTTTGGTTTAAATATTATAATAAGCATTTATTCAATAATCTTCTCCGGAATTTACTTTATATCCAAAATCTCGGTCTTTTATATTATGTTAGTTTTCAGTATAAATGTTATAAAAACGACGCAAAAATCGTAGCTATCGTTCATTTTCACGGTATACAGGGTGAACGGATTTCGGACTGCCGATGTCTGACCGGCATAGTAGCTCGCAGCTAGGGTTGCCATGTAGTTGGTAAAAAAATATTCTATAAAAAAATGGCTGTATTTTTTAGAACGAGGTTTTGTTCATTGGCAAAATATTGGCTCAATATTTTAACGCTCGTTGCTTATAAACAATAGTGTTAGAATTCGGTATAAATGGTTGTTTGCGTAGGGAGAACTGGAACGTGAATAGGGAGTTTTTTTTAATGATGTTAGTAAAATCACATTCAAAATCACAATTTATTGCACACTTAGGTAACAGCTATTCATATAAATGTAGACCAGTTTAAAGATCATACATACTCTATCAGCAAAAAAAAATAGCATTTTCTTTCTTACAAAAACTTTCTGTACGTCTTTTGAGAGAGATAGATTTAATTTGACCTTTATACCTTACTTGGTCTTAATCTGTTTAGTTTGTAATGTTTCATCATAACAAAAACTCTTGATATATCATTGAACCACCAACAGTTTTCATCATACATCTGGCCACCCCTGCTCTGAAATCGAAGCACGTCTATGGTAATCTTCGCGAAAGTCCCTTCACGGGTGTTTAGCATACCCGCGTTTCAAGTCCAAAAACTGTGACTTCAATTGTAGGTTTGAACGATATTTTATTCGAAGACTGTTGATTTATTGAGTTTGTTTTTGTGATAGTAGAAATGGGAAGTTAAAGATGTTCGTCAATTATGGGGCTCGTTAGCGTCTGTTCGCAGCTTCGCTCGAATTCTTAGGAAGACACTTTTAGGTTGCCTGTCCACAAAACCGAGGCGAGGCTGGCCTGTAGAGAAATGGAGAAATAATAACCGATGGGTTTGTTTTTATGAGATCGTTTCATTGGTCAATATTTCCCATTTTTCTTCACTTCAGCGTCGCCCCGCTTTTATTTGTACGCAGGTTGCCTATATATTTTGTATGTATGTTTATATATTTTTCCGCTTCCGCTCACGCTTACTTTTTCGATGTTTCCCAGTATTTTTTAAACCATAAAATCGATTGCCTACCCGCAAGGCACAACAAAATCCGTAAACTTCTTTATTAGAACGAACACGGCCATACAGGGTAAAATCCTTCCATTTTCCAGACCTCCATTCATACAATATTTTGAATACATGTTACCTCACGTATTGTAATACTCATTCATGCCCTGTAGCGATACCCACACGTTCGCTGTTACGAATTTCAGTATAACTTCAGGCAAACTGAAAAAATATGAGAATATTCTTTGATGTTTGTATTTTACTCGAAAATCTACTATGGTTTTAGGCCATTGGCAAAACTACGCTGGCATTTTCTTTTCGCTTACAGAGTAGTTTTTTGACGTTTATCCTACATACCTAAGCTAAAAAGTAAAATGAATCATTTCTGGCTTATATCAGAAACCAGTTTTTCTGCTTCCTCTGTCCTTTCTCAGGTTCTAGCTACTATCTCTAGTCTCCTTTTAAATGTTACCTACGTTATATCGAACCAAAACAAAACCCATGGCCAAAATATTAGGATTGATGCAACTATCAATTCCACAAACAATTGTGTGCGACTCATTGAATTTGAAAAGTTAAATCAAATGCAATAACAAAGTCATGAAAATCTAGCATACCACATGATTTAATTAATCCCAGTCCTTCTAGGTATTAAATGTAAAAAAAATTAGGGATCAAATATATATCCAAGTAATGGATATTTGAAACAGCAATTTTACAGTACAAGACCAGTTTACAGCCTCGTCGAAAATTCTCTTCAAAATACTTTTTTATTATTTAACCCACCACTAACTGCATGTCGGCACTACACAATGCTCTGGGGTGTCGTAGGGTTAAAATAGCGAGACATTATGACACTGCACCGAAACTGCGACAAAGGAGTTTATTATGCCATTAAATAGTTTTAAATTCTGCATTTTTTGTGAATTATGGGGAGCTGTGTGGAAAAAAGGTGAGTATTTTTCGTTTTATTTTGAATTCAGGTCATATTTTTAGTGTTTGTTAGGTATATACTTACTTATCGTTATATGGGCCAATGGTTTTAAAAGGCAGATTTTCGTTAGTTCAGGCAGGTGCCTAGTATATTGCAGGAATAAAACAGTCTATGGAGTCTATTTTCATTCGGTTACACGAAGTAGTGGACTCTCAGCATGTCATTGTGTGTGTTTTTGCTTCTATTAAAACGAAATAAAACAGCGTGTTTGCTTATTTGACTTGGAACGAACTATATTTTAATCATAGACAACTTAAAACTAGAACCAGAGATCCATAGACCAAAAACACCACAGAGTCAAGTTAGATGTACCATTGACACTATTATTTTTATATAAATCAACACCCCCACTATAAAAATAATACAAGTAAACTTATTTTTCAACTAAACCAATAGCATTCACAAAGGCACTATGCTTAATTGAACCTAAGCTTTTTGTAAGCAAATGAGCTGGCATATCAGCTGTGCATAAATACTGAACATTTACCAGCTTTTGAGCAATAATCTCTTTACAAAAATGGAACCTTATATCTATATGCTTAGATTTATTATGGAAAACAGGATTGAATAACAATTTTTGTGCACTCTGGTTATCATTATACAGAACAACAGAATATAAATTGCCAGTAATTTCACACTGTAAGTTTCTTAACTAAATAGCTTCTTTACAACATTCTGAGATCCCTATATACTCGGCCTCAGTACTAGAGAGTGCCACAACTTTTTGTTTTCTGCTTTCCCAAGATATAGCAGCTCCTGATAGTTTAAACACAAAACCTGTATATGACCTTCTGCTAATAACATCACTGTAAGTTTCTTAAGTAAATAGCTTCTTTACAACATTCTGAGATCCCCATATACTCGGCCTCAGTACTAGAGAGTGCCACAAAAATTGTTATTAAATCCTGTTTTCCATAATAAATCTAAGCATATAGATATAAGGCTCCATTTTTGTAAAGAGATTATTGCTCAAAAGCTGGTAAATGTTCAGTATTTAATAAATCAACAGTTTCAAATAAATGTAATAACTGTCATATAAACAGAGGTTATGCTCACTACGTCAGCAAACACCCTTTTCGATTCAGCACAACTTGAAAACGTGAGTGGCATACATACAAAATTACATAAACAACCCCAAACAAAACCTTTCTTCAAGTACATAAACACCAGTATATGCTGACCTCTAATAGTTCGAGTAGATCATACAATATGAGGTCAGCTTTTATTGGATGTTAGCTTGATACGTAGTACAATATACAAACACATTTCTGATGCATTTTCCTCAATCTGATCCCTGACAGCCGATAAGGGAACGCCTCATATATTTATGTAGAGTGAGTGACTAATATCTCAATATTGACTTAGTGAATCTTGAAGGGATGTAGATATGTTTGTAAGTCTCTTGGAGGAATGGTAGTAGTAGAGAAAGATATATGGGATGGGGAAACAATTTGATTCGTGTAATATTTACATTAGTGACTCATCGTTTATGCACGATATGAATATATATGTTATGGACCATGTGATTAATTCGGGCATTATTTATAATGCCCGAGCATTATGAATAATGTCTAGCTTCATCGGGCCAAGTGATTAATAACTATCTTAACTTCATTATTTATCACATTGCACGGGCATTATTATATTGCTACATGATAGTTGGGCAATTTGATAATAAAGCTGTATTTTATGCGGTGCGAGGGTGGCAGTTGTTCTAATAAATAGATCCTGTTACTTGCTACATATTTTATGATTATTGTTTTTAATTATATATGTTCTATTTTAATGGGAAATTATAAGTCTAGCCACAAAATTATTAATTGGACAATTGTCATCTAATTTACTAACTCGGCCTCGTTTTTCTTGATCTCATTTTTCTTGGCTCGTTTTTTTTATGGTTGAATTTAATTTGGATTCAAAACATTGTATTAAAAACTGAACTTAGTGACGAAAACGAATCGCTGCAAAACCGACTCCACGTAGTCTTGTCTGCCCTACCCCTAGAGTGCAATTCAAAACCGTGTAGGCGCGGAGGGGCGAGGCGGCCTGCGAGCTGAGGCGCAGGTAGTTTCAGCGCTCGCCGCCGCGGCTGAGGCGCAAGCCGAAGCTGCGGTGGTGAGCGTGAAAACCATCTGCGACGATAAGCTCGCATGGGACCGCCGGAGTCCCGCGGCGCCGGAGCCGTGACAGAAGCCATGCTTGCTGCATGTTGCATACTTACGTCTATGCTCTGTCAATTGATATGGGATGTTTTATATTTAGTTTATTTTAAGTTAAATGTCAATAACAATAAAAAAAAATGAAATTAAATATGTTTGTATTACTTTGCCCAAAAGGTCACGGGCAATATGTATAGTGCCCGGTCAATTTGATTGTTTGAATCATTATTATCAAATTGCACTCTCATGTTGGGCATTATTCATAATGACCGGGCATTATGTATACTGCCCAATTTATCACTTGGTCCATAACATATATATTCCAAAAACTATTGGGAAACTATCATTCTACCTACTTGTGGAAAAGAGTGCAACTGTTCGATTAACTTGTTAGGTAAAGCTAATAAACAGAGAACTTTTAAATCCCGTTTTCCGACGTTAATGTTCAAATATGGAAATATTAAAGCTAGAAGCGCTAATATAGATAAACAGATTGCTCAGTGGATCTATATTGCTCAACTGGGACCTTTCGAATTTATTAATCTCATTTTGAAACAAACCTTAAAAAAAACGGGCTTGAAAAGTAGCACCCTATTTATGGAAAATACTTCACATTATTCATATTTCAAATATTAAATTTCGAAGGAAAATATCATAAAAAACCGGTGAAATATTTCCATGTTTAACATCACCGTAAATGGCCCTTCATCTCGCCCTAGGGACGCCCTTCGTTTGCTAAAGGTCGGAAGTCGGGCCCTTACAGGTATCTGCGGATTGTAAGCCCTTGGACATTATTTACATAATTATTTTAGCCCCAATCCTAAGAGGGAGAATACACAGGATTCATACTGTTTTCACTTTTGTTAAGCACAAATCTTTCGGTGGGACATTTGTGTACCTACATAAATATTTTGTAATATTTGTAAAGGTAACTAAGTAACTCCCAATGGCTTGCATATTACTAGTTGTTCATTTGAAGCACTTAAGCTAAATAAATATTGTAGGTATCTGGAGTGGGTTTAACATAATAATAACAATTGATACAATAACGAGTTAGCCATTGAACTATTACTGCACAAATTCTTCCTAATATCATTTATAGACATTTTACCTATTCTACGAGTTAAGAACTCAGTATGAGTTAAAAATTTAAAACAAAGTTTGTTGTTCGTTCCTCAGTTTAAGATATCCCACTTGTGTTGTTATGCAAAACACAGCGTTGACATTTTAATTCCCAATCCACAGTGCAATGGAGAAATTCTTTCGTCGTGCTGTAAACTGCTTCATGATACCTACAACTTAGTTTCCGAAGCGAAACTTTAGGGGCAGGAGTGCGCGTTGAGTATGGGCCACATGCGTGTTACTCGGAAGTTAGTCGCGAGCCGACATTAGGTTTGGCGAGATTATATCGTAGTACCGATTCATGGACGTAGTCAATATTGAAAGACCTATGTTATCTAATTTAGTCGGATGAATATTTTTTTAAATAATAAATATCAAAAAGTGAGTCATTTTCAAAAGCAAATGCGATTTTGTTCATAGACTTTGAAAACTTCAAAGACCAGTAAAACAGTATTTGAAGATTAGATGTCTCCCTTTATACCTCTACAGACAGGAAATATTTCTGACACTAGAACCATTTGTGCCTCAAAGCAGTATTGCTGTGTCCAGCTTGAAGGCATATGCAATCGGTTGCAGGTAGATATGCAATCTAACATAGCTTTCTAGTCTGAAAGATGACAACAAAGAAATGTCAGGAGTGTCCCATATCACAATATCCATTTACTGTGTGATCACTTCTCTTCAGTAAAAAAGATTCTATGCCTATCCATATCCGAAATTAAACGGTTTTGATTGAGTATTCTAAAACTGGTAAGTATCAACTACACTTTGCGCCAAATTAAGTTTATCATCCTTTTCACACTGGCGGATTTTCTGGTCAGTTTTTTCTGCAGTGCGAAAAGGCATATGATAGTTACTGAAGACAACCTGAAGTTACAGATCTTGTTAAAAAGTTTTGTTTGTATAAAATCGGCTATTAGTGTTTTCGCGCTAGTCTAATTTACAACAACATGAACAAAACACTCAAATTCTCAAATGGCTAACTTCAGTAACGTTATGTGAACTGTACTCAAAGCTTGACAAAAATAACAATAAAATACCCCTTCTAGCTTACAAATGACGTCATTCCAATGACATGACCCGGCAACATTAGAGTGGTTATTTTGAAACTCATAAGTCGCTTGTACAAGTGCTCTAAAGAGAATGTCGTAAACTTTTGCATTAGGGAAAATGGTGCTAACTAAAGCTTCGGGTGTTTTCGCCAATCATCGGTAAAACAATAAGGAAGTTTTTTTTATTGAATGATAAATATTCCTTGTTTTCGTGCATGGTTGTTGTTTGTGAAACTTTGTGATTTAATCTCTTGAGGAAAGTGAGTAGGTGATTTCTTATTCTTATGTTTGGTATGAGCGTTTCCCGCAGTTTCACTGTGTGTTTCGAGGGAATTACTTCCCTTACCTGCTCGGATGAAATATGTATAACCTTAGTCACAAATTAAGTAGTTTTCTATTATCTTTTTTTTCTGCATTCTCTCACAATACCTTTTTATAATATTGGTCTAAGTAAACAAGATTAATGCACTCTCCTTTCGTACTTTCCAAGTTGTGAATGGATAGGCTAAACAGCATATTGCTTGATGAAGACTTTACGCCCTCTTTACTTAACACAAAATCACTATAACTCAATGATACGCAATTCACTATTATCTCCAAATCGTTTAATATAAAGTTATGTTTACATTCAATCTCCCTTAACCGCTGAGGTTCTAAAGGACCCTAAACTTGAGTTGATTAAGTTTCTACTTAAGATACACCTATCGCTTATCAGGCATACTCATGTTATGCGTGAAATACATAACCGTTTAAGTTACTATAATATGTTTAAATGAAATTGGATACACAGAAAGGACATAATATAGGGAAAGAGCTATTCAAGTTTTTTGTCGTGACAATGAGTATCCCACTCTTGAAAGATAGAGAGGGGCAACAAAGCATTAGCTCATAAACGTCTTCACATTTGCCTCAAAAATGTATTTACTTAGAGCTACTTCACTAAGCTATATTTTGTACATTATTTATTTTGCAGGTACGAAATAACATTGCAGTCTAAGCACTCCTAACACACTTCGTACGAGTCTAATAACTGAACTCACAAATATTTCTTCCCATAAAAACCTGAAGCAATAAACAAGAAAATTGCGATGAGACTTGTATATCTGCTAAGCTTTTCCCTGAATTGAAGGTAAGGGTATAAAGTATAATACTTTATACCAGGCCTGCTGATATACAACGATACGCCGCATGGACTCTGCTCAGCTATAAGCTGGTGATTTATATGTACTTACCTTAGGCTATAATATAAGATATAGCTATTGATAATAAATAATTTTGTCGGTTTGTTTACCAAAAACAAAAAATAATCTTAAGGAGAGATTCCACCGATATTTTTTCGCGCACTCTTGTTCGCAAACAAAAATTTGTATGCGGTCGAGCTGATGTTCTACGGTTTTATATTGCTGTCAAAAATAATCAAATTAAGAAGATACACCACATTCTAAATATTATCTGTGAGTACCTATAAGAATGTATAAAAAAATAAGATGAAAAAGCTGAGTATAAGCAAAACCAAAAACATCTTGTTAGCTTGTTTCGTGAAAGGCGATATTGACTACTCTTACGAAGCCCACATATCTTGCTGAAATTTATAGAGGTCAAGTGTACCAGAGATATGGGGTTGGAAAAACTAAAATGTATCTACGGTGCTTACCGCATTAAGTAGTAAAACATGTTCTCAATCTTTGTTAGCAGGTATACCATTCTATTTTTCTGAAGGCTTATTTAATTAGTTAAAACCAATATACCGATTTAATGCACTTTTTACGAAGAAATTGTATCCATCCTAATAATAATATGAATGAAAAGTATCATATCTTTTTACAAACTTTTAAAATTCTAGCATGAGGAATACCTAGTGGACTAATTGTAAACTACCTATCAATAATATCTGAGGATTGCAAGCAAAGACACCTATAACCTTCTCAGATGAAGTAAACAACAATAGATTAACCAAAAATACTACACAAAAAATCTAAGCGGTCTCATCCTATCAAGCCTTAATTACCCTGCTGTATACTCTTACAAATTAAATTATTACACGAACAGAACACCCTTACTAATTTCCTCTGGCATACAAATTTAGTAGCGGGAACCATCGCGATATTTCCCTAAGGATTGTTCGAATGTTCACGTGTGGAAAATGCTTGGAAAACATAATTACTTTGTTTATATTAATCGGTTATTGTGTTTGTAATTTGGAGTTGTATCTGCTCTAGTTATATCTCGTTATTCTTTTTCTTATACGGTTTTAAATTAGTAAACGCTCTTTACTATAGTGTTATGTTTGTCCTTAGGTGCTGTGCCATTCATCTGTTTAAAAACATAAAGCATAGAATAAGCACAAACTGATAAAAATGTTCTGAAGAATCTTTATGGCAATTCTTTACTTGTTTATCAATTTTTTATATAATTTTATTCGGTTGCATAGTCAATAAAAATATTAAAAACAACAACAAAGAACTTTTTAAAGAATTTCGTTGAAAATCCCGAAGTTTACCAACTGCATTGATATCGGTAACGATGCAATATTTCCCAGGAGTCTCGGTGGAGTCGACACGTGCTTTCATCGGTAACATACTCGTACAAGTAACATGTTACCTGTTCGCGAACGCACGTGCGCGTTCAGTATTTGCGAATTCTATGCAATTTTAGAATCGATATATTTTATGATGTCTCCGGTGTGAAGAACTGGTAACATTTGCAATTTGATGGAATCTCATGTCGGGTCTCAAGAATCACGTTTTGTCTATTCTAGTTGATAAAAAAAAAAAATTACACAGAGGAACACAAAATATTGACTCAGTAGCGCCAATAAAACTGGACTTCGAAAAAAATCTATTTAGGCCAGAGTTTATTATCGTCATATACTAAGACCTTAACCGAGTAACTATTATAGTAATCTGTGCCTAATAATAACACAAATCATGCATATGTGTATAAAGTTGAAACACGCCTGTTGCAACCGCTAACAGCGACACTAAAAAACAAAACTATATACTTAACAAAACAAAACACTACCGACCCCCAAATACCGAGCAAGAAGCCAACATTAACACCATCCCCTGTGTTGCCAGTTTCCACCAAGATAAATCTTACATTTGACAGGTTAGTCCCACGATTTATTACAGGCCGCTATCGAGGATTTGCTACGGAACGTCAACCTCCTTTATATGCTCTTTGGTGCTCAATAATGCATGTGGCAACCCTTTTTGAAAGAGGAATGGGTTATATCAATACGTGGACGTGAAACGGTGTAAAGATGTAATATGTCAGTTGGTTGTCGTTTGGATAGTGAATGGTTTGTGTATGTTTATGAAGACAGATAACAAGGATTATGTTTTTTCTATTTCTGCTATAAGTAAACCCAAAAAAAAATTACAAATGATTCATTTTGAATAAAATATTAGCTTAGAACAGTAAAAGCCGTTTCCTTTAAAGTTATAAGTAGGTACATTCCGTGGCTTAGAGTTCAAGGGCCCGTTTCAATTACGATTTATATAGGTAATTCCAAATGAATTGTTAATTAGAATGTGATTCATATCAAATTATCAGGCTGTTAAATTATTCGGAAATAATGACTCTGCTCATATAACTTGCATGACCCTGTCAAATGAAATGATTTTCTATTCAAGAACATGTATAGTAAGTTAATTTCGTTATAGTAAATCCTTATTAAGGTGAAAATATAGCTATAATCCTGGTGAGCTATAATCCTGAAAATGTCACTGCAGGAACAAAAACATTTATTTAAAGGTCTTAAAGTCAGCTGCAAAAGTGGCTTATTTTTATAAAACCAGTTATAGTTGGTTAAATTGTGTTATTATGTCCCAAGGAGGATAATCACGGAATATTTATGTCTAGCACTGCCGCGAGTAATTTTAATTTTACGGCTATAGGGGTAACGGACTTTTATTTTGTACGGGAACGTGATTTTTTTGAATAATTTCGATTGCGTCCTTCAAATAATTTATTAAATTCTCATTGCGTTATTAATTTTTTTATAGACATTGAATGAGAAGTAGCTGTTAGCAAATCTGTCAAATGAGGCATCAATTTTGGAGAAAGCAATAATGGTACTTTAAACTTTAAACCATATAATAATAACACAGGGGTGTTGTGGCCCCTTTAAAGTTTAGTAAATATTCTTACAGTAAGCAAATGTAGGAAATCTCGAAAAGCGAATGATACACCTGTATATAGCTATGATTAAGGTTGCCTACTACGAACAACGTTAACGCTTACTACATCGTATCGTAGTCGCAAGGTGTAAATTCCACTTAAGACCGATGTACATTCTAAATTATTTAGCGCTTAAGGTAAAGCCTACTTAGTTCAGTTCGGAGCGTCTCGAGTGGTAATTAAAATTGATGAAGATAACTTTACGAAAAGTTATGAATATTAAAATACTGTGAGAAACAGAAATTGTGGCCAATAGCTAGAATGTCTCGGGTAATATTAATTTGATGTAGAAAATACAGTTCTTAGCTTTTCCTAAATGTATTAGAGTCAGAAATGTCATGTCTAACAGCTGAAAACAAGTATATTAGACTCAATTTATAACGCCGCGAAATGGAACGGAGGCAAACTTTTTACAAAATAGCCTAATGAATGTTATGTAAATTGTAGGTAGGTATAACATACAATAGAAGATTACAGAATCCCAACAAGATATATGGAGGTATGCAATAATCACAACCAAGATTTTCTAAATTATTGGCATAGAACAAAAGTATTATTTCCCCAACCTTGGATTCTTGCCATATACGGTTCCTATCATATTATTATCTCAAAAGGCTAAGCATTATGTTATCAAATAATATGAAGATAATAGTCACAAAGCTTGAGTGCGCTCGACAGTTATAGCACTTATTTTACTTTATATTTGAATGGGCAGAGCTCCAAGTAGAATATGAGGAAATGCATTAGTATACTTAAATCGTAAAATTCATATTATTTTAATATTCTAAGATACGGTATTTGGTGGATTACGAGTTAGCTTGCATTGGAATTGTTTACTTCCCGAAAACGACTCAGTGTACTGGATAATGTTTTACTTATACTGTTAATTCAAAATTTGGGCAACAGTAAGTGACGAATCTTAGAGGTAAAATATCATCAATCCCATACAATATAACCTCCGTCTAAATTCCCAGAAAACAGACGTATGTCATGTCATTTAAAACGACTGAATCAGGCAGTAATTTCAACGTGTAAATAACTTCAAACCAAATGACATCCTTGATGAGGAATCCCCTCACTTGTATCTACTGAATCTACCACATTTCACATGAACCCTTCTGTCAAGATATTACTTACATTCTAGGGAGTAGACCCAAGTATTCGCCCAAACATTTTGTTAATACAATCCGTCAGAACAATTTAGTGTGCCATGGTATTACACTCGCGACCAAAATAAACACCCCACTGTTCAAAAGTAAACAGTATCACTGATGTAGTTTGATGTTCACAATTTCTAAGAGCTAGTACACTGAGTGGCAAATTTATTTACCCAGTTTCGAGTGCATTAAGTAGTGGTAGAACCGAAAATGTATGTTTTGTTAAAAGGTTTTGGAAATTGCCACTTTTCTGTAAGTTTAGTTTTAGCTAAAATCCGTTTTCAAAGTGCTACGAGTATCAAACAGCTAATTTTCCGATCAGTTATTTGTCGCGTGGTTTCACGTGCCATCGCTTGAACTGGTAGTTATCAATTTATTGTTCGTAATATAACCCATATGATCCACTTGGAAAATATAAGAGTGTGCAGTCGCTGTAAAGACTGCCTATAGCAAACATACCTACTTAGAAATCTTAATAATTTTGCGATTCAGAAATCCAATCAAATTAGATAAAATCCATTAATTCCTTAATAAATGACAATAAGTAATAATCAGCAAAAGTCCAGTAGTCCAACAGCTTTTCTCTTTATCAGCATTTCTTAACAAAGACAAGATTGTAATTAAGATACGATTCTTCTTGACAGGTGACATTGCGGCTGCTGTATTCGGTCAACTTCGGGCTACTTCGGCTGTTTTCGGAATTGGTTGGACCCTTGTGATGACTGGGATTTAGATCAGTTTAGGTTAGGAATACTATTGTATTATCTTCAATTGAATGATTTTATTTTTACGAAGGTATATATTTGTAATGCTATTAATTTTTACCTTTTTTGTTTTGTAATAATGTTATGCCACCAGATTTTACGATTGGGGCTCTGTTCCAGAAACGTTGTCCAGAAATGAAAATAAAATTTTCTGTTAGAAAATGGGCAATTAGTACCAAAAAAAAATATATAATTGTGCCTGTTCTTCTTTGGGCAGTCAGTTAAAAACCTGTGTATTGTTGAAAATTCAACACCTACTTACATATTTTGTGTTGACTCTGTAGAATACTCTTGTGAAATTATCACATCACACTTATACGATTTCACGGACCCCTTCACGTTTTGTGGTCACAAGGACACTCGTGTGACTGTTTTGTTTGTTTTTACTTTTCCTTTTGTTTTGATAAATGTTAAGTGGAAGCGAGTGCTTCTGAAACGGGTGTAATCTATTTAGGTCTAACTCTCAGCTAAAAATAGTAAAAGCTTTTTATGTTAGAACCTTTTTGAAGAGATGGGTCGGACTTAAGTATTTTTGAGCGCGATTCATAATGCGAAGAAGAGAGAGCTTTTATAATATTAGGAAATTATCCTTTATGAAAATGAAAAATATTATTTTAAAAATATAAAAAACAAGAAAAAAGGCAGTAACAAGTTGAACAAACCCAGATTGGGAATCTCCTAGCTAGATAGGCAACTGTTCTCTGAAACAGACCTCAACTGCGATGCGATTGCATAGATAACCTTTCTTGACAGTCGAGTAGGTAATACCTAACAACTCGTAAGTAATCAAAGGCCGGAAAATCGTATTATAATATGTAAATCTCAAATTAATTAACCATTTCCTCATATTCTCTCGATAACCTCCCTAAACAGTTCAGTTCAAATACATACGAGCATATGCCACCGATCTATTATATGAAACTACTCAAGTGTGTCGGTTTGTCTGCTGAATAATTTTGGGCACTTCCATATAGCATTGTTCCCTATTGTGCCTGTGAAATTGGTCTATCCGTGTGTTCATACGATAGTAGGTATCATAATATGTAGATACCTACCTACGTAAGATGGTCTTAGTTGGGTAGGTATAGTCCAGGCAAATATAGGGTGGTGATGAAATTATAGGTAACTTTACCTAAATTCAAAGTTTTCGGTTGTGAATAAGACGTAATTTTTAATAGGTCTGGTAGACTCCAAGGTACTTATCAAAAAGTTACATGTACCTACTCTACCCTTAAGAGAGCAAAAATTATGGCCGTATTTACTTATTTTCTTGATTCTGTTACAAACTAGCTGTGGCCAATAACTATTATCATTATACTTTAAGAAATATAATGTTTTATAAAATGTCTTATAAAAAAATTAAGCACACTACTTTAAAAAGTAAATTACTTCCATATTTTATTTAAGGGTCGAAATAAACAAAACAGCGTACAGGTCAAAGACATCTACATAGGTACAGACCTATTCCGAAATGGAACATGTCCCGTCGCATTTGTTTCCAAAATCACAACGGTAAATTCTCTAACTAAACTATCAAAGACCCCAAATTACATAACACGGGTAACACAACTTGACATAATAAACTAGCAAAGGTCACTGAGGTCTGACCCTCGTGCGTAGAGGTCCCAAATACTTGGCGACTGCCTTCCGAGGGTAATGTAGAATATTGTGGCTCGCTTGATGGTAGGCCGGGATTTTTGTGGGACATCACGGTCTTGGGTAGATTTAGTGTACCTATATTTGCTAGTTTCGAAAGTAGCAATGGCGAAATTTTTGATGTTTATTGAAAGTAAACAAGATTTAAAAAGGTATGGAAACATAAATATTAAGTAACTACTTTAAAAAAAAATTAAGTTACCTACAGCTGTAACTTCCTTATGGCGAAGTATTAATACACTTAAAAGTGTATTTACTTATACATGTACTAGGGTCAGTAGGTATCCTCAATTATAGTACTTAGTGCATAACTACTGTAAGTATTAAATCCAGGGCCTACAGCTTTAGCCATTCAAACTAAACAAACCCAAAAACTGGCTGGAATATTTGCCGTTATACGTATTTCACATCTGTGCGACATATGGCTCGTGGTTCCAACAATTTGAGCGTATTGGTACCTATGTATCCAGCAGTTATCTTGAAAAGGTATTGCTGCAATCCAGGGTGAATTTGCACGCATTCAAGATTGCCTTGAATAGCGAATCTTGATGAAATCGTGAAATAAATAAAAACTTTAATGAATGTTTTTAAGCAGACGTTAGAGGAACGGTTTCGTTATTATTTTATTAAGATTATCATATCGCCCGATTGTCATATTATTTTGACTATGTAATCACAGATAATCATGTAATTGAGGTTTGTTTAATGTGGAACAGAGATAGATTTACCAAAGGTCACCATAGGCCCACAGGCCCGTTCAAACCTACAGCAACTCATGTAATAAAAATTATGTTACAAAACATAATACCTAAGTATTTTCCTGTTAACTCTGGATATTTCCCCAAGGTATTGTTTCTATAGGATCAATAGACTCGTTCTTAATTTTGTGATGGACCTTCACGGTTCTTTTAGGTATTTCAACACTTACTACTTATCAGGTTTATACACAAATCATTGCCGGGAGAAACAACATAATATCTGTCATGTCTCTATTTTAGCTGCTATTTAGCTGCTATTTAGTCATCAGCTGCAGAGAACGCGGCACAAACTGGTGTTCCTCCCAAACATAAATAGGTTCATATAAACGTAGTTTTTAGCTAGTTTTGAATCCAATTTAGTTCCGGGTTAAATCCAGGAACCACAGGATATAAATTCAAAAACTTGTTGACATACGGCCAGGTGGTAGATTTATTAGTAAAACTTCGTGATTATTGTTCCGCTCAATAGGTGATAGATTGATTTGTGAAATAGTTCACAAACTTTTCTTATTAGACCCACCTTTTTGAAACTTGCAATTTATTACAAAAGTTTCGTAAGGAAGGTGAAGATATTACCAATGTGTTTATGTGACGTAATCCTTCACTAAATCTAGCTTTTTTGGATTACACGTATTTTGGTATTTTCTCATCATCTACCGTATTTTTCTTTCATGGAACTAATTCCTACAAGGCCTACCAATAGTTTCTAAATCCTCATGACAGTTGCATTTCCCAGGATTATATCTTCAACACCAAACCAGTCTGCAGTTTATAATCTATTTTATTCATATTTACTTGTTTTCCTTAATGTACACCTCCTTAATGTTAAAGCTTAGAGCTGGATACAAATTATGGACCCAATTATGATACAACAAAATGTGCGACACTGCTCTGCATCATAAAATTAAAGCTAGATTGAGTTAAGCCAAGTTAAATACCTAATGTATAGAATTATCTAACAGAGTAAAGCTTCCCACTATGTTCCCACTTAGGGCTGCCATCTCGAATTTCGCCAAACCCGGACAAACATTAAAAAAACCCGGACATTTGGCGTAAATTGCATTTTTTCCCCGAATGAGTACGATTTTTTTAAAAACAAAATAATACCTAATTTGTAATCCATTTACTATTAACATATACTTAAATTCAATGAGGTGCTTCCTTTCATGAAAAGTGTCCGGGTTTTCCCCGGACACTCTTTCCGAGGACAAATCTGGGGAAACCCGGACGGATGGCAGCCCTATTCCCACTACACAATCCTACACAGCAAATAAGACACATTAGCACAATAACGATGTAATTCTAACACATTATTTTGCTCTTGGCGCTAATGTGTTGGCTCAAGCCCAAGAACAGACTAGAACAAATAGCACCTAATACCCGCGTTCCTATATAAAATCGTGTAACTTAATCGATTCTCAAAGAAAAGCTATTGTTTCGCGTATGTCTTGATTTAGAAGACAGATAATGCATCTTCACCTAAAAAGATACTTAACATTGTTGTAGATGCTTGACAAAATTTGGCGCAGTGGCTTCGCTTTGCTTATTTTTAATCTTAGACTACGTTTTAAGGTAGTGTCTCTACCTTTTATGTAGTGGAGTGTAAGATTAAGAGTACACTTTTTTTTTAGATTTATCAGACAAAAGAAATATATTTTTTTACGATAAATATTCATTTGTGTACGAAGTTTCTAAAGACGGTTCTAAATGTTACAAGTATGTTTACTAAGCTACTGAAAGCATAAACGACACGACACGACACCTCTATTTGTATCCTGACACCCAACCCCACCTCTAAAGTAGATTATTCTATTCAAACACATATCAGTTGGCAATTACAGTACATTATACAAATAGTTCCCACTTGTGGTCCACCGAACTGTTAGGAGCGCACCGCTAAACAATGTGACTACAAATAATCCTCTTTGCAAAATAATGGTTTTAGTTTTCACGCCGCAAAATATTCACCACTTCCTTTGAGAAGAGAATTTACGGAATTTACCTACGTAGGTTAAAGAATGTTAAGTATCGTGTTTTCGGACGAAACCTCTTTTGGTAGCTTTGTCGAATTATTTACTTGAGTAGTTGTTAAGTGCACAAAAGATATTAAATCTTAACCAAAGCAGCAGCAGGAATGTTTAATTAAAATCTGAATTTAACGAATCTGAATCTACTGGTACCTGATAACTGGGTGTTAAAAGTCAAATAGGCAGTTGCTTCATGTACCTATAACATTGATATTCAACTACACCTGGTAAGAGTTTTAGAAGTTTCTGATAGATAGGTAGTGAAATATTGAGACATAATTAAAATCTCAACACTTTAAAAGGTGGGTAAAGCTTTAATGAAAAAGTACCGACCGAATTATATTTAGAAAAGATACTAAGCAAGGACAAGGTATGCTTTAGATTATTTTACATCAGATTTATACACGTTTAAACTGTATGCAAAGTCATCTGCCTCTAATCCAACAGCCCACACAATTCTCAAGCAATATCTTTGCAAATGAAAGTTCCGTCAAGGAAAAGTTTTGGTACCGCGCCGCTGAAACTTGGCAAATGTACAGTCGAGCCCGAACCAGCTGTACTGACGTTTGCCAAATTATGCTCGTTAGTTTGCCCAAAGCCTGTTCATTAGAATTGTGGTTAGAATATCGTGAAGTGGGAATTCTCAATTCAGCCTTATCGATATTCCTTCTGATGCAGATATGACTACGAAGTCATGCCTACACATATGAGTGTGGAAAGTCTTGTGGATTGTGGTGTTCTATAAGAAAGAGATATCAGACTTTCACGCCTACGTTGGCCTTCCTCGATAAATGAGCTATCCAACGCTGAAAGAATTTTTCAAATCGGTTACTGAGATTAGCGCGTCCAACCAAAATAAAAAAAACTCGTTAACTGTAAACAATAAGCATAAATGGATTGTTCTCATTTCTCACTCAGTCCTAATTATACCATTGCATCAAAGTAGCTATCTTCTTCAAGATCAAGAAACAATTTACGATTAATAAATAACTTAGAAAAAATCTTGCCACAAAACTTCGCCAATATTAAGGAAACAGTTGAAGACCAAAGTAAACCAAAACAAAAGTTAATTAAGACAAAGTTAGGTGCAAACTTGAACTTGTCTGATGTACTGTTCGGTAGCAGACGTACAGTGGTAGTTTCACTAACTACGAGTAATCTTTGAGAAAGATATTGGCATTATTTTATTCTTCTTCTCGACCTGTTCAAAAAAGTTTACTTGACAAACAACTTCATCATCATCATCATCATCAGCCTATCGCAGTCCTATAGCCTCTCCAAGTGCACGCCACTGAGATCGATTTTCGGCTTCTCGCATCCAACTCCAGACAAACAACTGAAATCACTTAAAATTAATTAAGCCTAAAGTTCTTGACAAGTTTAGAAGCCGTCGACGAGAATTGATTTAATCACAGCAAACTTTTATTTTTCTAATGTTTTCACTGGTAAGAGACACATACACAGAATTCTATTAAGTAAACCTCAATTAAACTTCGTTGAATCCATCAAGCCAAGTGTAGTGTGGAAACTTTCCAAATAAACCTAAGCTGTAAGCCGTAAGGGTCTATTCATCGAAGTGGTACCTATCCTATATTGATGGTTATCACAACCAGACGTGTATATGGCGATTTGCCAAACCTCATGAGAGTCTATCTTATTGAATTAGAACTACGTTTTGTCATTAACTTGATTGGAACCGTGGGTTTATTGAATAATACAGACGAAGATACTCGTAGTTTCTTGATAAATCTGTGTTTGTGACACTTAATTTAGATAATGGAGGAAAGGTGTAACTGGATAACAAACAAGCAGTAAGAGCTGCGGGAATGTCTTTTTTTAGGTAGTACCTAAATTGAATTATCTGTTGTCATGTCCTATCGTATAATACTCTATCATAACTAATCTAAATATGGTAAAACTGATATCTGTACTAATATTATAAAGAGGAAAACTTTGTTTGTTTGGTTGTAAGGGATAAACTTAAAAACTACTGTACCGATTTTAAATATTCCTTCAGCATTAGAAAGCTATATTATCTGCGAGTAACATAGGCTATATTTTATCCCGTTGCGGGCAGTAGCTCCCACGGGACGCGGGTGAAACCGCGGGAAAACGGCTAGTTACTTATAAAATCGGTACCTACACCAGTTCTTTTTCTGCTTCCTAGAGATACAATTTCGAAAACATTAGTCCATATACATTATGTCTAATATTTAACAATATAGGTAAGTTATTGAAATCCGCAGTAAGTAAATACCTCTGCCAAACAGTTAACTTGCAAACGATGCAGCATCAAACCGCTAGACGGTTAACGATAGCTTCCCAAACTCCTTAGAAGTTCTATCTGCAGTAATAGACAAGACTAGATGTGGACCAAAGAAAATGGCGCGGAAATAACACCGCATTGGAGAAGTATGTTCCAAACTTCTTGGAATGGAAGATGGAAGTACGTAATAGAATGTGAATATCTTTATTATTGCTTTGAAAATCTTGGAGATTCCGTCAGGTTTCTGTGGCTGGAATTTTGAAGTGTGGAGCCGTAAAATAAAGTTTCGTGAGGATGTCATAAAAGTTGACAAAGTAGTAACAGACTAGTTTATTTTGCACCAATGCTACAATGTGAGAAGAATAATGATGTATGATGTAAGTGGACTTGCGGATAGGGGTTTAAGATGATGAGCACCCTAAAATTTTTCAAACACGTCTAAATATGAGATTACTTCTCGAGAGAACTACTTTCCGCAACCGGGTAATAATTTACCTATAATATTAGTTACCTAAGATGTCTGAATATTGTAAATATAATAAAAGAAGAAACAACACAAAGATAAAAGAAAGGATTCATATAAAAGATTCAAGATTTGTGTGTAAAAACAGTAAAAATATAGAAGGCTGATATGAACATAAGGATTTGTGTTATTTTTAGTGAATTTCATACGAATGAAGATGTCAGTCGTAATCCCGAAAGGTTATGCCGAGGTAAGGACGGTTCGCTAGGAAATTGGGTTTACTTTCTGAAAACATAACGTAATAATTTTGTAATATTTTAGGGTTAACACGAGCCTAGCGTGTAGACACGGAAGACAGATTGTAGGTACAAACCAAAAATGCTTTTTCATTATGAATGAATAATTGAGACCATTTTACCATGTTAAACGTATGATAAAGCTTAGCTTACATGTTACACAAACCTATAGGTAAAGTACCTAGTTCCGCCCACACTAGACTAGCTCCTACCCGCGATGCTACTCGCGTCGTGAGGGAACTAGTTCCAGTACTCAGTTACAAAAGACTGTCTACTTATAAGCTTTTATTTACCCTCACCACGTTTCATGAAAAACTAATGGAATCTGGCGGGTTTCGATATTTCAATTTTCAATTCAAATTTCAATTTTCAATACCTACTTATTCGTATAATAAAAAGTACCTACCTAAACCTATGCCTAAACGATCAAAACCACGAATAGATCAAGCATTTTTATGTAAATAAGTTGGTGACTATTGAAGTTCGGTTCGTCAAGAGATGTTTATAGCCCAGCTTAGGGTCCTGAATCACAATCAAGACGGAAAGGACTTTCTGCATTTAAATTACAAATGTTCAAGGATGCTTCGCACTACAAAAGTGTGACCCTATTAGGGAGTACGAAGGGACGTCTGTTACACGGTCAATTGGCAATAGGAGAAGGTATTCATGACTTTTTTCCTACACCGAAATCGTGTAGGTAAATCAACTATTGACATAAATGTGCCTACTAAGTAGGTACGTACTAGGGAGTGTTCTAAATTAGAAAGTCTTTCAAACACTATTGCATGTGGAAAGAAAGGACAAGCAAAATATCTAACTAACGCCCGCAGAACCAAGCTAACACGGTTCCATTAAACAAATAACACTAAAACAAACAAACTCAAACAAACCGTTTAAAAACCCTTTATGTACTTTTAAAAAGCGAGTTTAAAACACAATACGGAATGCGTCGCGTTCAGAAATTCAAACATCAAACTGTTTGAGTTGCCGCATGGTAGCCGCGAATTGTATGAAATTCGGCCGACTACAAAACTTTTTATTTTGCCTACGTAGTAAAATTTTGAGCTGCCTGGTTTACCGCGGCTGTGTGTTGGCGTGATATATTTTTATAACGAAAAAGAGAGGTGTTATAAGTTTGTCTATATTATGCAATTCTGTGACACCCAGCTCTTAAATGGATGAACCAATTTGATTTCAGTGTTTCACACACAAGCTGCAATGAAAAAAGCTAGAAAAGTATTTATATTATTTCTATTGTTAAGTTTTCTCAACCCTGAACCCTGAACCATCATTGTGTTTAGTTAAACATGTTTTTAATACAAAGTAACAATTTGTAGCTATCTTTGCCCAAAAGATGAATGTGGAAGAAACCAACTAATTAATTTTGCCCGAAATACAGCCGGAGTGAATATTTTAACAGGTCTTTACTTATCAAAGCAATTAAGGCCTGAAACTGCAGGAACATTAAGCATGTAAGCCGTTTTTAGGGTTCCGTACCCAAAGGTTTAAGCAGCACCCCCTCGGCTTACAAAGACTTCTCTGTCCGCATGTCCGTCTCTTAAAAGGCTGTACCTAGGTAACACAAGTTGATATATTCACAAGTGACGAAAGTATGTATTGTAATTAACATTACCGCGTAAACGAGCTTAAAATAAAATATTTTAGGGGTCACACACAAATTTACTAAACAAATCGATTTATTGGCCGTTTTATAGATACCTAAGTAGGTAATGGTATGAAACCCTTCGTGCCCAAGTCTGACTCGCACTTGGCCGGGTTTTCTTAGAGCTACGATGGGATTCTACACATTTCCAGGACCTAGGTACAATTAGGTACCCACGAAGTACTATTGCTTCAACAATTTCATTAAAATTTGCGGAAAGGAACCGTAGGCGAATTCAGGAAACAAAATCTTCTTGATAAATTAAGGCAGAATCGTAGGGGGAAATGTTCTCACCTTGATTCATTTATTATTTAAATGCATAGTAGCCTTTCGTTTGTTGGCCATTTTGTACTGGAAGATTTGTGATGGCCACTGGCACTCTAAATTGGGCTTCTATTTAGCATTATTATATGTAGAAAATTCTATTTAGATGCACAAACATCTCAAGGGACAGAAAATACGCCAAATAACTTTCCTGTTGAAACTTCTTTACCAGCACACATTTGCAAACATACAAACTGGTTGAATTTAATTAAACTTTTCAACCAACTGTTTGCATTTCTATACAAGATATGCATTTGGGTATTCACCTTGTAAAATACTGCAATCTGCTGCAACGCCTGAACAAATAGCGTTAGCAATGTGTGTTCACGCGACTGAGCGCTAGTACAACTTGTGTTATGGGATATAACTTCGGTGTTATTAGAAAGTTTCTTATTGTTACTGTACTGAAACCAGCTATTTGGCTAAGGATTATCCTGGCTATACGAATGAGAATAAGACTTCATATCTGGCTTTCTAGTTCACACTAACTTGGTGGTTTTAAAAGTACCTAGATTACTTAGCTTCCGCTTCCATTGAAGTATGTAGGTATTAGGTGTTACTTAATTCGCAATAAATATTTCAAATTGTCCAATAAAGTGCTTTTCAATCGTTTTACTACTACATAATACTGCTGTCTGAAATTGAACCTCGATGACAAAACACGAAATGACGGCTAAACTGACTCCCGATCACACTTCATTTAGCCAATGATATTCGAAATAGAGCTCTCTTCCTCCGTCTAATCCCATAGGAGAACAACCTTGATGTTATGTACATAAAATATTAGTATCTCCTTACCATAAAATAATGGTGTTTCATATTTTGCGTATCACTGTTAAAACATGTCATTTTCGCCGCAAAGCAAGGGACTCGAAAGCCCAAAGGTCGCGGTGCAAAGTTAGTAGGATAAAAAATATTATGTATCTAGCGTAATATTTGTACTGTCGGAATCTGTCAGGAAAGGTGGGAATTCTGACTGACAACGAAGAAGGGATCTCATGACGGTTTTTTTATTGCCCAATTTAGAGAGGTACCTACACACATGTAACAACTTGTAATTATAGGGAGGAATACTTAAGAGGTTGCACATAAAGGTACGTTTCGAATGCTACCGACTGCAACTGCCGATCGCACATGCCACGACTGCATTAAATCTGCCACAGCTACCCTTTCGTTTGTATGTATTTATATGAAACCGTTTTGAAAATGAAGCACTTCATAGGTTTCGCACACAGACTCTTGGGGGGTTTTGATCGGCACCTACATAGACAGTCGATACCGACATCAAAACTACACCAAACATTACTGGCACTTTAGATAAAAATTAAACTAGCTAACCGTTGGTCGTGTCGGCAGATTATTTAAAATAGGTTTATCAATAAACGACCACTATCTTTATCTAAACCATCCACATTGTTAACTATCAATCTATCTAAAGTTTTATTTTTATCATAGCGATAACTCGATAAGTTTTTTTGGAGGTTGTTTGTTATCTATGGTAGTATTTTTTGTTCAGTAAAGTTTGTTTGTTAAAATAAGCATAATTCTACCTCTGAGTTAGGGAATGGATAAGCTTAATCTGAGACAGTGTTTACTCAATGCGATAAAATTATTATCCTTCAAGCAACTTTGAAATCCGATTTTTTTATACTGTTCGTCCCCATTTATCCGTTACGAAAAGTATCACATAAAAACATTAAATTTTCCAATCATCACAACTTTATGCCCGTAGCACAATCTGTAACAAAATTGTACTACATGAGATAATTTTTCAAAACAGTTGTTCCAGAGCGCTGGCCAAGAGACTGATGTGAAAAAGCTCTGGTGTGTTTGTATGAATTGCCAGGTATAATATTTACAAATGGGTGGTAAAGAGTGATTTTCAAAAGGAGTAAATAACTTAAATTGGTAAAGTACTCACTAAGAAGCTTACTTTAATAGTTAATCAGTTAGTTTAAATGTACCCCACATTTAAACTAAGTAACCACTTACGTTTAAAGGGTTTTAAATGTTCAACGTTTTCATTCATTATCTCAATTCTTGCTATCCTTACTGATATTTTGGCATCGATATATATGTATTTTTGGCATGGGGAGCTTTAATAATGTCAATAAAAAAATAAGAAATAATGTACACATGTTTTACCAAAAGCTACCAACTACAACTCCATTTTGTCCACACAGTTGGTTCTGGCTTATGCGCAATGGCAACACTGCTCACGCTGTCACAATTTGTCAAATTGGTTTGATAAAAAACTAAAAATGACGAGCTACAGAATTTACGTGCAGTGAAAAAAATAATATAAAATTAATTGTGTGTTTATCACAATGACTGTTTGGCGTAAACTCGAAGATGGAGAAGTGTACGCCGTTGGTAAGTGTTTGTTTTTAATTCCCGCTTTTTTATGTGAATTGATGCATTGGTGTCGAAGAGTGGTCTCCTATTTTACCACCCGCAGAGAAGTGATAAATATAAACATTGTATCAGAATGTACTGAATGCTGCCTGTAGCTGTACTAACGGTTATCCTGTTATGAATCCTCAATTTGTTAGAATTGGTTCGAGTAAATGTCATTTTCACTAGTCTGTTGTCACTGGCCACTCCCAAAGTCGTGATTAAATAAGTCCAATGCTAACTTATGCATGCTTTATGGCACTCGAGAGAACAGTGTTATGTTATAATATCGATCCTTCTTTAAACAAATAATGTCGCTATTGTTATGAGCAAGTTAACTCTTAGATAATGTGCAGTTGGCAAATTCTTTTTATTTATAAGTTTTATCATGTTTTCCTTATATCATTGGAGATAAGTATGTTACTTGGCATTGAAATCAGTTGATTTGAATGTACTAAAGTTATAGTATGTAAACAGATCATCAATACTGTTGTTTGTTACTGTACCAAATGTAGTAAACAGCTATTGTTTTGTTAAATAAAAATAACAACAGAGATAATACTATGCTAGTTTTCTATGAAGGATAAGGCAGAAAGGTGGCATGTTTTTGTCACTATAAAGAGTTGCATCTTCACATACTTATTTAAGGATTTTACAAACCAGTCTGCTAAGTTTCATTTAAATCAGATAAATATGTGTTGGTTAGTAGTTCATACAAGAACCATGTTTTAGCAGCCATTTCATTATAATAGTATATTGAAACAGTGTATGGCTTATAGGACGCATGCTCGAGGAGGCTTATTTTCAACTGTAAAATGACGTTAAGCTTTGCTGATGTTGATATAATTGAAAAAAGACATCAGTGTAATATGTGAAAATATGTGATGTCGGTTGTCGCTTACTTAGTAAGGTCACTAACATGTTGTGTCAATTTTGCCTCATAAATCTGCAGAACTAAAAATAAGGAAATACAATAGGGAAAAAGTTCATAACAAAACAATAATGATAATGTTGAATTCATCTTCTCTATAATATAGTGTAGTAATAAACTAAATATTAATTACTACTGTAGTAACTATATCTTACCTTATCAATTTTACTCGCAAAATAACTAAATAAACTGCCATAGATACAGTTTCCGTTAGTTAAACGACATCACTGAAGCATGTCTATAAACTATTATAAAGTTTCCTCTCAGTTGTTTTGGTAGTTTAACATCTTCAGGAGAGATTTTTTTCGGGTGGTTGCGCCCATGTCCTAAGGGAACTTCTTCATCAAATTAATAAAAAGTAGCCTGTATGTTATTCTGATGGATGTACGTGGGCTGTTCATGACAGGCATGGTTGACGTTGATTGGGGGGGGGGAGGCCTTTGTTCAGCAGTGGACGGCAATTGACTGGTTACTCTTACTGCCAAGTTTCATCTAAATCCATTTAGTATCTGCATGGTATGGAAGTATTACAGATAACTCAAATATAATTGACAGAATAGCTGAACGTGTTTGCAAACCATCATTAATGTTTTTGTCATGTCAATGTTTTTATACCAAACAATCTTGTATTTACAAATGATTATATGTGAGTATCAAGGCAATTGTTAGGTTATTATAGTGACAATTAGCTCTGTAGACAAATCTACTGAGATATTTGTTGACAAAGAACTATAATATTGGGAATTCCCTAATGTTGTACCTGTTACTCCTAAAATGTGTGTCTGCATACTACAAAATGTGTTCAAGCTTTTTATTGGCTTAACAAGTTAAGTTATTCGATCCATATTTGGAATATAGGACTATAGCGTGTATTTGGAATCGAGGAATTAAGGAGATTTCGTTCTATTTACCTCTCAGTAACTTCATGGAATCCGTTACCACGTTTACGTTTCACGAAGTGACAGTTAAAGTTAAAAAAAGAGATAAATATAGTACCCTAGTTTTTATTCATGATAGCTCAACTTTGACCACAACATATTTAATGTTACAAAAAAAGAAAAAAATCATGGAAAACAGCTCATTCTGATTTCATCTACAATTTGAATGTTCGGTTGATTATTCGGGAGCTGACATCTTTATGAGCAGACAAACCAACAATATCAATAAACAAACAAAAGACCCAGAAACCCAAATGGGTAACTGGAACAAGCGAGGGCAAGTCTTCACTGACCTATCACTTGCAATTAACACAATATCAATAGAGATAGTTGCCGCTAATCTTCACATTCAATTGTCACAGTTTTGTCTTGATAGCGCGGGTCAGGCAGTACAATTTAAATCTATTTCTGGACCGTAAGGAACAAGGAACCATGTTATTTGTGGCCTATCATAGATCGTGATTAACGGTCATTCCGTCTCTGTATGAGAAGATATGTATTTGGATTGGGTTGAAATCGCCTGCAATTTTATTTGCGATCGACGTAGCTTTCTGACCTTTTCTGTAAGTAGGTGGAGGTAGGAGGCAAGAAGTAGAGGTAGACAGACGAACCATCTGATGATAGGTGTCTCACAAATATGTAGCAATCTTGTCTGCCCTATCACGTTTGAGGGAAGCAATCCATCGTTTGGGCCGTACGCTTTCTCTACTACATCTATCCATGTTTATGCTCATTCCCAGACCGATTATTATTTGTTTATTTCATATCCAAGGAATGTTTGTTATCAATCATTGAAGGTTCTAATTGATCTACTCGAAGTCGAGTGCGAAACACTTCGAGATATCAATGGTTTACTTGTTGATTTGCTTCCTCAAATTCTATGCTAGGGTCATTTCGCCTGTTGGCGACCATTTAGTGCAGTTGGCAAGTTTGACGGCGATAATAAAAATGCTCCAGCACTCATTTCCATGTCAAATTTGTGTAATGTATTCCTTATATACTCTATTTTAAGATTAACTTTCAGTTGTATTAGAAATATCTTACGTTTTCTATTTAAATCGATAAACCTCAAAATTAGGCGTTTTACCCAGTTTGCGTCCACAAAATCCAATTCGCGTCCACCCATGGTCCAGTTCGCGTCCAGTAGCTTAGAAAAGGAATATAGGGGTGATTTTTTTAAGAATTAATAAAGAAAGATTGTATTAGATCAATTTCTTTATTTAACAATAAACTTAATTATTAAAAGTCAACATTATCATCATTTAAAATTCACTTTAAAAAATAAAAATAATTCTTCTCAACATTGGTTTAAGTAACTTAAAATAAGATTAAACAGTAATTTTTTTTATTAAGATATATACGTGGTTATAATTAAATTATAATTATAATTTAAATATTTAATTATAATTTAATTATAACCACGTATATATATATATATATATATATATCTTAATAAAAAATAGAAAAATTATAATTTAATTAGAACCACGTATATATCTTCATAAAAAAAATATAATTTAATTATAACCACGTATATATCTTAATAAAAAAAATGTACTGTTTAATCTTAATATATTAAGTAATTTCATTTAAGATAAGTTCTTCGGATACAGGAAAAAAGAAGGAAAAGACAACATACACAGAAGAAGACTTAAAGAAAGCATTAAATGATATTCGAGAGAAGAATAAATCGATAAAAAAAATATTCAAAGAATATGCCTTGTCTGATAACTCAACAATTCTTTTAGTTGTATGTTTAGACAAAATTGTTATATTGTTTTGTTAATTTAATATGGCCAAAAACTTACTATAATCAACGCGGGTCTTTCCCTGTGATTTTAGGGTAAAATTAACAGAACTGATTACTGTTTATTTTTCAAGTTGCAAAATTAATTGCCTAATTTTAAGTTACTTAAACCAATGTTGAGAAAAATTATTTTTATTTTTTTAAAGTGAATTTTAAATGATGATAATGTTGATTTTTAATTCAAATAACAAAAAAAAATAAAAAATTTACTGTTTAATCTTAATATATTAAACAGTACCCATGTTTTAATTATTTTTTATAAGCAAGTATTTAACGAAAACAGTGGACGCAATTTGGTTTATTAGTATAGAGGATAGTTTTAGTTCGCGTCCATTGTGGACGCAAAGTGGAAGTTTTGTAAAATTCGATGTAGTAATTCGCGTCCACCTTATTTTATTCGTTAAATATAAAAAACATTACCAAATTCATAAAAAACATTATACCTTTATTCATCATTAAACTGTAGAAATAGCTATCTATCCTAAAATTCACATAAAATAATATAAAACTTACCATCAAACACGCCGCTGCACACTAATTTTTATCTAAAATTCAACGTGTTTGCGCTTTCTTGTTGAAGAGCCTAGACTAATTATTTTTTCTAAAAGGATTGGTTGGACGCACAGAACTTTTGTCTATCTGTGCGTGCTTCTTATACATTAACGTATTAGCGGTAATGATCTTTCGTTTGATTGGTGTGTTAATTATCTTGTTTTCGAAGTTTTTTTAAAGGAGATCGGCAAAATGGACGCGAACTGGGCGATGGTCGCGAACAGGCGAAATGACCCTATTTCATTTTAGCTTTGGAGTGGCTCTTATCTAGTGGAATTTTATGACATTACTTACAAAGCGTAGGAACTCATAAATTAATTTCTATCAGTATGTTTCCTGAAATGACCAAATTTCGTTTTTTAGCAGTTAAAACGATTTGCCAGACGTCCATGAAGGTCTATTATTATATCGAGGCGGTACTATGAGCATCTCAGTCATATAGCTCAGATATCGCATATTACCGCCCACAGAGGTTTTAGCACGCAAAATCCGCGACACATTTCGCGGCAGTGCGTGCCAGACCGCCAGATGTACTCAATTAACGACTCGACTTTTATCAGTTTTAACAAATGATATTTTACAGACCTTTTTCGTTAGGCATTTAGATCTTCTTATTGTTTTATTTGCGGATCCCATTTGTTGAATGAAGTCGCCTCAACTTGTTTACAACGTCATTAATCCGTTTTTGTCATCGACCGAAGTGGTTAGTTGTTGGGATCAAAGTGAAATTAGATTTAGAACATTAAGTTGATTGACTTCTTCTACATTATGATCGTCAATTTTTTGAATAAAAAAAGTTAACTTTCATGTAACAGTAGACGACCGTTCCATATCAAGATTTCGCATATTATTAAATGCTAATCAGAAAATCCAAGCTAATAGATGCCTACGCGCAAGCAGTACATATTCGCACAGGTCCCTACATGCCAATCCACGCATTCAGTCCCCTTCCGTCACCTGAGGAAGTCCAATTATGTCTGTCAAAACATCACTGCCAATAAAGTCATCCAATCAGCAATTCAGCGTAATAAAAATGATTCAATTGATTTACGTGATCACTCTTTGCCTTCAAGTGAACCACAGATGTTTCTGTTTAACATTTGGGATGCCACTTGCAATTTTTTTTGGACTGATGATGACACATTTTCTGATGTGCTCGCAAAAACTTGCCGTTACTTTTGGGCGAATGTGACGCTAAAAATATAAATCCGGTTTGTTGTTACATTAGCGCAAATAACTGCATCAAATCGATTGACTTAAGAGACGGTTGATAAAAAATCTGGGCCATTACAACCTTTTGGTTTGTCGGTTTTTGTGCAAAGCAACTGTTATTTCACATAGTATAACGATTTAGATCTAAACCTGTCTATGATTTCAACTTTTCAATGACAAATTATTTGTGCATTCTAAATAAGGCGATGTTATTATGACATTTGGTATGAGATCACCAATTTATGTAATGGAATCCACTCATTCATACGTCTACATCTCAATGCACCACTATCTATTAAATCCGAGCCATAAACGAAATAATAATTTACCCCGAACAATGTATCTAATGACCCATAAAACGGCTTCTATAGCACTTGTGCCATTAGTCCTCTCATCCGAAAACGAGCGGAGCCAGGTGGGGCTCTAGTATAGCACCAATATCTCATTACGACAAGTATCGGTGACATGTGCAGAGATCTGATGTCTGATAGATTTATAAGTCTCTTAGACGCGCCGTTTTACAGACGACGTCGTAAAATTGATGGATTCAGGGTACCCTGGATAAGTGGCTCAATAGAGATTTAGTGTTTTTGCCTTGAAAGATCTTAGCTAAGGAATTTTTAAGTCGTGAAATCTTCAGGTTTTAATACAATATTGAACGAAGATGAAGTGGCATCAGTTGCTTGTTAAATTCTTTATAGCTTCTGGCGTTTAGAAAGTACTCATTACTTTTCCAGAGTATCGTTTGATGTTTTATTTACATTCTTAAATTGAGCCGTCATCAATTCAAATACTTAAAGCAAAACTCTATTCATTGAAAATTATGGGCTACCGCTATGACAATAGAGTCTTTATACAATTTAACAAATCAGTTCCGATTGTTGGTAGATAATAAGTTTTGTTTGATAGATTTGTCAATAATTGAAATATTTCATCTAGCGATAGGATATTATTTATAACATTTATTGTATCTTTTTAACCTGAACCGCCAATGGTATTATGAGAGATGTTTCTTTTAAATAAAGTAAGTCTGGTTTTGTCATTGTGTATTGTGTAAGTTGAAATGAAATGTTAAAAACCTGATTGCATTATGAACCCAAACAAATTGGAAAAACTGCAGGAGGGTTTACGCTTAAGCGATCTGAATCTTCATTTAGTTGAATAGATCTCAATTTTTACCGCTATTCTTCAAGTCATTCCTCAATGTTCCATAAAGCGTTTATTTAAAATATTGCACCTGCAAATGATCAATGAACAGTATCTATCCCGTCTAACCATTACTAGATCTAAGCCCCTCGCATCAGCATTCACAACGCGCTCAAGTTGCGTTCGAACGCGATTTTGGTGCGCCCGCGTTGTATCGTCTTACGTGACTCACCAATACACCCTATTGTCCCGGATTAATTGTTTGTGTAAGTACACGAATGTTAAACATTAACTTTCCTTCATATCATATTTATACTCCGTATTTGCACTCGTTTCTCAGCACAGGATGTGAGCTGTTAGCCGTTTGAGGCTATAGTTGATCTTGATGTCAGTTTTTAATGAATTTGCAACGGCCTGTTAAGGACTTGGTATTTTTAAGATTACCGCTTTAGTCATTGAACGTTTTTAATTGGTGTCGCCAAAGTAGTGCGTATTTAATGCAACAGGATGATTACTTTATGGCATGACATTTTTTCTCACGGGAAATTGGTTATGTGAGTCCATGAAGGTTGCCGAATTGGCTTAGCTCCCACGACAATTTAGCGTGTGTTCCTGAAGGTTGTGACGATTCCCGTGAGAACTGACGTGGGGTCAAATCAGTAATATTTTCGCTCGCGACTGTATGCATTCTTTATATTGATGACTTCGCATTGTTTTGCCAAAACTAGAAAGCATTGCAGTCATGCTCCATGATTGTTGTAACAGGATACGTTAACCTTAAAGGTTTCGCTTATTATGTCATAGTATTTGTCGAGTCATTAGCATCTGTTTTGTGGGTAACGGTCTGCAAGCATTTCAGTGTTTGAATTTCGCGTTGTGTTTACGTAATTTTTTATAGCGGATTAGCGACAGATTTGGTATTGCCATAATTTATTGACAGCAGTTGCTGCTAAATTGGGAGTATCTATATTGTGTTCAGTTGCAAATTAAGTTGGATATTCTGGATAATAACTTTAATATATTGTCACATAAAGCTACATCGTATAAATAAACCTTATATGTATGGCTGACTGAGCTGGCTCATTGCCAAGAATGAAGGTGGAAAAAATACGTTTAAATGCATATTGTATCTCTTTTCCATATGAGGCAAACCTAAGGATCTACAATTACAAGTTCACGCGTACTTAGTATGTACCTACTTATCTATCTAAGTTCGCATTTATAAACTGAGGAAACCACACAGGATAATCCGTATAAACATTAATTGCTTAAGGTCGTGGAACTAATATTGAACCAATGTAAATAGGTGCAATATTGTTCTAATCCCTATTTAGTTTGTTTTTAATAGTTGTAGGTGTATTTAAAAATGTGGGAGTATTTCAGGCTGTGGGCATATTTAGGTACTTTCTTAGGACAGTTGCGGTAAAAAGCTTCGATAATATTATGTAGTATTTTAGAAAGAAATAAGAACAGCTGGCATCTATGACCTATCAATTCTATTACTCATCGACTGCGACATGGATTTCTCAATTAGCTTTAATTGAAGACTTAAGAACTCATTTTGTACTACATTTCTTTGACTTGCTTCTCTAGGAAGTATAGCGTTGCTTAATACAGTGGATATTATTTGACCTAGTGCTGATTGACTCATTCTAAAAATTTTATGGTCTCGTTAGGGCTTTGGGAGTAGCTAACAAAAAACACTGTTGAGGCCCAGATTTCGATAAAGTTCGCATTTTGGCGTTTCTATTTGTAGTTTAAAAATTTGCTCCGCTTTGCTTAGAATCTGAGCTTTCAAAACTGTCTTAAGCAAGTTCTCTCAAATGAATCGTTTGCCCGATTAAGGCAAGACCAGCAATCAAGCATTTTGACTTCATTATGATCTTCTAAAAGCTTACCTCAACCAATGCTTATTTATTTCTCTTCTTCCACAGCCATTTACAACTATACGGCCAAACCCGGCTCCTTGCATCTATCATTCGACGTCGGAGAACTCTTGCACATCGAGAGGGAGACTGATCACTGGTATTGGGGCAAAATACTCAAGAAGGACGAAAGCGGAGCCTTTCCTAAGAGCTATGTGCAGATAAGGGACTGTGTGGTTGATAGGTAAGAACTTGGAAGAATAATAATGTTTATTTGCAGAGATACGGTATTACAGGGGTTTAGGTGCATTTTTAGTACAGTATATCTCACCATTCTATCAGTATGCAAAATGCTTGAAGGAAATCTGTGTAAATTAAAAGGGATATGAAAGTGATACATGCGTAGGATGAAATGAAACTTTCCAAAAGGACAAGGATTTGTTTATAAAATGTTGAGTCCAAGCTCTCAACCTACTCCTCTCAGGTTTTACGTTAGTGAATGCAAAGTTTTAAGTATGATAACTTTAGGGCAGTATAGCACGAGCACATTGAAACTATGTTAGTGCAGGATTCATATTTTTACCCCTTTAGATAAAGTCAGAAACAATGTATGGCGTTCCAAAACACCATACCCGTATGTTGTATGATTTTCACCCGCATCATTAAAACAAAACACGAGAAGAGATTACAACATATTAAATTGCATACAATCAATACAACATAGTAGCAAATGACTACTAACTGATAATATTTCAATTAAAAGGCAGCGGTTTTACGCACACAGACAAACCTAACTCACTCACACTTCCTCAGGAACGTTCACACAATGTGTAGTAGTGATTCATTCGGCAATGGGCAACGATTATCAATCACGGGCACTGACCCCGTCAATTAGTAGTATTTTTTATGTTAATTGTAGACTAGGAATGTGTAGTTTCTATGGGGTTTTTCTACGTTGTGCCAAAGAGAATTTTAGGGCATATGGTTTTCAATTTGATTCATGAATCACTTTCTTAGGTGACTCGTGTAGACTGATTGTCTGGTTGTATGACTCAGGAAAAAGAATGACGCGCATAGTACCTACTAAGTTTAAATGTATTTTCAAATCAAACTGAGAAATACTCAGTACGCCTTAGCTGGCCCAGGAAACTCGTATCTTTCGTAGTTGTTTCTTCGGACATTTCATCAAAATTGTTTTAAAATCACGCTGAAATCAGGGTACAGGATATTTTTATCAATATAATTACAGTACTTTCCTCAACAGCGAATTACGAAAATTTGCTTTGATAACATTCACCGTAATTTGTCCTTTTTCAAATGTTAAGTACTTGTTCTATAAGTAGTACAAAGGCCTGTTCTCATAGAGTAGGAAGGGACATAATATTGACAAGCTTGTTGATTGCAAAAGAGGAAATACTGACTGTAAATGTATGACAAAATATAATTACATACAAAGGCAATTAAGTATTTATTTAAACGAAGGGCTAACCCCATAGAATAGAACTATTAATAAGTCGGGAATTTATGTTATTATGTGGGCGGTGTTTATTGCGTCATTAAGTTGAAAATTCCCCTCGTATTCGATTGATCAATGTCCCTATTATTATATGTAAAATAAATGCAGTTAATATAACTTATTGTATGTGCTCTCGAAATCCATGGGGAATTTTTGTCATTAATAAAGACAGTTTTAGTTCAAATTTAATATGATATCTAATCTTTATCGTCCAGAGTAGCTGTTTAAAGAAAACTACAGTTTTAATGCGTTGTACGTTCAGAACGTTATTAAAAAGTCCAGGTTTTATCATAATTTTCGTCATTCAAAATAATAACGTATGCTTAGGTTTAATAATAAATAATAACTGGAAGCAATATTGATCTGTCATCATTACTTTTTCGTTTCCAAAATTCCGGAAGTCTATAGTCTATAGTCCCCTGAGCATAGCAGAGACTGAAAACAATCATGTATCAATGAAGTTATAATACATGATTTTACTATTCGCGATGTTGTTTTGTTTCCATCTCAACTTCAATAACCGGGGAAAGCCAATTATTGTTTTGTTTAATATCCTAACTTCTGGAACTTTCCTTGTTTAATACATTTTAGGTATCGAGTCAACATTTGTATTGTAACAAAGTTTAATTGTGTTGTTACTGCTTACATACCTATAACATTTTTGTTGGTAGATTGGAATGTAGGTTGATGAAAGGCTTTTAGGCCTACTCTTTTCTGTCTACACAGAACCTTGCAACGATTAATTTTGCTTATGCTTAAGATGTTTGGTGTTTTATGAGGCTCATGTCAAAACATACCTGAGTAAATTGTTTTTTTTCCTGAGGCACCGATCGTAAGACATTTTCAATCCACCAAACCCAAAACACCCTAAAATGTTCGTATTCTATTTTGACAGATGCGGCGGTACGGTGGTCGCCTCAGCTGGCGGCAAAGGCGTGGTTCACGATATAGCTGTGACTCTCCGAGAATGGTTGCAGCATTGCAAGGAACTTTACGTCGTAAGTAAATGCACTAGAATTTCATGGTGAAAAGAGTTTATAATTCTTACAAGATTGTCATGAGGCCAGTCCTTGAATTAGGTTAGAACTTATGAACGGCGAGCAATGGGTCCGGGTCTTTGAAGTCGAGAAGACATGAGATGTTTTTTGAACATCCAATAGAATCGACAATTAAATGTAGAATCCTGAATTGGTGTAGGTTTCCGTACTTACGAGACCGATTTACGATCCATTTTTTTTGTTGGACTTTTGTAGATACACTTAATTTTCAATAACAAGGAATAATGGCAAAATAATTACAAACACTCATGTTTATATAATGAAACGGTAAATAAGGACATCAGAATCACGCAGTCACATGTGCGTAAAAGTGTACACATTCACATCATTGTATAATTGTTCGGCCAGTAATGCTTGAATATTTATGTACTTATGCCTGTGGTGTAAATAAATTATTGGTACATGACGTGTCGATAAAGAGGTATGCAGGTGCATATTGTGACACTTTTCTATGATCCGTTGGATGCCCTAATTGCTATTTGAATGAAAATCTCTACTAATATTATGATGCTACGTTCACACGCGCGCCGTCGTTTCAGTCAGTGCAAGAATGGCGAGCAGCGAGGATCTCGGTGTTGTTGCTGTCACAGCCTTTGGCTTAACTTATTCTTATTGGAAAAATAATCAAAATGATGAACGACGTTAACCATTCCGCCATGTTGTAATCTCCGATCGTAGCGACTTTCTTAGAACGTTTAATCGTCACGAAAGCGCAGGAGAGACTGACTGCCCGCGCGCGTGTAAACAGTCGCCGGGCGCCCGCACATTCATCCTTTGAACTTTGCCAAAAAACCGACACTCGACCGATTCGCGGCATTCACGGGCACGGGCGCGTTCACGGGCTCGGGCGTACCGTTTACACGCTCGTGAACGTGACTGTGCCCGTTGAATGTCGATTTGAACGCGCGGGTGTGAACGTACCATAAAGCTTAAAAATTATGTTTGTTTGTTCGCTAACATGCTGCTCCCAGGCATTGCTAGAATAATTTAATACATTTTCAAGAAAGCCCATACTTACAGACTGCTTATTATCCAGATGCGTGGAGTAGTTCCCAGGTGGAACTGTTGGCGGAAGCTAGTGTCTATACACAACTATAGGATGTTTAACATTAGCTTTATTTACATTGGACCTGAGCTATTTTTTTAACAAAACATAGACCGTCTTACCACAAAAACTTTTTAACGTCAGTTTAAGACTTGTCTAAAAAAATGTCAAATTATGACGTTGACATATGGTTCATTTTGGAGCCACATTTTTTTTAGACAAGTGTAAAACAGTGTTTAAAGTTTTTGTAGTAAGGCCATAAATATTTACTAAGATATAACGCAAAAAAGATTGAGAGTGGGGGCTTGTGACGTCAAGTCTATGTAACAAAATTCAATCGTGTTGTATCTTCATTGTCATTTGAAAGATTAGAAAAAATACGTGTCCCTTATTTTAGGGTTATCTAAAACTACTTACTTTTTTCAGTCGCCATGCCTATTGTTCATGTTTTTTTTTTCAACAGAATAACGATGAGCGTCTCAAGTTCATGGAGGTGAGCATGCGAGCTCTCCTCCAGCTGCGAGCTCAAGCGGCGTCGGGAGCGTTACCTCAAGACCAGCTGCGCAGAGTTGCTAGGACTGCTGTCTTCACCATCGATAAGGGGAACAGGTATTTAAACAACTTGTTAATTTTGGTAGTAGAATAAGAAATTATCGAAATCCTGAAACTGTTAATATAGAATTGTCTGTTACAATTCATTATAAGTACAATTCATTATAAGTTCTATAGGAAATTTCTAAGAAGAGATAAGTAGCCTGTTGCACAGATGGTAGCAAAATCTATCATCTGTAATATATATAAGAAACGTCAATTCAATTCAATTCAATTCAATTCAATGTATTTATTTGTGAGCATAGGTATACAGAAAGGTCTTAAAATTAAACATGTCAGAGCTCTATGTTCTACCAAATGGAATTGGTGTACAAATAATTTTAATCCTATTGAGTTTAAACATTATAAAATCATAGTGTTTCTATTTTATCATTTAGAAATATTTCAACTGAGTAATACGTGATACGTGAGTAAACGTGGGTTGAATTAAAGTGTTTCGCAATATTTTGCGGAGATAACCTGTCTCTGCCTAATCCTATAAAAATACACAGAACATTATTTTTTGATATATAATTTTGTTTCCAGAGCTTTAGGCATGGAGCTAGCAGTGAGAACAGCAAACGGTCAACTCGTTGATCCGCTAAAAGTTTCCACATACAAACTGAATGCACTTCACGACGATGCTAATACTCGTATTGAGAAGAATATGGTAAGTTTCTTTAAGATTCTGTGGTACACCCTAATGAGTAATACAATAAGAAGTTTGAACATACTGATTAACTCAGAAATTGTCAAAAGTTCTGAGATGACAAAAGTTTGGGCGATAACTATACCTAGGTGTATCATTCTCACGTTTACGGAGAAGTCAACATTTTTGACCAAACTCAACAAATGGTCAAATACGCCTTGTTATTATTAATTTACCAGCCTGGTAATGCATTCTCCATTACAACAAAACTGTATATTTTCAGGAAACAACACCAGTAACGCCCCCTCCGGCCGCCCCACCAGTAGCCCGAACGTACACGATCGCAGTTCGGGTACACAACTTCGTGTGTCGTATGACGGAGCCGGCGGAACTAGCTCTGGCTCTATACGACGTTTCCGGCGCTAAACTCACTGAACATCTGCTGCTGAGGTGGCCTACCAACCATATGAGTCCGGCTTTAGTTGTCTTCACCGTAAGTATTAGCTATATTTACAGTATTCATTTAAAAAAAGTTTTTTTTGGTGTAACCTGTATCTAGCAATCCTTTTCCCCCTATTTTGGGGCTGTTGCTGACACAGCTGCAATTTAAGTTCGACTATAAGAGTCGAACCGTCGTGTGTAAATAATGCAATTAGTGCTTATCTGACCTCTACTTGGTTAGTCCACATACTATAAACTGTTGTGTTTACTGTGAGTATACCTTTTTACCCGTTTTGGGTCAGTCTATCTGGCTAAGTACCAATGTTTAACATGGGGGGACTGCCTGTCTATGTCTGCCAAGCCTTTTTCAATGTTGGGGTCGAGATCTAGTTATGCATAATGCAGCTGGGTACAAGTATTTTACATGGAGCATCAAATTGTCTGACCTCCTCAACCCAGTTATTTAGACAACTCGATACCACTTCGTAAGACGGATCGTCAGACTTTCTGGCTTCTGACTACCCGTAATGTTTCATTTACTGTAATGAAAGTAGTAATTGGACCTCATCGTTGTTTCAGGATTTTGGAGGTGACATTATGAAGAGCGAGAAAATATATTTGGTGGCAAATATTGTTCGGATAGGATCTATGGATGCCCAGAATATAGATCATAGGTAAGTAATTTAACAAACTGTAATGTGTTTTAATATTCACTACTATTTTATGTAAATGATAATTATATGGATGAACATAAAATAAATCATACCATGGAATTCCAATCTGCATTGTTTTATGAATCCCGTTTTTTACATGGCCATTTCGTGTAAATAACTAAACATACTTGGGTATTCTTCTATCATATCAGGAAATATATAGATTATATTTCCTATATATAGATTTTAAGGTAATATTCATAAATCACTGTTCAATTTATCATTTTCTCTTTTTTAATTCTTTTAAAAATATTTTTGCCAGTGTACAAAATGACGTTATTCCTCTCAGACGCAGTTCCGTGGCCCAAACGCCTCCGATCTCATCGTCGGGTCGGATAATGCGGCGTCCCTTTGGCGTCGCCTGCGCAGATATCAAGAGATTCGTCACCGTTGATGCTTCTGATAAACATATACAAGTGCCTTTTTATGCGTGAGTATTGCATTAAAATTTTAAAGTTTTGTACTTAAAGTACAAAAAATGAAATGTATTTTTTGTCAAGAGTGGAAAGAATGTATAACGCTGTGGAATTTACAATTTATTTAATAAAATTATCTAACTCTTTTTCTTTTTTTAATTGTATTGAGAGTCTTATTTTGTAATAAATTAAACGACTGCATTTAACTAGTAATATGTGAGTTTTATTTATGTCGACTTAATTTTTCGTGACAGATATGAAAAGGAGAATCTGGACTCGTTATTGAAGAAAGTGATAGCCAACCGTGATCTCAAAGACGCAAAGCATTCACAAGGACTGTGGGTGTCGGTCAGACTCGTTGAAGGCGATTTGAAACAGGTAAGACTAAAGTTCAACAATTAAGGCATTTTATCACCATTTAAAATTAAATATTAACTACCGACATATTGGCTGTAAAAAATATGTTATGCTGACTAATCATCAAAGTATGCCGAAATTCGACCTTATTTAATTATCTCTACGAAAACTTGCCTAAGGAGCGTCATTCATAAGAATATGTGGTGATAATACCTACTATTTGTACAGCTCAATGTGAAATCGATATGTATATTTATCACCTATTTATCTCCACAGATACGCGAAGAAAATCCCCACCTCGTAGTCGGTAACACAGCAGTAGCCCGTAAGATGGGTTTCCCCGAAGTGATATTGCCGGGCGACGCTCGAAACGACCTGTATGTCACCGTGTGTGGGGGGTCGTTCTCTAAGGGAGGCGGGAAGTCTTCCGAGAGGAACATTGAGCTGGTGGCCAGGGTTGTGGATAAACATGGACGGACTTTACCTGTGAGTTAGAATTTTTTTGCTGTTGCGGCAGTGTGTGCCGAATTGTTTAGTTAATTTTTCAGAATTTGTTTAGTTCTCTCAAATAGACCTAACATGGATTCTGAAATGTATTACGTTAGTTTAAAGATCATACATAGTGAAACTAAAAGAAATACTACAAAAACGAGAGGCGAAGAAGTATTGCAAAACTAAGCAGTCCTTAATAGTTTTATTTCATCAAAACAAACTTGACATTATTTACTAAAAAGTGGCTGTATTTTTTATGACCGCATAACTTGCATATTTTGCAGGGTGTAATATCAGTTGGTGCTGGAGTGCCATTAGCAAATGAATACACATCTGTGGTATATTATCACGATGATCGACCCAGGTGGCAAGAGGTCTTCAAGGTAAGTTTTACCATCATTTATTTACGTTTACGTTTTTTATGTTTCTCTTTTAGGATAACATAAACGTTAGTTTTTTTAAAACTTACATTGTAATAGTTTACTTTGAAAATTGAACGTGATAATTCATAATAGGTCGTCTATTTTGTAATATCATCTGCCTAGCCTTTTCACAACTGTGTTGGGTCGACTCCCGGTCTAACTGGATGTAGCTGAGTATCAGTGTTTTACAATAAGCGACTGCCTATCTGACGTCCTCAACCTAGTTACCAGGTTAACTTACTTTTACACTATTTTTTCTTCCAGGTATGTCTAAACATCGAAGAATTCAAAGAAGCTCACCTAGTATTCCTGTGCCGCCATCGTTCGTCGAACGAGGCTAAAGACAGGGCGGAGAGACACTTCGCTCTCTCATACTTACGACTCATGCAAAGAGAGGGAACTACCACTCCTGATACACAGCATAATTTGTGTGTTTATAAGGTATGCAATATTTTTTTTATATGATTTTATTGTGTCATCAAATGGGGTGTTGTTATAATGACGTGCCACAATTGTCAGTTTTGCTGAGTTATGTCCCTTGGCACTGTTTTTTCTTTTTTTACTTTTTGTTCAATCTCTAGAACATCACTGGACATATATGTACAGAGAAGTATCCCTTTTATGGATTTCAAATATGGAGATGATTTTCAAACATTAGTTCTCAATTTAGTTTTCCAATATAGTACTCGTTATTTAAGTTACTATAACTCTCATGTCATCTCTTTCTCTTGGCACAAGTACTATCCAACTTTTTTATTTATCCACTTATTTACACGAAATCTCCCCACAGATCGACAAACGTTCAACCGGCGGCGACATAGAAGCAGAAGCTTGTGCGAGCTGTCTCCGCTTACCGGCTGAGAGAAGTGAACTGCCGGCCGGCGCCGAACATGGCCTCGCCCGGGGTGTACTGACTCTCGTACATAGGGATAGTCTAACTGTACATACTAAGCTGTGCTCTACTAAGTTGACGCAGAGAGGTAAATATGTCATACATTATCATCCTTGTAAGGATTTTTATGGTGCCAGTGCCCAGGATTCCCATACATGAGCTTAATCACCATGCTTGCTCAATGCAGATTGATGATTTCGGATTTTTAGTCCAAGTTTCCTTTATTTCAAAATTTGGGATAAGGTCAAAATTCTACCGCTAGTAGGCAAAACAACAGATAGCGAACGGCTGTAAGATATATTTGGAAAGTACGTACAATTTTAAAATACTAGTAATTTGGTTCTTGTCCGGCCTAGAATCCTTGAAATCAGTCCAGATGTTTTCAGTAATTTGTACTTACTAAAACGACTTAGTATTAGATAAAAAGGTATTTCCTGTTATTTCAGAGGAGATCTTAGGCGTGTTGAAATGGAACGCACATTACGCGGAAGGTACCCTAAGAAATGCGCTGTCTCAACTCCTAGTCGTGCCCAGTGAAGAATTAGTCAAATTCCTTCAGGATATACTTGATGCTTTATTCAGTATACTTACACAGGTAATACATTTGTACCTACTTATTTTAAAAAGTTTTGAGTTTTTAGAAGTTTAAATAAACTAGCCCTTGTGAAAATTACAGTTTAAAAATGTTATAATATAAAAGTCCAAAAATAAATCGTCGATCTTGAGTGTTAAAATGTTCGTCTAATTACACAACTCACACTCATCATTGAGTCTTTTTACTATATAAACCAAATACAGGAAATTTTACAGAGTTGTAACAAAATTTTCCTACCAAATGGACGACTAAATATAAAACGCACTCGAGTTTATATATTTTCTTCCTAGGTACAAGAAGATCACAAAGACAACGAATACACAGACAACAGCTACGGAGTTCTAGTACTAGAATGTTTACTTCGAGTCATATCGTTAGTGGCCGATCATAAGTACCAACATTTCCAACCAGTGTTACACGTTTATATTGATGACAGCTTCTGCGATGCTTTGGCTTACGAGTAAGTGCATTTTTAGTTGTAATTCTAGACCTTACAAAGGCTTTTGATTGAGTTCATCACTATATTTTTAAGACATAAGTTTAACCTGCTGTAGTATCCGGTTTTTAACAGCAAAGGATACATATTTAACTGTTATGAAATCAAACGAACACAAGTTATTTTAAGATTTTTTACTATTCATACATGAGTATATGGGTGTTCCTCAAGGTACCATTCTAGGTCCAAGGTCTATTTCAAGAATTATGTTCTGTAGTTTACTTACTTGATTTGAGAAAGAATGTGAAATATTATAATTACTTCACATAACCCATTTCACAGGAAATTAATATCAGTGATGGTTTGGGTGATATCTGCCGCGGATTCAGGCGATGCGGCGTTAAAGCGTCTGTTGATGTGTATGAAGTGCATAGAGAGCCTAATTAGACTTATTGTGAGAAGTCGACAATTACGAAACGCTTTGGGAGATAGAGCTTCTGATCATGACTTCTATTGTCTGTTTGAGGTAAAGTGTATATTATTATCTTTCTTCTTAAGTTATGTGAAGCCGACGCAATGTTTTTCACTTTCTTTCCCCTCTGGTAGCCGTCATACTAACAACATTCACTCCTTCCTTATTCATGTCATCTTTCCTTAGAGAGAAAAAATCGACTAAATTGCACACAATTCAGACATTGATAAAATTATCAATGATGATGTATACATATATTATGTACATGGATACTATGCAGCCTACAGAGTACATGACGATAATTTATTAAGATTTGTTTAAAATATATTGTATTTACATCTTTATTACAGGATCTATTAGAAAAGTTAGTATGGTTAATGCGTTGCGGAGATCACGCTCTAACGTGCCAAGGATCTGCGCTGAAATACCTCCCGCATGCGGTACCGCATATCATCAAAGTGTATCCAGATAATGAACTCAGGTTTGTTCATATTTATTTAATTATAGAAAACTAGCCTTTGGTTTTACTATCGGACTCAACTACTTATAACACCCGGATAAACAGTAACCTATCTCTATCTGCCTTCGTGCCAAACTTTTATCGCAAACGTTTGAGACATCATTCCGCAATTATAATATTAGTAACAATAAAGACAGTAAAGTACAGGATATTATTATAATATTCTTAGTCTTCTTAGCGTTTATCCTGTATTGTGACCGGATCTGCTTTCCGTATCTTCTTCCAAATCGCTCTGTCCCCAAAATATATATTTTTTATTTTGCGGTCTTCTAGCATATCTTTTGTAAACATAAATTTCAATATTTTTGATTACTTACTTTCTTGCCAAAACAGGCTCTTTAAGCACATTTAAAAAACTTCGATCAACTTCCAGTGCCTACATAGTGCGAGCACTAGACGCGTTACCCCTAGGCCGTCTCAGCAAACAACGGATGTTGGCTTTACTGGAATTGGTCCGCGGTCCGCTCTGCGCTCAGCCGTCCGCCCGAGCTCTGCTGCTGCCACATCTAGCGGCCACTACGCGAGCGTTGTTACATACACAAGCAGAGGTCAGTGGGGAAAATATTGTTAGACATACTGCGGATTATAATAACCGACCAATAGGTTGTTTTTTGGTTAGATATTGAAATTTGACAAAAGCACTTACTTAGTAGTGAAAACTTGTAGGTAATTGGCTATATTCTACTTATATAATTACTGTTATATTATCTAGCTGTAAGTTTTTGATAAAATATAAAATAAAATAATTTGTATGAAGCTAATGTCAAAATTCAATCTCTATGTACAACGGATGAATCGGTTGTTGTAATCTGCAGATAGATTATGTTTGTGTACTGTGTTTTAGTCTATTCAAGTTAGATAAAGTGGGTAAAGTCTATCAATGCTTGATTTAGTGGATTTGTTGTTCTCTGAGTCATTTTAAGGACCTAAAGTTACAGCAGTTGTGTACATAAGTCGTTTATAATCTGGTTTATTTTCTGTGCGAAAGTCTAAAACGCAGTACACGAATATCACCAACATGACAATATAAACACATTAAACACAAAACATTTACTCATAAACATTACATACAAACAAACTTGACATAAAAAAACAATCTACTTAAACACTGTACTGCAACTATCCCATAAATGTCTAAAAATACTAAGCAAAGAACATACCCATTTTTAAAATTCTTTGAACAAAAATAAAACTAATATTTTTGATTTTTATGTGTAAAAGAAAAAGTGCAATAATATCAAGAACTGTACACAATTTAATGGGATCTATTACACATTTATACATTCCATGAAAATGGTTACAAACACTTGATAAGTGACGTTGCAAAAGATTTTTTTAACACAATATTTGCCGTTTCCATTAGTTCCCATACGGATTTCTTAATCAGTGACAAAATCATGCGGCCTCGCTTATCAACAATAATATATCTACCTATAGGTAAGTTTTCTTGCATTAGCAAATACTTTGAATGTAGCCAGGACCTAAGATACATATAGAATTAATAACCAAGATTTTTTTTGAAAACAGCAAATTCAACTGAGTACAATTCTATCGACAGTTTTTATTTTATAATCCTGGCAGCACTCGAAAACAATAAATTAATTTTAAGGTATCACTTTCGTCAATAACCCTGTGTAAATGTAGTGAATAAAACTCACCGGTTCGTGTATTGGTATGTGAGCACCGCACATAGGTAATGTAAACGTATTTGTGTTCGTGAATTTTTGTTTAAACGTCTGTCGTCACTACAAAGGATTGTTTAGTGGGGGACGAATGATTATGAAATTATTTTAGTTGATCTACTAGTCGTTTTAGTAAAGTTATTCACCTTACTTTTGATGATAACTCGCGATTTGGTACAAAAACTTTTATCGATAAAAAATATCGATGAAGTTTTACTAATTTTTATGGTTAAATAACATTTTTTTTTACTTAAGTGTTAAAAATGCGTCGTGGGTCTTGGTAGAAATCTGAGTCCAACATTTTCATCGATGAAATTATATAGTTTTTCAGTAATTATATCGATATTTAACTTAAGTATTTCAAATCATTCGTTCCCCACAAACACTTGGAGCCAGTCAGGTATGTGTCCGTTTGGCGAGACGCGGCATCACCGAGGTAAGCACGCACGCCGATGCATGCAGCCCGATTTGCACCCTATGTTGTATGCCGTAGAGATTATTATTGAGTGAGGGCTTTCACTGCGATAAGTTAGTTTAAAAAAATCTTAACATAATTGTGTTTTGAACTAAAATTGAGATTGAATATAAAAATGGGCATTTAATTGTAGATGTTACTCTAAAATAATCAACTATGTACTAGCATTCATTTTTTTTTGTAATTTTAAACTTCAGCAGTGACAGTCTCCCAACATAAATAGTGTAGACTTGAATGGAAGAATGGTGTTGTATCTCTTTACCATTTCTTAGGCTAAAACTAACTTCTCATTTTAAATACTAACTCCCTACATATATTGAATATAATCAATATTGAGATATAATCGATTTATCAAAATTAAATCCTCTAACATAAAGAATTAGATTATTAGGCTACCTGGAAAATATATTTTGCCATTTAAATGAATTATACAAACATTGATGTGGCATAACAAAAACAGATATAGGTACCTACTTGTAACACCTAGTGTATTACAAATAACTCATACTAAGATTCATATGTACTCAAGAAAATCATGTAACTGGCATGCTTCTAACAATATGTAAATGTATATTACTAACTGCGCAATATCATCACAAAAATGTCTATATACAATCAAGCCTTAGCTTCTTAATTTTTATATTCGTTTTTTTTAATACTTTCAGTGATATTAGAAATAGAGATACATTTTCTATACCCTTTTCTAAGGTTGTATATGATTATCGATATTAAATCTAAGGAGCAAAGGCTTGAAACTTCTGGAAGAAAATTCTCAATAAAGTACAGACTTGCATGGAAAGGTCACTTCATGAATAATAATATGCATTACCTACTCGATACTACAAAAAGCAATTGTCAGAGAAAAGGCGATGCGGTCATATTATATGAAAAAGGATTTATCGATTTTAGTATAAGCTCTCAGTAAAGTATCGATACTTTTTAAATCGATACCTATAAACTCTCTTAACAAGACTATATTCGCCTATTTTCTGACATACTTTTTAATCACTCTACGCGTTCTAAACTATGTAATACCGTGCCTTCGTCGCACCCGCATCGTGAGATATGCACACAAAACGTGATTCAGTAACATCACTCGAAATAAATAATACATTAATTATTTTCATTTCAAATAAGAATATTATACCGTAAGTACTTCGTCACCTACCTCTATTTTTAATAATATTGGCATTATTAATTATTATGTATTTACTAACATCACTTTATATGTTTGTGTGTGTGTGCATGTAGTGTTGTTCACTGTGTGTGTGTAGTGTGCCGCACTATTTGACGGTGAAATAGGCAAAAGATGGTTCAGTTTTCATAATGGGGTTATATTTTAAATGTCACGGGGTTGGATTTCAGTTTTGGGGTTTTCTAACACCTATTTAAGATTACATGTTTTTAAAGTCATGTTGGGTAATATAAGTTTTCGAAAGAATATTATTTTTTGTCACAAAATGTGAGTTGGTAATATTTGGGTTATCTACTAAAAAAAGAAGGCCCTTTCAATGTTGGCCGATAGTTTATTTCTCAGTATTTGAACCATACTTAAGCCAATTAGATGTGTGTCTGTCTGTGTGAACACCTTTACTAATATTCTGTGACTCTCACAATATGTATGGACTATATTTCTGCACTATTTATGTAACTATTTAATTTTACCAATACTTCTTATTATTTAATTTCTATCTAGTATAAGTATCCATACATATAAAACTATTCTACTTTACACTTACGATTTCAAAATAACATTGCAACATTTTTTTGATGTTGGTGTTAAATAAATAAATTAGAAAATATTAACAAGCGCCTTCGATGTCGCTTGAAGACTAAATTGTGTGCAAACTCTTGATGTGTTGCATGTTTTACCCTAGCGAGCTGTTAGATGACAGATGTCAATTATCTGTCACTGTCAAAGTTTATCTGACAGTTCGTTAGTGTTGCCGCTGATCATTATAAGTATTGGAACTCCTTTTTGGTGAAATTATAAAAGAAAAAAAAACTGAATATTAAAATTAAAATGAAGTAATAATTTATAATGATCAGTAATTTGGTGTACGCTTAAGACGAATTCCCGATTCAACCTACCTTTTGGCTTAAGTTGAATTGTCATTATACGATACAACTTTATACATTCATAATTGAAGCAGAGTACAAATAAATAACTGTTTTTTTTTTCTCTTGGTAATCGTAACATGACAATATAATCTCAGCCTTATAATTCGGGAATAAGTCAGCGTCCGCTAGCAATATCGGGTGTGGCAGTGGGATCGCGAAGCTGCCCACAAGTCGCGTTCGGTCGGCAAGGCGGCGCGACTTCTCGGCGCTGATACGGCGAGGCTACACGACCACACACATCACCAGCAGATCGTATGTATACGCCTTTAGAATAAGCACATTTTAAAGCAGCTTCGATTTGAAAGGAGGCGCATACTGCTGGCATTTTATGTGAAATTTTTGTTCTGAATTGCATTTTTCTCAGTTTGAAGTATTTAAATGAGAAAGTATGTTGTTTGAAATGTTTGTATTCGGAATTCACCGTTTTAGAATGACTGGTTGGCAGTGTAACTGGACTTTTGGTCCAATTTGGTCCAAATAAAGCTTTACTGTACTGTGAATTCATTATTTGTAAGCGTTGACTGAAAAATGACAGCAGTGCGCGCTCTCTGTAACTTTAATTCGAGGACGGACCGCGGAAGCTAATTAAGAACTTATCAATCATACCCATATACGATGTAACTGTCATTTTCCCCAGTAAATTATGAAATGCTTTTTATTCCAGCTTCCTCTAATAAAATAATCTCTGATCCTCGCGATAATAATTGTCATTCATTTACTATAATATCCTTATCGTTGGAAAATAAATCATGCTTTTTAATATGTACAGTTTTGAAGCAGGAATGTGTCTGAAAACTACATCGTCATGTAATCGTATGCTTCGCATAATTATTATCTGTGTATCAAATAATGTTGTACAAAGCTTTTTAAAGGGAGCTATGTATTGTACAGTACAGATAGTGTAATCATGTTCTGATTTCATGCAGCCGCTTCCACGTACAAGAGGATAGTGTAAGTATTATAGGCGAAATAAAACAGGATTTTATGACTAGAAATACTTTAAAAGTGGACGCATCCTGGTGGGTTTTAAGAGCATAATAAACAGCTTCAATAATATTATTTAATATCTAAAAAGCACTTACGTTATTGGCTTACAAGAATAATATATGTGTACTTCATGCTACTGTGAAAGTTATCATAAAAATAAGCTCATAATAGTATTTGTGTAATTTCATTCATTCCATTTAAATTAAGATTATAGACATTTCAATTGGACATGGACACAGTTCTTGATCTGTTTGAATTGATTGATAACATAATACAAAGGGAATGACTTTGTACCTATATGGCAACGTGTTCCTACGTCTACATATAGTGTCCAAATAGTAAACGATTGCGTAGACTCGAATGGTTAAAACTATGGTTCTATTAAGCTAAATGATTCCATATTTTCTTTTAGGATATGAAGCTTATAATGTGTTCTTCATCATACAAAACACACATAAACCAACCTCTTTCACTAGGTGGAGCTTTGCGTGGAAACATTGGGAGAAGTGACAACACTCCTCGCGCGAGATGACGTAGGGCCCGTCGATGCGGACCGCGGCGAGTTGGCCAGAAGACTGTTGCCTACAGTATTGAAGACTGCTGAAACGATGCTCATGAATCGCAAGAGTGAGGGACACACGAATAGTGCTGATGATGCTTTGTTGGTGAGTTTTAAATAAGCTGTTAGGTAAAATTGATTACTACAAAGATTTTCTCTAGAAAACACTCTACTTTTACACCAGTGGATTTAAGCTTGGTTTGAACTGGTTTTGTCAATTGGTTTTTGTCGTACATAAACGCGGGAATAAGCTGGTACAATCGGCGCGTTGTGACGCTGAATAGCCGCTAGCGTGAAAATGCTATCAAATTCTTATTATTGGTTTATAAGAAGACATAGCGCCCGTGTGTCATGGAAGAGTTCACCATAAATATGTTTGTTATACAAATGTTGTAAATAGGTCTCTCTTAACGCACTGCAAAACAAGAAAACCTCCCATTTTCAGAGACGAATAGTATCAGTCCTCTTAGATATGGTACGACAGATGTCGGAACACCAATACCTGATGGTAGTCAGGGCTCTAGAAGCGGAGAACCTCGGCGGTCCTGGCACGCTGGTCAGTGACTGTCTGTCTTTGTTCCTGGCAGTGTTGAGAAGACCTGTCTTCAGACCTCATTGGGCTGATATGCTGCATCTACAGCATTATGTTATGCTGCATGCTTTGAGGTAAGGTTATAGAAGGGTAATAAAATGTTTATAATCGTATCTAGTTCTGGTTTACCTATATTATTCGATAGAAATGCAGTGTCTTTCAAACACAGACACAGGTCACCACATGCTTGAATGTAGAATGTTGACTCCAATTATGAATATTGTGATTGGTTTACTAATAATATTTACTAAAATGTTTAAATGCTGTTGTTTTTTGAATCTGCTAAAACTTTGTGTATTGGCTCCCCTGATTCATTCGTGTCAATATAGTCACTTTTTCTTTTATGCTGCACAATGCTAACAACTAAATACCTAAGATTTATAATATACCTCTGTATGATAGCATACAATTACTCAACTAAATACATACTTTATCAGCTTGCAATAAGGCACATTTTCACACATTGCAGACTACTAGCGATCACTCTCCGCGACCGTCTCCACGCGGCCGAAGAAGCGGATTCCGAAACTCTGAGCGGCGTACATTCACTTTGTCGCACATGGTTCGAAGCTGGCGCCGCGCTCGCTACGTCATCACCCCTCCAACTAGAAACATTACCAGCGGCGCGGAAGCAAAGACTCAGTGCTTTGTACGGCGATGTCAGACGAGGGGTCGCTGAGTGCCTTAGCGAAATGTGGTTCAGTTTGGGTAAGGAAACTTTTGCGTTCGGTTTAGAAACCCTGGCTATCATTTATCCATGCCGAGGTATCGTCAACTTTCCGATTGCCTAGCCTAGCCTTTGCCCAATTTTTTTGAGACGACTTCCAGTTTAACCTGATTCAGCTGAGTACTAGTGTTTTACATAGAGCGACTGCCTATTGGACCTCAACCTATTCGAGCAACCCGTTATCAAACTCTGGCTTCTGACTTCCTGTAACTACTGCCAAATATGTTTAAATGACTGCTACGTTACTATAAATTCACATCGTGATAGCATGCTATAAGTGTTGATATTAAACGTTTCATCATTGTCCACAGATCATCACAAGCGTTCATTCATTCCGTGCATAGTGGGGCCTTTCTTAGAGGTCTCCTTCCTTAGAGACGAGGAGGTTCGGAATACAACCATACCGCTGTTCTTCGATATGATGCAGACGGAGTTCAGCCATAGTATGTTAAATGGTGAATCCGGTGAGTACATATTGGTGATGAAGATTTACGAAAAGTAATAATGAAAAAAAATATTAAATATTAACTGTACATATTTTTTTTTGCAGAGAGCCCCCTAAAAGACTTGGAAAGTGAGATGATCGACAAAGTAGATGTGCTAGTCGAACGGGGATGTGGTGACACTGTATGGCGGGCTCGCTTCGTGTCCCTATGTGGGGCACTATGTAGCGCCGCCCCCCTCCCGCTACGAACCTGCGCCGCGCAGCTCGTAGCCGCCGCCGCCCGGCAGCTGGACGCGCTGCTACAGTACCGCGCCGCCTCGCTGCGCTCCGCTACGCCGCACCGCATGCACCTCACCACCTGCGTGCTACACTTCTACCAGCAGATCGAGCGCCCACACATGTATATACGGTACGTGTAGTGATCACGGAGTAAGGAAAGATGAGCGGAGATGCCATTATGCAGGTAGGTCAGGCGCCTCCTTCTAGGTCAAATACGTATGGTGAGCATGACTAAAAATATCAGTTACGAGTGAACTAACGAAGCGTTGGGGTCCTTTAAGCCACCTGTCAACGATTTTTTACGAAAAATTGGCCGGTTCAAAAGAAAACGTACAAGGGCGGAAACGATAACGTTTCTCGTCTCCCGAACACCCGCATTGCGACGTGCTATTTTCTTAGGAGAGTTTACGTTATGTAGTAATGTACGTAGTGCTACGTTGCTACGATTTAGAGCAGCCACGCTACGCCGTAGCGTACATCCAAACAAATCTCAACCCTATTCCAATGTGCTAACAGCTCAATTTCCCTTACAGCTACGTCCACAAGCTAGCTAGAATGCACTTCGCGGCCCAACAGTGGGCTGAAGCGGGCCTCTCTTTGCGTCTTCACGCGAAACTGTTACAATGGAGCCATGACCCACTGCCGCCGCGGTTGAGACATCCCAATATGGAACATGATAGTCATACTACGCATCGGGAGTTGAAGGTATGTAGTATAAGTATTATGTTGAAATTATTGCTTTAAAGCGCGTAGTTTATCATATTCATCTGTGTTCAAATTTTGTATGGCAACGGATGTTTTGTTTGACTATGGCAAGAGTGATTGGTGAAGTTACGAATCTTGGTCGTTCAAGTAATGTAAATTTTATTTTAATATAACTTCGGATCTAATTTGTAAGTTGACTTTACTATGAGTATAATATATTGCCGGTGTTGCCCAAATTAACTCACAAAACTTACAGCTTTGTTTCAATGCTGTTTTGTAATTGGAAATAAACAACATTCAATATTACTGTAACACGCAATTAGTTGCAAATATTTTTTTGTTTTTAGTACCTTAAAAAATAAATACGTATGTTGTATATAAATATTGCTTTACAGGAATACCTCTACCTCGTTATAGCAGACTATTTAAACCGCGGCCGCCAATGGGAGTTAGCTGTCGAGATAGTCAAGGAATTGGTCTCAGTTTATGAAGAAGAAGCACTAGGTTACGGACCTCTAGCGGACTTACATACGCAGTTAGCGAGTTTGTATGAGGCTATGTTACGGACCCCAAGGTCTCATCCCGGGTATTATAGAGTAGTTTATCACGGGAAAGGATTCCCGGAGCTGTTGAGGACGCCTTATGTAAGTTTTTTCTATTGTTGTTTATTTGTGTATCAAAAAGTACCAAGATTTGTAGTCGCTTTCGAAGTAAAATATTTTACATTATAGTAAAAAACTATAGTATCGTTCTCACCAAACTCAATGCTGGCTTTGAACAACTTTGGGATACCCGTATATGAAAATTAGTTGCGAGCCGTCTTTAAGTTTGTACCTGTAAGAAAATTATTTAATATTTTTATTGCAAGTAAATTGCGTCATGATCTCATAAAAAGATGATTTCTCCTCTCTAAATGATATTCCTTTAATTTTTTAACCCTTTTATCTTCATAATATTTCTACTAATTTTCAGGGTTATATCTACCGCGGCAACGAATATGAACAACTGCAGGAGTTCAAAGACCGTCTGCTAGACGAGTGGCCTGAAGCTGAAGTGTTACCCAAGTTGGACCCGCCTGGACCGGAGATTACCGAGTCTGATGGACAGTGTATCCTTTTTATAAAGTTTCATTATAATATCCCGAAATACTGAAACGTTACTCAACTTTAAAGACGTCCCTAAACGTCGTTTTGTCGCAGCAAATAACTCAAGTGTGACAGTGATAGAATGATGTTGGAACAGCACTAAAAATTGATTGAAGTTTCAGTATTCAAAAAACATAGTTATTAAGGGGGTGTTCGGTACATAGCCACATTATTATTCAGAATGTATATCAAACAAATGGACGTCAATTCTACGTTGAGATATGAATATTATTTATCAACAAAAAAAAATATGTAAAAAACAAAAAACTATGTTTAACGTGGCTCCATTCAAGAACATCTGTGCACTAACAACTTTCAAAATCATTTACTCCTTTCTGTAATATCCTTAACACAAACACAGACCTACAAATTAACGCAGTCGAACCAGTGATGGGCGATAAACTAAAACGTTTATCCGGCAAGCCGATAGCCGAACAGATATTGCAATATTACAAGCATAATAATGTCGATAAATTCGAATTCTCCAGGCCTTTTCATAGAGCAGGTAACTCTACCATGAAAATATTTTAAATAAATGCGATAAAATTTAAAAGACACGCTGCAACGACTCTGATTTGAACATAAATTAGAGGAATTTGGCATTTGTTTTATCGATAAAATATATCGATATGGATAAGTGGTGAAATTGTTTATGTGTAAATTATTATACCTTGTTTGTTCGCAGAAGAGTCCCTGGATGGTTCATCAGACGACCTATCGAATCAAAATGAGTTCGCTACCCGATGGCTCGAAAGGACTGAACTAGAAATTAGCGAGAAATTGCCAGGTATGACTCCAAAATACTAAATCTGACCTCGAATATTTTAGTTGAACTTTAAAAGAAACTTGAACCTTTTTTTGGAAGATCTATATAATAACAACTGATTTCTGTCCTCACCGTCATTTTCTCAAAATGTATATCTGGACAAACTAAAATTATAAAATGTTTCCCACATTAAAATTAATTTCCATGTAACCATGTATTATGTATTGGACCAATTAGCCGAAACGATTTTCTAAACTCGTAAACGTTGTTAAAAACGTTTTTAAAAATGTGATTTTTCGATAGGGTGAAGGCCAAACGTGATAGAATATCTTGATCGAATCTAACCTATGAATGACATCGTGTCTAAGTGAGCCTTGTTATAAGTTTTTCTTGGCCAAATGTGTTAGACACAAACAAACAATTTATTTTCGCCCTTTCCCGCAGGAATTCTCCGCTGGTTCCCAGTAGAATCGCAACGTACTTACGAGGTATCCCCCATATCGGCCGCAGTGGAAGCGCTGAAGGACACCAACAGACGACTCAAGTCGCTCATCATTGAGGCGAGAGGACCTGATGCACCGCTGCATCCGTTGACTATGAGGCTTAGTGGTAAGTTACTGGAGAAATACTCCCTGAAATATATAAAAAAGTGTTTTTATCTTGGATTTCAATGACTGAGAAAAGGTGAAGGGACACATCGTTGAGGAAATTTGGGGTGGGCTGAACCTTGGCGTTGAGAAGAGCTGGTGATAATGATGATAAAATATAGATTGACTACTTTCTGACCCCGGCTTTTTCCATGAGAAAAAACATGAGCTACTTCCTTCAACAATCTTATAAAATGTTAGCCTATCGCCTTCGTTGGTAACTACACTGTAACATGTTTTATGTTGGTGGTTATAATACGGAATACTCTTATTTGAGACACTATATTTTTTTATCCAGCATATTTGTTACACTTATTATTTGCAAATAAATGATTTACATTTCTCTTAGAATTCAGTTCCACATCATAGAGTCTAGAAAGCTGACGCACCTTTTCTTTACAATTATTTATGCAATTTAAATAGTGCATATTTTTAACCGTTTTATTTGTGTACAGGTATCCTAGACCCAGCGGTCCAAGGCGGCATAGTGAACTACGAGCGAGCATTCCTAACGCCGGCTTATGAAGCAAGACATCCCGACCACGCGACCTTACTCGCTGAACTGAAGGACCTCATTGCTGACCAGATACCGCTGTTGAAGTTTGGTGAGAAATGAAATATTATCGCCTGTTTTCCTTAAACAGATGAGTCAATTCATCATCTGCCTAGCCTTTTCATAACTATGTTGGGTCGGTTGCGGATTCAGCTGAGTACCAGTGTGCCACATGGACCGACTAACTATCTGACCTCCTCAACCCAGTTAACTGGCCAATCGACGTTTTGTAGGACGTATGCGTTGCACTATTGCTATCAGTGTATTATTTTTCCTCCTACAAAAAAGTCGGTCACCGATAATCGGACGTGGCTGGGCAGGCTAAGTATGGTTGTCAGACTTTCGGGCTTCTAAAAATGTTGAAATGACAACCTGGAACTATGTATTTTTACAGGATTGGACGTACATGGTCAGCGAGCACCTCCCGAGCTAGAAGAATTACATGCGCATTTACTGCGCTGCTTCCGACGAGTGCAACAACATGTGCATCAACGATACGGACGGAAGGTATTATATATACCATCTCTAGTAATACTTGCTTCTGTTAGCATCATCAGGTTTCATATGCATCCTAAGGGGCCTATTTCCCACATCTGGGTAAAAAGTAGCTCTTGTTCTCGATTAATGGGCGGTCTAACGCTGAAAATTATTCGAAATCGATCCTAAAATAAATGAGCGTGTCCAGTCAGCCAAAGAAACATTCGTTCGCCTTTTTAAGAGCGCTATTACAAAATCGAATTGCTCAGTTGTAGGTAAATTAGACGATAGCCGGCAGCACTTGCGCATGTGTGCGTCTAGTGAAATACGCAACGCACACCTGCGGACCGCCACGCGGCACAAACAAACTTGAGACTTTGCCACTTTTTTCCGAAATAATTTATTGTTTTTATAGTTTATGAAATATTATTTGTACCGATGAATTTTATAACCTAGAATAGCTCGATTGAGTTACAATAAACAAGTAATCGTTTACAATTTTTAAATTATTTAATCGACAACCAAACTTTTCACCATGTTTATCAATTATAAGTAATTGATTTATAAAAAAACTAAAATCTATAATTCGTCTTCCATGTATTGTATCTTCATTTTCCTGCAACAATGAAAACTAGGAATGTAGATAGTTTATTAAAACAAATATGTCACGTATACCTTTTGCGGGTGACAAAAAATACTTACCATATTATTTGTACTGGTATTCAATTGAGTCTGATAGTCTGAATTAAATATGCTTTCATTATCCTGCAAGAATCAAAGAAGTCCAATTACATTATCATGCAACAGCGAAACTAACGACGATGACATTTACGTACATATTTCTTTATAACCAACATCAAAAAAAAGAGAACCCAATCTATAACATTTTCGAATTAGAATATCATGGCCTAATACTTATGTATATTACATTTCAATCAGATCATTATAACTAATAAATAAAATAAAACTCACTAGTATCAAAACGTGTTGGATGCGTAGGTTGCGCTATATTTTTCGAACTCTGGCGAGTTTACGCGGCGCAACAGCGAGCGATACGTCCCTCCTCGGTAAGCGCCTGGCGCTGACTAAAGTTGAACACCGCGCGTCACAAGATTTATATTGATTTTTGCATTGCAAACAAAAATTATTTTAAAATATTGTTTTACTTTTAAATAGACCAATTTTTTTTTTCAAGCTTTATAACAATACCACCTTAATTATTAAATGTTTTTTATTTGAATTTGGATTATACTTTCATAGATAAAAAATATAGTTTCGTACGGAAAATTGTCAGTAACTCTCAGTTTTATAGAATTATTTTTGGTGTAATACTGTATGAATTGTAATAAATTGATTTAAGCACTTCCAAGTACAAGATATAGTTGTATCTTGAACATTTTTATAAATGGTTAAATTGCTATATCCTCGGAGTACCGAAGCATCAAAAGATACCCAAAAGCAACATTTTATGAAACATCCTTTGCAGAGACAAAGATTTTACTGATGTACGTGGACAAATTAAAATATTTATTTAATACACTTTCAAGATAAATGATCAAACTTTCTGAATCTTATTTTTGTTTTTTTATTGTGACTATATCCAAAGCATCAAAACTCGTATAAAACGTTTAAATTCGCGAAAATTTGTGATAGCCCTCTTAATATTAGTGGGATAGTATAGATTTTGGGGTGCTCATTTCAGATCTGTTGTCAGTTTATTTTCTCTTGATGAATGGAAATACATTATCATCATGAATATAAATTAACCATTGTTTTTCCAATAGAACTGTGACATAGAAGTGGACTCACCCGAGGTGCAGCTTCGCATGCCGTTCCGCGATAGTTTCCAAATGGAGAACAACAACACGAACAATAATAGGATATCTGACATTTCTACTGGCACTGAGTAAGTACAACAAGAGATAATTTAAATTAGTTACATATTCACGCATCTGGATAAATAGCCTATAGTCTCCGTCGACAAATCGGCTATCTGACACTGAAATCATTTTCCAAATCGGACAAGTATTTCTTCAAATAAGCACCATCAAGCAAATGAAGTATCAAAGTTTCTAATATTAGAATCTAATAGATTCTGTCGAATATATGTTTATGGTCGTATCTCATTGCAATATCTTTTTCAGGACTTCATCAAAGGGAAGATTTTTCAGCTTCAACGCTGCTATTAATCCTCTGTCAAGGTAGTTTTTGCTTTATTTATATGCCATTTGTATGTAAGGACTGATGAATTGCATACTAATATATTTTATTTTTATAACTTAGTAGAAACAGCAGTACTGGTGTTGTAAGCCGCTTTGCGACGCTACAAAATTCGCCAGGAAGACGGAATAAAAGGAATTTGAGAAAGGTAGGTACTCTCAGTTTTTTAGCATATATTTTTGACATGTTTTAAGGCTTATGCACTCTGCGTTTTTTAGGCGCATCGTCGCTCAACGTCCCAACACTAAACTTTAATGTCAAAATGTGTTAGATTATTGCAAATATTTTCAATGTATTCAAATTAAATTAACAAATTATTTACCTAAAATGAAATCAATTTAAATAATAACAAAATTAGGAACATCAACTTTACCAACATAAACTTCATCCACAGAGTGAAGTCGGCACACAAGCGAGCGGCAGCCAATGGTACACCTCGCACTCAACACCGAACGGTTCCCTCAACAACAGCTCAACAACACTGACCAACAACAACTCAACAACTAGCGTGGCGACTATCAACTCCGATACTTCGGCGTCCCCACTGCGGGAACTGCGGCAAGAGGTGAGGCAACTTACTAAGGTCAGTCGATACAAGAGTTCTATATGTGTTGTTTGTACTTAATTGTGTCTAATGGAAGTTAACATTTTTTCGGAGTGTTGGCCGCACCAGATGCAGTTCTAGTAACTGTGGTTTGTGATAGAATTTATGTCATATTTATATGGAAAGGTTTAGATTTTTTAATTCACTTTTTCCTTCCTTTACTGGTATTTTTTTAACCGACTTCCCAAAAAGGAGGAGGTTCTCAATTCGTCGGGATCTTTTTTTTCTAAGTTCGTGTTGTATTTTCGGTTTGTTGATTTTTCAGTCTTGTTTTTCAGTTTGCAACTGATTCTTAAAGTGCATTCAGCATTCGAATCAGTTATTCATTCAGTCAATGTGTAGCCAAATAATATAAATGAGTTAAAATTATCGCTTCGTTCGTCCATGATCTTTAATAACCATAAGCCATTATCATTGTAACACCTGTCGAAACATTGGGGATAGTTTACGAAGTATATGAATAGATTTCATTATGGGTTACTTCCATTCAAGCTATGCAAGTTATTAACCAAACACCAACATATATAATTTAATATTCCACAATGCTTTTGCAAACCATGGGATTCCTCTTTCGAATTGAATTGATTTGGCTTTGGTATAAACTTTCCTTCTGGTCATGTATTTATTACTTGGAGTAAAGGAAAGTTAAATTCCGTCCAAAGATTTAGCGAATCGACTAAAGATCATCCGTTTGCCGAGTCTTACCAGGTCAATTTTATTCGAAGGAGGAATAAAAATCTAAATTGATCATACCTTATTATTTTCCTTTTATACCATCTCCTTTCAGCCGTCACCATTTTAATATATTGATATTAGAAGCATGACAGAATTATAGATTAAAATGGTGCCATTGGCCATTCATTAATTCTATTAATTTTCCCCAGGTTGAGTGTATTCATGAGGAGGTCGCAATAAAAAAGTTTATTCTTAGGGTAAAAGGATTTTTTTATATATTATCCTGTTCGTAAGCTGCATTTGGTGCGGCTTGGCTTACAATTTTATAACACATGTTTCTAACTCTTGTTCGAAATGCCAACACACTATAATATGGTAACACAATGGCTAACTAAATTGCCAGGCTTAAAAAAATAAGAAATAATTATTTTAATTATATTTTTTGGCGCTTTCTCAAATAACTGGAAATCGACCAATATTTACATATCGATGTCGATACTCACGCGCAAGCGAATTGTTTCAACAGTTAATATAACTTAAACTTAATATTCACTAACGTGATTTTGCTGATTGCTTTGCTTTTCGGCCGATTTTTTATTTTATTTATAAAAGATTATCACTTTTACTGTCTCCCCAAAAAACCCTTATCAAAAAGTCTGTGATTGTCTGTATTTTCTAACGTCATAAATGTGAAATTCCTTTCTGGTTTTATTATATTCCTAGATGTCCTTTTGAAAATAGAGTTGACTCCTTTGAAATTCTTTCTATTTATCGACTTTATCCCCAAAAAAAAAAATTTAGTCAAAATTATAGTATAAGACATTCGCTTACCAGCTGGTGACGGAACGTCCGCTCCGCGCGGAAGTGGAGCGCGAGCGACGCCTGTCGCAACGCACTAGCTTGATCACCTCCTCCGCACCACCCTCGAATCGAGACTCTATGGGTGAGTGTATTAAAAATATATGTATATTTTTCTCATTTCCCAAGGGCTTTCGCTTTTTTGCGTTATTTTTTTTTTGAAGATTTTTAACACCTAATATCATTAACTCGTGCTTTTTGTAGCATTTTTTACTTGCTACAATAATTGAATTTTAGTTTAAAACATTAAAATACTTGTCACTTTTTTGAAAAGTTCAGCAACCTGAATCATACATAATTATGTAATTTATCACATAATAAAATATTATGAAGTGTAATTTCGATAAGTGAACGAATAGAAGTGATTAAGCGAAAGCCCTTCATGTGTAGCAAGAAGTAGCTGTAGATTGTTATTTCTATTGGTTTCCCTATTATACTGAATAGTGTTTCGTTACTACAAATATGTATTTAGATCCTGTGCCTAGGTAATCTTCTTTAGTAGAAGTAGTTTTGAAACCACTTATCACCATAAATATACCTTATTCGTTATGATTAAATCGAACTAATTTATTGGTATTATTCCTAATCTAAATATGAATACCGAAAGTTCTATGTTATTTTTCATTATCAAAGAGAGCAAGATTTTACATTATCAAAGTATAATTAAGTACAAAAGTGTTGATAATTTATATTGTTATTTAATCAGCAGACATGCGAAATGAGAATTTGAATATAAGTTTATAAAATAAAATATATAAACTCAAACTCTTTGTCTACGACTATTCAATTTACGATTTCTCTAATAACTTCTCAAAAACAGGAACTACAGACTCAAATCAAGAAGAGGAAGAGCCCCCACCCCTACCAAAGAAATACGCCCACCGAAGCATGGACCTTGAGAGCGATACAAACAACAACGGGGAATCGAACCCGCTCCCTCCCAGACACAACTACGACACCGTGTTTCCGCCGCGAGGATCATTCTTGTACAACTCTATAGCGAATAGAAGAAACACGAATAATGAGAAAGCCCCTACACCACCTCCGAAGAAAAGAAACGCACAATAAGGTATTCAGTATTTCAGGTATTTCTTACAAGTTTATTCTCTTCACTGTCAACGATGCAGACACAATAGTTAAACATTCGGTGTGTATATCACAGACTCATTGGCCAGTGAAGTTATTATAATTGGTTATATATATATATAAATAGGGTAATTTTTGATGTTTATTTTTATGAGGCTTTATGTCAAAAACTTTCAGTCCTAAGCAAAACGAATAGTTTATTTTTATAGGACTCCTGAAAATTACAATAATAATCTTTGTTGGATAAATACGGTATAGCGATAAGGGCGTCAAGAATGATTAGTAAGACGCGAACAAAGTATTTGAAATGGCTATTTTAGAAAAATAAGTAAATTGAATCACCTATTTGAAATTTAGAAAGATTGTGTGATGATATTATTTTTTTTAACCAGTTTAGGCCAGTTAGTCAAGCCATCGATTCGAACCGAAATCATCGAGTCGAAACCAGACAAATAAATGATATTCCAATTTAATCATTTAATTTGAACAGGCTTCAAACTTTTATTTTGGGACTAACACAAATTATACTTGACACTATCAGTAAGTCATTTATATCTTGAAGACAGGCAATAAATAAAATCAACATAATATTTAACTGATAAAGAACTTATAATAAGCTATACAAAATTAGTCTTTATTCCGTTTACATAGGGCATATTCCGGCTTATTTAGTTGAAAATGCTTAGCTATGTACTGTACTTATATACAGTTACCAATCCTAGACAGGTTTTGCTTATAGCTGTCAAAATATATATCTCAAACTACAGCAAGGCAAAGTATTATGAAAATGATGAAATTAAGTTATTTTCCAGAAGAAAGAAAAATCTATAAGAACAAAATAAATGATTTAGTATCAATTGCATTTAAATAAAAGTAAAACCTTTTTTATGGTTAAAGAAAAATCAAGGTTTTTTTTTTCTTTTCTTTTTTTGAATTTGCTAATTTTATATCCAGTGAGTTAATGATAAGACAGCTAGAATTACAAAATTCCACCGAAAAATTTGAAATATTTAAATCGTGTTAACTATTTTTACAGTTGTTTACCTATTATACTAAAATAATAAGAAATGATATTTTTGTGATATTAAAAATTCACCAGATGCCATTGACCCAAAGTTTAAAATAAATATTTTGAAAAAGATGTTACCGAAATGCATTATTTTAAGGAAATTACTGTTTGAGATAAGCTTAAATAAGCTTTATTTTATAGAAATTAATGTATTTTTAAAGGATTTTTTAAATCAGATATTATATTCTGATATATTTATGTATCACGAAAATAAATTGATTTATAAATAGGCTATCAGTATTTTTTTATTTATACGTAATTGTTGCATAGATTTAAAAATGTTTTGGTTAATTTCACTCAAAATTGGCGCCATATTTTTCAAAGCAAGCGAATTCTTAGATTTAAAAGACTGTCGTATTTCATAATTTTTTTATAGTTCATTTTATAAAAAATGCTTAATGATTTTGTTATTTGTGCCAAATTGTACAAAAAAATATAGATCATTCCGATCATTCATTACATCTACTTATTGTTTCTGTTATTATAAAGATTTAATCTAAACAAAAATGAACACATTATTACCATTTTGCGGCCATAAGTAGCACCAAATATACAAAATATGGGTTTTGTATAACAATATTATTATTGTATAATATTAGATACATAAGTCGATTTATTTGACACTAATGTGTAAGTTATAATAATAGTGAATAGATATTAATTTTGTATACAGTCGGTTACTGTCAAATGATTTCAGACAAATTATGTGGTTGACTGTACACCATTTTGTTATTTATTATTTGATAAATAAACAGATCAAACTAGTTTAAGTGAAGTGTTTATTTATATATTTTGTAGCATTTTGATGATTTTAAACTTGTAGTTTTAATTTTAAGTTACTGTTGATTTTTCTTTCGTAAATCGCGGGGCGTGCCGTTTATAAGGAACAAATATATTTTTATTCAATTTTATAATATTACGTAGGTACCTACCAATATAAAGACGAAATTGTACTGGAAAAAGTAGTTCAAATAAGAATAATAAAAAATGTCTTCCTCTTTTATAAAAATGTATCAACATTTATAATAAAAATATTGTTAAATGTATCGTTCCGCGGCCATACCACACCAAATATACGATTGTTGTGTTTTGTATAATATTGTATTGTATATTATTAGATACATAAGTATATCGATATTATTGTGTACTCACGGCGCAATAGATTATAATTATTACCAGCAATAAATAAATATTTTACAGATAATATAGATTAGTTTATTTTGATCCTGGTTGCCTTACACATTGAACCTGTAAAATCTATCTAGAAGACCATACGAATGTGTACTTATAAATACATAGATCTTCAAGATGAAACTTTAATATTACGGCTTAACACACAAGTACAACAAGGACAAACTATTTGACAAATGTCGCTAGAAGGCTCTAGACGCAGGCTATTTTTAACAGGTCCTTCCGGCAATCAATGGCATAGGCTTATAATCAGCAGGGAACATCTTACAGTGGCTAAAAATCATCCTGCATCATTTTATCAACAATAAATTAATAAAGATATTATACTAAACCATTGCTTGCTGAATATGGAAGTCATCCTTTCTTACTACGAAATACCAAAAAATATGAAGTAGTGACCCGTTGAAATCACGCTTACGAGGTCAATAACCGTCGCAGTATAACAATTTCGTAAAAAAAACTATGTCAACATAAGCGATGTTTACAGCCATTGTAAAATGTATGATCTGCAAATAGAGCCTGAACTGTTTACCTACTGAAATGGTAACCCTAATGTAATTAGTAGCTCGCGTAACTTATGGATACTAGTTCGAACCAGTTTGGTAGTAAAAATGTAATAGATAATATATGTATGTAGGAATCTAAGTAGATGCCTAATAGTCTTGAACTAGGGTTTGTTTATTTCACCATTGGTCATAAATTATGTAAGTAGGTATCCTGACCGCGTGGGTCTGAGACACGAAGAAGTAGCGATGGGACCCCATTGCATCGACTAACACGTGAGTTTTTAATACCAAATGCCACCTTAACGGCCAGTTTCTTGATCAAAAGTTAAAGTTAAAGTAATGTCTAAAGTAAAAGTAACGGTCAAATTCGTTTTTTCAAGGCTAAAGTGACAGCAAAACTAATAGAAAAATTGAATTTGACCGTTACTTTAACTTTAGACATTACTTTGACTTTTACTTTGGCTTTAACTTTTGATGAAGAAACTGGCTGTTAGTCAGTAAAAGTCAGAAACTAAGAAGGGATAATTAGTAGAGAGAGAAGGTTTTTTTGAATCGCTACTTAATACAAGAATGATGGCTATCCCTAAAATCCTGTAACTGGGTACCTACCCATGTAAAATAAATGCGGCTCCCCACGCATCGCAAGCGTGATCAAGGCAGTAGGTAAAGTATGACAGCAAACTTAATTATATTTTAACCACACATTAACCCTAGAAAGATAATCTGCGTAAAATTTACGCATGCATTTTTTTTAAATTGCTATATCTTTTTAACTAGCGCGAATTCATAGCTGTGCGTTTATGACATTTCATTTGTCGCTGGGAGTAACCGAATGGTGTACGTTTCAATAAGGTAAGTGCCACCAATTTTGAAATATAACGACCGCGTGAGTCAAAATTACGCATGATTATCTTTATCGTGATTTAGACGCCCCTACTTTGCAGAGATATTTGCGAGATAATATCTCTAATATATTACCAAATGAAGTGCCTGAAACACCCGAAGACAATGACTGTGAGCCAGTAGCGAAAAAACGATTTTTTTGTACCTTTTGCCCTACTAAAAAAAGGCGAAAAGCAAATGCGTCCTGCAAAAAATGTATAGGAAAGTGATATGTCGTGAGCATAACGTTGATATGTGCCAAAGCTGTTTGTAACTTACTTTTATGTAAATTTATGTTCCTATACTATAAGATAAGCTAATTGTTGATATTTTCCTAAAAAACAGACCGATTATTAGAAAAATAAATTAGTTATCACTTGAAAGAGTAAGTGTTATATAATTTCACTGATTTATAGAAGAGGTTTAGATTTTTGATGTTTTTTTTAATATAAACAAATAAGTTAAAAAAAATATCTGCAGTTTTAATAATTAGAATATATGTGTATAAATAATAAAATATAATTTATTAAAATAAACTAATAAACCTAGAGCTACATCTAATTGTATTACATGCGTCAATTTTACGCATGATTATCTTTTCCGTAGTACAAAATATGATTATCTTTCTAGGGTTAAAGACCTTCACCTACATTGATAAAGAAACTGTAAACATAGTGTCAACTTTTCCATTATTGGTAAAAAAACAGCGGCAAAGAAATAACATGACATAGGCTCCTACTATACAAAGGTATATGAATAATCTCGGCAATTTTTTTTGTCGTCACAAATCTCAATAGCAATAATATTATAGTATTTGTGAAAGATTCACTTCAATTTCCCGGATAAACAACAGTAGCCTACGTGCAAATTAGATCAACATTGGTTCAGCATTAAGAACCACGGGTTAACAACCTATTATTAGATAACTAATGAAGTAAGTAATAAACGAATAAATAATTAACTCGTTGATTTCATTACTTTGTAAATAAATATTAAAATTGTGCAACGTTTTATTTTTAAAATTGGAGCAGTTCTTATCAGTTATGGTTGTTCATCTCAATTGTATCATAAAAAGACTAAAAACGGATTTAGTAGAAAAATATGTAGGTTTAGGTTTTAAACCCCAACTTTTGGGTCATATTTTGAAATCCCCCCTGACCTGACTCTAGGGTTCCCTGACTCAGTTTTGTCTAAATGGAAGTTTCGTGTTTAACTTTCGTATTTTATTTACACAATCATTATTAGAATATACCTACTAATTAGCTGTAAGATACAAACAAATACGTGTAATATAGTGTACCCAAAAATAGAAATAATATCAGGACTTATAATATTGAACAATATTAATGTGGTAGGTAAATCAAATTGGTATTGACTCAGGTAGGTATCGTCATATATGCATAAATATTATTGTCCCGTGATATAAATAGCTTTTCTAATTAATTTATCTCAGAAACTGTAATTGGTTATTCTAAATAATATTTCATAATGACTAATGCAATTGAGATATAAGAGGAATAGGAAAAACCTCAAAATGTCATTTACTAATTGTCATTTGGCTACATAAATTTGATTGCGTAGAATTCGAAGAAAATATTAAAATAGTTTTGAAATTAAGAATTTTCAATATACGACCACGGTAGCAAAATTTTCTGTAAAGAGATTATTCTGCTGCGCATGACAAATTATATTCCACAAGCATTTCGGAAACAGATACAATCTCAACCCCTCACTCTCTTAGCCCGACGGGAAGGCAATCCGATAGGAGGGAGACCATGCGCAGGACCGACATTTAAAAGTTCTCTGGGCTGCTTTATGGACGCTAGGTACTTGAAACCCATAAAAATAAGTTTTGTAACCTGAGATCTTCCAATGACCCAAAGACGCAGGGCTCTTCACTCCAACATACCTAATCTCTTTACCTGAATGCATTAACTGTAACATGTTAATCAAACTTCAGTCTAGATTTAGACTAGCTTTGCTAGACGGTTTTATCTTGATGGCACAAAATTCACATAAATAAAATAATCTTTATGTAATTCCTCTAGATTAGTTATGCTTTTGTGTCATCTTGTTAAGAGATGTCCTATAAAACCCCGTTATTTGTATTGTGACTAGATGATTTCAGTTAAGGATTGATTGGTTGAGAATATTCAATCAATGAATCTAAAATGAAGAACATGGTCGAGATAAATCAATGAAATAATTCTCAAAAAATCATACCTGTGACTACTAATCTGTCTACTAATACTGCCTATCAATAAAAGGCTTCAACTCACATAGGTACTAAAATCCCCAAATAAAAATCCTAACTTATGCTGCAAAAAAGCCGTTCTAAAGAACTGTTCAACTATCAGCGGCCTTAAAACAACTGAAGGGCGCTATCTAACTCCACTACTTAACCCATTCAACACCAGCGTGAACATTTTACTGCAAAGTGACGTCATTCATGAACTCCATTTGACACACACGTGATGGCTCTCTCATTGAAATCTCTGCATGATTATCATAATGACGTTTGTTCGTCTTCTAAGAACAAACAATCGCCCCTTCCCAAGTTACCGCGGAAATCTACCGCGAAACTGTTTATTTAAGATTTATATTATTTTCGGAAACATCTAAAAACAGCGTGGTACACTCACTGTTTAGATAAAACTGATTGTTAATTTTGCAATGTAGTTTCAGAAGTTCTAGGTCGGGTTGCATGACTGAAAAAAATGTTAGTTTTTTTTTTATTCAGTGTCAATGTTCTCGTATACGGTAATTAAATTAATTTGGAATCCTTCCAAAATCTTAGTTAATTTTAGAGTAAATATCAAAAAGCATTTATTCAAAGTAGATTGGAAAACACCACTTTCGTGGAACGTCAAAATTACATGGCACAGCCCTTCTTGTGTGCGGGGCAGAAGAAGTGGTGGAAAAAACTCCCCAGCAACATGGAATACCTGAGTAAGATCTCGAATCGATCGAAGGCCAGATCGTTAAAGAAACCCCACATCTAAAGTGCAACGAATCTTCAATAGCTACAATTTCAATGATTCATTCACTAATCTCCTTAGTCGTTAGCTGACGTGTGTCATATCCTGCCAAGATTTGTGATGAGTAAGTGCAATCTTAACGCGACTAATAGGGCAGTCCTGGTCTTTCCTATATTCCTTGGATCCACGCGGAAGTGTACAATTTATTTAAGTACTGATTTGCTCATTGTGAGTCTGAGAACTGTTTAAACGATTGAAAGAAAACAGATTCTTTCGCGGACGGTTGCATGATGAGATTTCTTATGAATTTCTCGGCAGTTATTGTCTATTTTAATCCCTCAGCGAAAGGGAGTATCAGATTAATTTCAACAACTCACCATTGTTTCTTCTGGAACATTTTAAAGGCCGCTGAATCGTTCAGATTATCACAGTTCTTAATTTACTAGTGAATCTTCTAACAATTACATGTTATCGTGTAACGTATCTCGTGATTCATTCATGTATGCTAGACGGCACGCTGATAATCTCCGTCTAGCTTGAATGAATAAGTCGTGACGTGCAGTCACATGGCTTCTGACAGTGTGCTTTAAGATTTCATAGGTGTATGTTTACAGTATTGTTTGTGTTAGATTTAGACTGTCTCGTTTAGACTGCTTCTTTGATCCAAGTAGCCAAGCGCGACTGTGCTCAAAGTTTGGGCTCCCGGATCGGTCCGCAATCGTTTGATGGGTTTTGAGTAATTTTCACAAAGCAGCCCGGAGATTGGAAGTTGGTGGGTGTTACACCCGTGTATTGGCGAGCACATCAATATTAGTCCCGTATGAACTACAAAATGACTAGAGGAGATGTCATAACGCAATAACACTTGCGGCTGTTCAAATTTGTAAACCTAAAAATCTTCGACCATCGAATGATCGAATGATAATGATTGAATAGAGAGCGCACCTGTGACTTCACAAATGCTGGTACACTATAATAATATGTCTGATCAGCTAGCTGATCTTAGATGGATAATATAATAGCCCCCATGGTCGATAGTAATATTATGCCTAATTGATAAGTAAGTTTAGTCATTTTAGACACGAGCCTACGTTGTTCATGATATTTGTATTATGGATGTATTTTTAAAAGAGACCCATAACATTGTTTATTTTCAAGATAGTCAAGGAAACACCGGCTTGATCTATTTTTAAAAGTTAACATTGACGTATTAAAGTTCTTCGGTAAAACCATTAATGGGTAGTTAAACAGATAATTCGATTTTCCCTTCCTCATTTAATTATACCTGTCACTTATTTCCCTATGTATTACTGAAATGAAAAATTTATTTTACACAAGATTGCATTCAGTTTTGTCTCCTAGGTTATGTCTTACTTAAAACCCTGAAGTGGGTTGCACCATACCTATAACTAACAATTATAACGTTAACGGAACTAAACATCAATCACCGATTTTTGCCTATTGGACAACAATTTGACGTTTGGCTATTGTTGTACCTCTATGTTTCTACTCACTGTAAGTTTCAGAAGCCTGTGTTGATTAGGTGCAATTAAACGATTTTTTAAGCCTATGCGCAAAATATGATGACTTTGTAATTTTCAGATACAAGCTATCTGGTGCATGGTCGCGTGGCTATTTCGTGGTTAAATAGTATGATTGTTTTGCAGTCAGTATTTAAAGAGGTATTTTATTTTATAATCTTTCGAAGTTTTATGACATTATGAATGGAATTAAACGGCTATTTTTATTTAAATACTGTAAGACTAGTAGTGTGACCAATTCTGTGTTGAAAAAAGTGATAGCAATATAACATGTACAGCTTGGCAAAAAAGAGTGTGGAATAAATGAGGTCAGCACTATCGCACCTGTGGCAACCGGAATACTACGATTCACAGATTTTGATATTTGTTATTTTTGGAGATATTCAATCTTAAGTAGGCGATGTCCCTTGGACACTTCAATGTCCAGTATTAACGATGTTAACAATTTTTATTTGATTTTGATTTTTAGTTCCAACTGTCACCGCGTCAGACTCTTTTTTGCCAAGCTGTAGGTAGATACCTAATATGTGTATTTAAGAAATAATTGATATAACTAGCTACTTACTATACGAATTTTTCAACTTCATAAACATTACAGAGATAAGAGCAATTATTTTATCAAAGCAATTTGTAAATTAATGCGAGCGTAATTAAGTATGTTAATTAATCATAAAGGAGCAATTATAAATTGCCTACTTAGGTAGGTAAAGCTACTTATAAAACTGTGGACGAGTGCAAGCGTTTTCGTTTAAAAGTGTGCGCAGTCAACGTGATGTTATTAGATTATGTTAAGCAATTCGGCAAGTTAGTTTGTGATAAATTCTAAGTTGGAATGCCGTGACGTAAATTATTTACTTAGTACTAACATAATTTTAAAGCGATACCTACACTATTTCAAAGTATGTATAGGTAGTTTTTTGGTCAAATACTACCCATGTCATATCGCAGGCAGAAGGTAGGTATCTACTGGCTAATTATATAACCCTGCTGCCAGAGCTAACGCGGCAATAACACTGAAAGCTCTAGAAGAAATAAAGTTTCAGTATAAGTCTGTCATTCCCTCCCGCTGCACCTACAGCGAATGGGTCATTTTGATGATTTCCCAACTCCAAAAAAAGTTCGACCCAAGTTTGATGAAAAGGCCAGACATGACAATGCAATATTTCATTCGCTACAAATCGTCATAATAAATACTTTAAGGTAATTTTCATGACAATTACCGCGCGTAGTAATTACCGAACCCACGTGGTATTGTTGTTATTATGAATCCACTTCTACTCTGTTTGTTTTGTTAAGCCAAAGTAAATCCCCTATTTAAGTTGATAAATCCCCTATTTAAGTATTAAGCAAGGTTTTATGTGTCCTTAAGGGATCTGAAAGTTCACACATATCAAATATGGCCAAAATTTTGATAGTGGAAGCCCGTCTGAATCGAATCCGAGACCAACAAAGTACCAAACAGTTGCTTAGTACATTACCCGTAACAAACGCGGTATATCGGGTGTGTCGTACCTAATCACATTAAATTAAATACGTTAATATGCTGGTTAATATTCGTTGATTAGTACAAAGAAAAAAATAAAATACAAAGTAAACAGAATATAAATGTGCAAACAACGAAAATTCTCTCTTGAAAACTGACAGCTGTCAACTAGTCAAAACATTCGATACTCCTAACTTTATCTCTGCTTTACAAATGATGTTGTAAATTATGAAAACTAAAAATGACTCCTGTGGCCAAACCACATACCTATTCGCCATAGAATATCATAAACTATATGTGATAGGGTTTAATGTGATTAGGTACCTACGACACACCCGATATACCTAATAGATATAGTTAATGCATATTCATATTTGTTAAGTGACTGGAACGTTAATCTCCTTAACCGGTTACTGGTTAGGTTAGCCTAAGCCCTTATTTGAAAAAAATATGTTTGTGCTTTCAAAATTGGCCAAATTCTCAAAGAAAAACATTCTCAATGAAAACTAGCATCTTTTCCCTTAACAAAGAAATTGGTCCCCATAATCTTCCCTAAAAACCTTCAAACTCCCTAAAACGAAGCCGCGACCTGCCTTACTTAACCACTAAACTTAATACAAATCACATGAGCGATACCCGTAGAAGCCATGTTTACATATCAAACAACAATTCTTGCATATAAGACGCATGCGCTAATTCCGACAACAGTGTTCTTGCGTCCGCGATCCGCATCAAACGCATTCGCGCGTGTGCCGTCGCGACGAACGCACGCGTTGCATTATAGTGACTCGAAGTGGCTGTAAGCCAAAAATAGTGTATTTTCGGATCTTGTAAAATTGTGAGTATTATTGTTGATATGTATTGTTTTTGTTTGTGATTGTCAAGAAAACATATGATTCTGAGGATTCTGTTTTTTAGTGATTTTTTTCAAATTCAATTTTTTGAGAATTCAGTGACAATATTCAATTTGTAAATATTAGGGGTCAAAAAATTTAATAATTTTCATAAAAGAGGTGGCAATAAAAATAGGGTACTTGGTTGCTGAAAAAATATCCAAGTGCAACAAATTGCATAAAAAACAGGTATTTCATTCATGAAAACAATACCGTTTTGTTGTTTTCCCAACAAAGATTATGTAAGCTGTTATTATTGTTCCTTTAACATACAATACATTATTATTTTCGTATTAATATTAAAGGGCTGATGCATTTCTTAGGCTAAGTCATAAAAAATGTCATTTTTCATATGAGGCTAATAAAAATATATCAACGTTTCATGTAAAGCGTATGTCATTAAATATCTGAATTATTTTACATACAAATAAATAAATATCAATAAGTTTTCCCAAATAAACTAATTTTAAACACAAATAATTTCTGAAACGACCTTTATATTTGCAGCACTTCAATAAAAGCCAAAGACACATTCATAAATTAAATACTGTATACTTCAGCAAAGTCCTTCATGAAAGAAAGAATGGATGCCTTGAACTTAGTCTTGAACGAAGATTGGCAGCTTGCCTGGCCCTGAAAAGTTCAGCCGGCCATCCGCATTGATTTTCTGCGAAAGCTTAAACAATGCTTTGTTTGTAAATATAGTTTTTCAGAGTTACCTTGCAAGGCCTTAAGGATTAAACTTTTAAGTTCATACAATGATCCTGCTAGTATTTTCTATTAAGTTTTCATAGTAGGACTTATTTCGCTGAAACAACTTATATGATGTCAATGAAAAAAGATTACTTTCACATTAAAAATACAGCATGTTATCACGGAATGCGATAAATTCTAATAAATCAAGGAGGAATATAAAGATAGAAAAAGCACTAAATCTTTGTTTGAACGAATCTTAGCTTTGCCTTACAAAGTTTAACTAAACATTGTTCTACTTTTGATTGTCTCATTAGGTATGATATCCTAGAATTGACACAAAACTACGTAAATTCATCCGCTAATTGAAAGCCAATTAAGACTTTTTCTTCCAATGAACAAAATAAAACTTAACTGTCACTTTTTTATTCGCAATTCAAACGGGTTCGAAGTTTGAATTAGCAACAATTTACATTTAAATGTTTCCTACCGCCTTTTACTGAAACATCTTACGGTGAGTTACAGCAATTAACTATAACGATAAAGAATCATTTTCAGTTGTCAAGTCAACGAGATTTGACCAATGGGCGATAAGTTCCCGGCTGGCTATGGTTTGGGTTTCACCCGCATTTCGTAGCCGGATATTCTATGTATGTCCTTCTTTCTACTGGGTGTAAGCTACTTCCCCTCTCAGCTTAATCGGTACAGCCGTTCACGTGATGGCGTGACTAAGGAATATAGGGATTCATTTTTATATAAAGATGATGTAAGTCACCCTTGAAAGAATGACAATAGGTATTGTTGGGAAGGAAAGCATTGATAAGCTTTCCGTAGTGAGGTAATAGTATCACACAGTCATAATATAACATTCCATTACGATTTTCTTGTCAACATCTTTTCTTTCTTCATTGTTAAGGTACTTATCTGTTCTGGATTTTTCTTTAATCATTGCAACAATGAGATATTATTTCTTTCTGGATATGTCTTTGTGTGGATGTTTATCACTTTTTACGCAAAAGGTACGAACCTTTCTTGATTAGCAATAGGATAGCTAATTCCCTATTTAGTAAGGTGTTTAAGACTCAAGGAGATTAGCTAATTGGGAACACAGATTTTGGTAGGGAATTCCAGTCTTAGATGTAACAGCCATGAATGAGTTCTCAAAAAGTTGTATGTGTATTTGTGGAATGATAAACATGTAAGTACTCTGGTGCAACAGCATACTAAACGTATGTCTGATAACGGATGAGGACCTTTGTTTGGTGGGAAATCCAACCCTGCAGCTCCGGTAGGAAGTAAGAGAATCTCGAAAGTTATATTGAAGAGTACCTTTGCTTGTTTTTCACTGTCGGCAAATACCTTCCCCTAATTCGCTTTTTATAGTAATTTGATGGCCAATCATCAGTTGAGTTGCTGATAAGCAAACTCATTAGACGGTTTGATGGAGAAAATAATGCCTTTTTGGTCATTTTCATTCATGACCGTTCAATGATTTTGGACTTTACATCAATGTAATCAAAGTTCATAATTATTTGACGAGTAACATTATGTCAGCTGCATTTTATGGTGACTGTAAACAACATCTACTTCTTCTTAAATTGAAATTAACCATAAATTCATATGATATAATGTTACGTATTGATTAGGTAACGGACCGATGTTTTCCATCATTTATTGATTTTGACTTCTCCGTCAAAATATGAGGCATGAGAGAATATGACGCAAAAAAAACAATGAAATTAGGGGTGACACTTGATATGCGAGGTACCGCATATCCGTGGGGATTACCGTGTGAAAAATGAAAAATTGAATACAATGTTTAAAAATTTATGTAATCTGAAACCGCCACCGCAGTCCGTGGGATTGTTGTGTCTGTCCTATTTTTGTAGGACCAGTGAAATGTAGGTAAAGAGAGTCGGTAAACTCCAGAGAGTTACCTCGGCCCTGGCACATAAAGGGCTTGAGAAGGAACCTGATGATTTTTTGTCATGGTCATTTGATGATTTCCCGACAAAAACTTAAGGTACGTACATCAACCAGGTACCCAGGAACGTAAGTTCCAAGTAGGTATTATGAAATAGGTACTGTTTACCAACCTTTGTTAATGTCAAGGTTTGTTATTTGCGAAATCATACGCATTTACCTACCAATACAGGTTAGTTGTAGTTTTCGGTACAAAAGTTATCCTTATAATTAATAACCAGGACTGGTCAAGATATTTGCACGATTCCAAAGAGTAGTGTTGTAGAGAGGATCCAGGAACCAATTCCTTAAAAACGCTGTAAAAAATTATATGGTTTTATAATTATTGGCCTAAATAAAATAGATCATCATCTCTCTATTGATTTGACCCTCTTTAATGAAAATTTTCTTTATTTTTGTAAACTTTATTTTTATCTTTATCTCTCTAAAATAATTTGGTAGTGGAGATCGAATAACAATTGCCCGCTGATTATACCAGGAACATAATAGTTTTTGAAAAAAAACCTCATAGGCTACTACCAAAGACTATAAAACCACTTGACTGCGCATACAGTGCCCCGACGCTCGCCAAAAGTTAGTGATTTTGCGCGTACTATAAGGCTACGATCAGTATGATCCTTTAGTAGCGACCTTGAACTGACCAATAGTAGCCGCGGATTATGTCGCGTCCCCCCGCCCGCAGCGGTGAGTCGTGTTCTTAGAAGAAATTGGCGAGTGCGCTCTCTAGTGGTTATTTACTTTATGGCTACTACATACTACCTTTAGAAACATTACAAGCATAATAAACCCTTATCTCATAAGAGCTTGAAGAATTCATAATAAGTAATTATGTGTTTTAATGTTGTTGTCTTTATTATATTAGACGATGTTTCTCGTGAATATGGGACGTGCTTAATTAAAAACTGATGTTTTTGATGTGCACGCAAAGGTCATGTTTGGTCATGTTGGTCCATTATTGCGGATATAAGAGCATGTCGGTAGTTTTTATAGAAAAAATATGTCTAGAAATTCACTTTTATCCTGGGGGAAACAGGATGTATGTCGGCTGCATGGATAGGTACTTAAAATAGAAGTATTGAAAAGTCTTAATAACTCAGCCTTCTAAAAAACCGTACCTACTTATTATGAAAATACCTCTTTGTTCAGCAAATTGACTTTATCGCAAACAGCCAATGTTGTAGGAGAGCTTATTTAAAAATGTCCCCTGCTGATTATAGGTCCCCATCCATTAATTTAATAAATCGATAAGGACCTACTAGAATGTATTATTTTATTACAAAGACTATTTTGTAAACCACTTTTAATCATCATCATTTTCAATCAATTCACCGGACAAGTCATTGCTTCTTCCTATAATACACGTAAGTCCATTCAATACATAATATATGACGTTGCAAGTTTCGTGCCAAATTTAGATAGTTTGTCTACCGGTCTACACGACGTTGTGGATTGATATATATACTTATGTATATGCACAGGTATTAGATATGTGGGAGTATGTATGTATGTATAGGTATTGCTACCGGCATCCAACAGCATGATCAATTATATTATCATAACTTTTGAGCCAGATCTGATAAAGCATTGACCAAAACATAATATGACAAGTTTCATTTAGAATAGCCTGTCTTGGTTTGATTTTGGAATGCAGATTATATACGTGGAGCCTATTTCATTAATAGGAACTACAGCTAGCTCCCGCCAGTTTCACCTGTGTGTGTCCCTCGAAAGCTACTTTACGCATCCGGATATAAAATAGCCTTTATAACAAAGAAAAAACAGCAGCACCTGAGATTAGCGCATTCAAGCAAAACACAAACAAACTCTTCTGATTTATGGGTATAGATTAGTATAGAAATACCTAGGAATCCTAGTGTAGGAGTTACAAGTATTCTCTTCCCTCTATTAAAGTCAGGTCCCCATATGTTAACAGCTCAATGATACTGATTACTATTTATGTTTTTTTTGCTACTGCTAGTAAATTGTTCTGGAAATTACAGTGTGAAAAACTTATTTATTTAGGTTAACCAACATTTGTTTACACCTTACATTGCTAACTTACTTATTAGGGTTACATTTAGGTATGAGTGCAACAATTAATTAAAGGTTGACACCGCGCATGCACGAAGAATAATAAAACGGCCATTAATAACACACATAAAAAGTGAATAATTATACACAGTTAAAAACAAAATATAAAGAAAATAATAATTATTAATAAATTCAATAAACATTGGCAAGAAGAAAACAACAAAATTTTAAATTATAATTAGCTTATGATTGATACTTAATTAATACAATTAAAATGAAAAATCATTATAAATTAGAAAATTAAATTAAAAGACTAAGAAAACATTGAAATTTAGAATAATAAATCATTTAATAATACCTGTCTGTATACTTGAACAATTGCAAGGTTAAATAAAGAATTTTTTAAGAATCAAAAGTAGGGAAAGGCCGAAATCGCTTTGAGAGTTTAAGAAAACACAAAGCAGCCTGGAGTCTGAAAAATCCTGATTGATACACCCGTGCCTCGAAGAGCACGTATATGTCGGATCGCCGTTCCATAAGACTTTAAAGAGTAGAAAATAGAGAGTGCACTTTTGTCTATAATAGTTTTATGACCTCGAAATCTGACTGATCCTAGTTATTTTGTCCTCCTTGTCCTCCGTGGACTGATCTCTTTGGAGAGTAGAGCCGCCATGGCCTACATCTATCTGGATAATTTTAAAGCTGAATACCTAAATTGATTTTTTGCCTTAATGCCAGGAACTTCAGTTCCGATTTGATACATCCATTTACAATGCTTAAAAAATACATCGATAAAAATTGTGCGTAGTTCATACAAACACAAATGTTTGTGTTACGTAATCTGCTGAAAAATCTCCCGTTTTCGATAATGTTTTATGTAGCTAACCAAATAGTTTGTGTATTACGGCAATATACTCGATTATATGTGCATTTTCACGAGGCTGTAACTGTAATGCAAGCAGCAAGTTCCTACATATTTAAATTGTAATGAAATTATTTCAGTCAGTACAAAAAAGTACAAAGCGATTGTACATACTGCATCTATATTTTACGTTCATACTTTGCCATTCATAGTTAACAATTGTAATGCATTATACAAACATTTCATTCATGAAGATTATTGAAGGCCAATTTTATGCTATGCATATTTAAACCAAACAAAGTTTATCATTCAGTTCTTATAAGTACATACTTCTTAATAAAGTTTGATTATACTTTTCCTAATTGCAATTTCTTCAGATAAAGTCGTAAATTAATAGATATTATTCGAATTCCTGGCCCACAATGATATTTTGTTTTGAAAAATCACAACAATGCTACAATGCAAATGAGGTTTCTGTCATTGACGCATTAATCCATACAAACTCTTCAGCTTTATAATATTAGTGTAGCAAGCACCTAACTAGAATTTGTTGGTAAACAATGAAAATTTCTATCAAACTGCAGTCTCAACAGTCGGCCGACAGTTGGAAGATATTTACAAAGAAAATTTTGGTTCCAATCAAAGTTTGCAGTCAGTCTGATACCGGCTACAAAGGTCATATATTTGATCTTTGTAATGTGTTACTACTATTAATCTTCATCAAACTATCGGCCGACTAAAAATTTGCAGCGTGCGGGAGCTCCAAGTTGCGTAAATGGAAACAACTATTAAACTGTAATCGATTAGAATCACAAGTCTTAGATCGATTAAAATTCTTAATAGCCAATGAATTCTCGAGTTGACATTCAGTAGTGATTTGTTGACAAAACACATCTTTTACTACGGGCAGTGTTTACTCTTGAAATAGTTTTGTCGTGTAGAGTATTTTGCTGGTTGCTATCCGTATACTGTGGGAACTTAAATATCTGTTCGCCTCGGATTCCAATCTTCCTTTAACTTAAACATGGTTTCTGCAGTGATTCACTTAATGTTCCATGACGACATAAAGTTTGGTGACGGTATACATATTACCTATGTTTCGGTACACTGAGTTAAATTTTGGCTAATAATAAGATCTGAATAAAAATAATGATCCAATTCCTTAATAGCACAACTATTTAAATTAATATTTAATAGCCCGCTTCTTAAAAACGCTAAAATCCATCACCCGTCTTTGTTCTGCCTTAATGAGTATTAATATATTTCCAAATCATTACACTTATGGCCGTTAGCCAATATATTCAATACTATAATTACTATAAATAATTTAAGGTGAAAGCGTCTGTAGGTCAGTGAAATTGTTATTTTTAATCGTTCATACAGTGAAACAATTGATACAAAATGAAAAGATAGCCAGTCATCGCTTCTCAGCGGCTGTTTGCAGAATTACAAGATAAATAGGTATACTTTATTAGGTACGCCAATTTATACACTTAGAACTAAATTAAAGTATGTTACATACATTAATTTAGTTCGGTATGTAATGGGCGGTTTCATCGATCTAAGAGCGATGTCTTCCAGACAACTTTAAGGTTCAAAGTCTCGTCAAATAAGTTTACCAGTCGGAAATTGGCTAATGGCTACTAATAATTACACGATATTTAAATGTACGAATAAACCACCACGTTTATGCGGGATGGATAATTAATATCCATCTTTGCCCGTAATAGTATAACGATTAGCACAAATTACAGCTAAGATGCGTAGATCTACTTAAACTGGTTATTTCTACTATAGACATTATGCCCAATACAACCTGACCTCTCTTAGGGCTTGATACACATAGAAACTTGGAGAGAATTCTTAGTAAATGGTGCTATTTATAGAAATGGACGCGATCGCGATAAGTCAACGTAACGGGACAGATGTCGGGTCTAACAGGTTGCTAGTTGTTCCTAGGCCATTTGTGGTGGGTAAGGCTCGGCCCCTTTTGTAGCGTGGTGAGCAATTTTAAATATTTTTTAATTATTTAGTAAATGTAAATATGAATTGAGGGATGGATATTGAGGAAGGTTTACAGATCAAAGTGTTTATTTATAGGAAGGATTTCAGCTCTGTAAGCCTAGCCTCAAAGTAGATACATACAGTTATCTGCCTGCCAAGCCTTTTTCCAATGCTTTGTTAAGATCGGCTTCCAGTCTAACCAGATGCAACTGTGTGTTTTCAATGGAGCAATTGCTTATCTGGGCCCCGATTCTCCAATTTTACTTAAGCGTCATACGATTCATGTTCGACTCGATTCGACTGAGATCCGATCCCGACTCGATTACGATTGAAGCGTATGTGGCATTCCGCTATTTTTTCTTTGAAATAAACGTTTTTATCCTTTTCTTTCATTCAATAATGAATCATTTTGTCTGCATATGTTAATGTCAATGTCAATCGAATACGATTGGTCTTTTATTAGTAGCAGAATGCCCGATATGGTTAAAACTGCTATTGCTATCATATTGCGATTCGATTTCTATTAGATTATGTCATTATTAACTTAGGAGAATCGGGCCCCTGATCTTAAATCAGTTAACAGGGTAACCGGCTATCTCTTATAAGACTGACTGTCAGACTTTCTGGCTTCTCAGTATCCGTGACAATTAGTATCGTTTCTCAGAACAATAAAAAAATTGGAAAGCAGACAATTAATTTTCTACAAACAAAACCGATTCCAATAACGTGTTTCGTTAGCCTTTCAGTTGATGTAACAACAGGGATACACGTTTCAAAACGTGATTGTTCCGTATAACGAAACGTAATCGGTATCAATACGTAGAAGTAGTATTGAAAACTGTCATTTGTTTTCAAATAACCTTGCACTCTGACAACAAGGCAAAGAATGGTTGTTACAAAAAACACATTTTAAAGTTTTTAAACAAGCGTATTCGGGAAATAGCTTGTTTAACTAAATTCTTATAATATTTGGACTTCGAGTGAGTTTGGCCTATTCATTTTCAACTGTCAGTGGGTTGGTTTATGACATGCAAGTAAAAGTTATTTTCTATTTTTCCCGCAAATATTGTATACTAATTGTCAATAAGTAAATTATCTTTTCCATTCTTAAATTTTCTAGAAATAAATGGGCAGACTAATCTAAGGCTCAGTCTAAAAATATTTTTAAATCTCAACTGTAAGTAAGGTCGTATAAAATCGCTACCAATATAACCAAATCCTTACAGCATGTTTGACAGATGCATCTAAAGTAGCAACAAATCGAATGTCGGCTTGTGGTTGATGATGACGAATGCGTGAATGAGTGAGTTACACTCAGATATAAGTCCAGGAATGTTAGATCATACAAAGTTAGTAAGTACAATTTATGTCTAGAGATGGGAAGACTTGATTTATTCTATTTTAATACTAGACGCTGTCCACTACTTCGTTTCCGTGGGCCATACAGAAAGTACCGTAGGGGTATTCTTTCACATGACAGTAAGTATAATAAATAGGCAAGTAATTGAGCTAGCGGATTATTAACAGCTTCACAGGATAACCGACCACGGCTGTGTAAAGCTGAAGAGTTGGTTTATTTGAACGCGCAAAAGCCAGTAACCACTGGTCCATTAAAAAAAATATTTTAGACAGAACATTTATATCGAGGAACGCTATATCTACCTGCATACATACGGTTGTGCAAGTAGGTATGTGGTTCCTGGCGGAAGCCAGTTTTGTGTGAGAGCTGCTTCAGCCTTTCGGTTTTTACTATTAATATTTTTTTCCGACTTCCAAAAAAGTAGGTTTTCAATTTGACTTCGTACTGCTATTAACTATTAACTCAGATCTATCGCTCGAAAGTGTATCAACGTTTCATGTATGTATGTCACCGTAAGATTACAAACATCGTTAGATTACAATCTATCTCGAGAGATCCGAAAGCTCTCTCTGATTGGTCGATCTTACAAAAAGACTGAACAATCAGAGAGAGCTTTCGGACAGTTGACAATTTGACAATTTCTCATCGATAGATTATAATATAGCGAAAAATAATGCGTTAAATTGCAATCAGATGTTACGGTTCACAATAATTCGACAGTTTGCAATCTCTCGAGATAGATTGTAATCTAACGATGTTTGTAATATTACGGTAACATGTACATAGGTATAGCTTATAGGTACTTTACGTGCATTCGGGAGACCAGACAGCAATTAAAAATTAAACGAAGCTTAACTGTTGACTCTAAACGAAGCTCAACTGTCTTCCACGGTCCTTTATTTGGGATATTCCATGAAAACAAATAAGTCGGAACGATTCACCACGAACACTTTTATAAACGTAAAACGAAATATTTTCCTTGTTTGGATGTTGTTCTCAAAGTCATTTTAACAGCTGAACAAAATGAAACGTCAATTAACACCTACTTAGACCTTTCTTTTCTTGAATTGACTTGACGATTTCTTAACCGGGGGTGGAAAGTAGTTTATGCATAATCGTTGTCCCGTGGGAACTCCGCGCATCCGCATAAAAGTTACCCTAGTCTTCCTTGAAAAATAGACTAGGTATCTACCAATTAAAGATTTTCAAAACCTGGAGTTCATGAGATCAAATGAGATGGAGCGCATTCAAACAAACTCAATGTTTATAATATGAAGTAGCAGGTTCTTAGTTTATACACATTAAGTATAAAGTAACAAATAATGTATATTCTTGTATTTATCATAGTAAATTCTCATAACAATGACCCTTTCACAACAAGCATACGTCAGTTTCACACTTCCTGAACCTAACCTAACTATTTATAAATACTTAGTATGAGGAAAATGATTTCTTTGTGTTTCAGTCGTCACGCTGAAAGTGGTGGTAACTGTTGTATAGGGGTAATAATGATAGTCGTGTTTATTATATTAATATTCATAGGGAAATATTACGCAAACTCTGTAAAAAATCCTACTAATGATGAACAAAAAAGTTGATGAAGATGAAACTCTGCAGAAATTATGTTAATTTGGTTGAAAATTCTAAACCCAAGAGATATATGCTCAATTATAAATAATGTTTTTGGGTTAAGTTTAAATCACCTACCTATGGAGGAAGGCTGCAGCTAAGACTTGGTTTTTTAACCGGTTGCACGGAACAGGCCCCTTGGGTTACGTATGCAACCGTGGGTGTAGGTTAGTCAGAGATACGAGGTACAACATAAAATTTCAATATTATCGAAAAGCAAAGATTATGTTTAAAAAACTATCCTTTACTGATTGTGTGCAGATAACTTACACACATCTCAGGAATGGAATGGATGTTGAATATTACATGCCTTTTAACAGAAAACTAGCAATATTGACGGAACTTTATTAAAATAAAGAGGAATTGTTTTGTAATATCGTACATATTGAGAATTCACACGATTTGCGGAGCGCTGTTTATGAAATAAGTGGTCTCATATCGATTGCCGTGAGTGAAGAAGTGACACGCACTCACAAAAACTCCGTATTTATAATGTTTTTCGTATTTGTGATGATGATGATGAATATATAGCTTTTTTATTGTAAAAAAGATTTGTAACTAGCTCTTGAGCTGCTGAATAAATTAGATTTATTATGCTGAATAGATTAGAGAAAAAGATTATTACCTACTAATTTCGGACAACTAAAGATTTTGTTCCACTCAGCTTTAGCTGCAAAGTATTCAAAGTCAAAGGTTTTTATTTCATATCTATAGACCTATTACAGGTTCTTACAAAACGTCAAGCTAGTTGCGCGGTTCCAAAAAGTGGGTCTTATGGAGAAGAACTGGCAAGAAACTCCATAGACACTCTTCAAAAAAAGAAGTGTTTACAATATTTTATGAGTTTTATACTATTACTCTACTTAAAATCATAACCTCCCGTTTTAAATGCAACGATAGGGTAAAATACAAAGATCAAAACAGTGGTATATGTATTTTTTACACAATCCGGACAACAGTTCAGCTTGTAACGTATAATTATCACAATAATCTCTGTACATAGACATTATAGAGGGCGCTAATTATCAGCTGTGAACAATGACACACAGTGTGATTCCGCCATCTTTGATTTATATGTGAACTGTGGGTATTTTTAAGGCACTAGATTATGAGAAGGCATTTTATAATGAAGATTAGAATTTTTTCTGTTTCGGAAACTGTATAAAAGCTGAATATAAAGTAGTTTATTCAAAGTAGGCTGAAAATCGGCACTTTTTGAAGGTAAATTTCCCAAAAGACCCAAAAACACCCGTGATTCACCACTTACTATGTTTTTGCTGGTAAGGAGAAATTAACGAATAACTCCCCAGCAATGTTAATATGATACATGTTTAAGCCTATGGGGTTGTATGGGATCGTAGGGTCCAAGCACCCACCAACTTGCTTAGGATATATCCGAACCAGGGGCGATTTTGCAAAGCAAAGACTGGCTTTTATTTCACCTAACGATTGAGTCTTGGATTGAGTACATTGGCATTCAACGTGTCAATGTCTCTAGCTATTGACCGGTAATCAACGATGGGCCAATTTTTTACCGACTTCCCAAAAAGGAGGAAGTTCTCCAATCAGACATGTGTATGTATTTTTAATTTAAAAACCTTTCTTTCCAGAACAATGAATTCCGGGTGGCTAGCGTGGGAATGCATAGTGTTCGGCATATTCGTATGCGCGTCCTCATGCGCTCCCCTCTGGCGGCGAAGGAAAGACGCGAACGCAGCCGGGGGCAGCGCTAAGCAAGCGTATATCTTCGCTGGAGGCGGCGTATCTACCCTGGCTATGATATTGTCCGTAGCTAGGGGTACTTTGGGAGTCAGATCTTTTCTAGGTGAGTAGATTAAAGTTTGTTTAATGATAACAATCTCAATGTTGAGTATCACGCTTCCATGAAGTGGAATAGTGGATTCCACTTCATCGATCCTCAGAGTAGCAAGATGCATATAGGTTTTATGAGTGTGGCCACGATCTAATGCTACACCTAGGTCCTTCCAAATCATAACACTATATATGTATTTTTAGGCATCATTGAGTATTATTAATAAGTAACAGGAGCGGAGGAGAAAATCGGCACTAAAATTTTATGCTTACGATTCATCCGCCGAGCCTTTTTCCCAATCATGTTGGGGTCGGCTTCCCAGTTTCCCGGGCAACCCGATACCCCTTGGTTAGACTGGTGTCAGACTTACTGGCTTCTGACTACCCGTAACGACTGCCAAGGATGTTCAATAACAGCCGGGACCTACAGTTTAACGTGCCATCCGAAACACAGCCAATGGTATCTAAGATATACTTAGAAAGTACATACAAACTTAGAAAAATTGCATTGGTACTTGCCTGACCTGGGATCGAACCCGCGCACTCATACTTAAGAGGTTGGTCCTTTACCCACTTGGCCACCACGACTTTTTTCAAATTTAATGCTTACGATTTATACTCGTAAATGCGAATGTAAACCAATACGTCCTATTATTTGTACCTACTCATTCAATTTGTAAAAATATATCGTAGAATGACGTGCATACCTGCATAAAACAGAATGAAATATCCCTATTTGACGTCATTAGCTAATGAATACATACTATTTTTATGACTATAATTGAAACTATTTATACGATATTTTCTATTCTGATAAGCAACTCATTGACAATTCTAATGATTTAAAATTAATTTTCTGTGTGCCACTATCTCTCGTCAAAACTGAGTAACAATTAAAAGTTATAACTGATTTAATTAAATATTAATTATTATCAAATTAAATCATGTGATCGACCGGGTTTATCATTCAGTTAAATTTTGTGGTTTACGTGTCTTTTATTAGTATGATGAAAACCGCTGATGATGATAAGATATACACTAAAATGAATAAACTCTTTTACATAGCAATTAAAAAAATTGGAAGTAGTTATAAACTAATATTAAAAATGAAAGAATGATCATTAAAATACAACTAGAGAATATGATTTCTTAAGATTTTTAAACACCTGAGCTACTCTACGTAAGTACGTTTAGGTATTTAAACAAGTGAATTTAAAAGAATCTGCGTGATTCATTAGTTAATCATTTTGTTGAAATTAAAATAACTAATTAATTCAAAAGTTCAAACAGAAACAGTTTTCGTGTTTGAGAGGATTTTATGTTATTAATTTCATATTGTAGTTTAAGTAAGGATTTTTTATGCTATTCTAGTAATCCCTAATCTTAAAATTGTATAATTATAAACCATGGTAGCAGTTTGGTTACTAAAAACAATACAAACATCTGAAAAGAGAACATTCTCCCTTTTGGGATGTCGCGTCGTCGGCCTAACAGATTATTACAATTCAAAAGTCACATCTACGGTATAATTATTGTGACCAATTACCACCAGTTACGACATTTTTATAAATTAACCTCTCTAGATTTTTTAAATTCGTTTTTTCTCAAAAAGTCAAACGTGCGACAAAATCAGTTAGGTACTATGAAAGCACACTTCTTTATAGGTTATTAGGTTACAAAAACCACGTTGGGTGACACATTGGTTATTATTATTATATTATAATAAGTCCGAAGGGCTAGGTTAACTATACCCCTACCAATGACTAGTGGGTTTTCTGAACAAGTGTATTATTGTTAAGATGTGAACTACTGACTCACATTTGCATAATATGATGCACTTTGCTTTGTTGAGTCATTGGGCTTAGAATATCAAACATGCTGGTATTTATATATTATGTTAATTCTAATAATTCGCGTAGCAACTGAGTACTAACTTTGTCATAGTTCGCTTTTTGGAACTTAGAGCATTTAACTAATCAGTGCAGAAATCTCCATGCTAAAAAAGTTTGACAATGGACCGACAACGCAACAAATAGTGATAGCTTATTTTCGCATTTTCGATCACATCTTTACACAATAGCGCAACAAAATTGACATACGTAAGCATACACTTGCCACACGGATGAAATACGTAGGGGTATAAGCGACGCTCTCACACTCTGGCAGAGGTAAAAGCACGGAAATCGCGTCTTCAGTTGATCAAATTCTCTGAGACTTTGAAAAGACTTATATTTTCATAGTTATGATATTGCACTACGAGAATGTGTCGTAGGTTTTTAAGTAAAAAGTACAGTCATTCATAGTAGAACTTATTCTTAAAAAAAAACAGAGTTCATTAAAATGATTAAACACTTATTCTATAACTGAACCAAATACTAATCCAAAATGTCTTTCAACCATTCAAAATACAACAATAATAACTAACCACAAGTCAGTCATCGCTACGAACAATCGCATCAAATAAATAAATACAAAACGAATAATCGTCATTATTATTTTAATACGTCGCAACATAAGTGTGTGGGTGCCATTACGGTGGACACTGGACTGTGAAACACCGTAGCGTATACCTACTGTAGTTTTTTTTGTGCAAAAAAGTTGACTTTTCCGATAGGTTCCGTACGTCTTAAGACCTATGTCCTCTTTTGGCTAAGTACATTATAATGTATACTAATATTATGAAGAGGAAAACTTTGTTTCTTTGTTTGTTTGGTTGTAATGGATAAACTCAAAAACTACTGAACCGATTTTAAATATTCTTTCACCATTAGAAAGCTATACTATCTGCGAGTAGGCTATATTTTATCCCGGTCCGGACGCGGGTGAAACCGCGGGAACACGGCTAGTGTTCTATGTAACTGTTACATCATTTTCGTTATTAAATCATTTTCACCATACCTGACTCATTTAAAAGTTGGCGATTGGTTTAAATACAATTATACTGAGCACTATTCGTGATTAGGGAAGCAGGGAAAGGAAAATGAGTAATAGTTTCCTCGGAACGTGAGTGAAACAAGGCTACTTGAATCTATCCTAAACATCCACCATACCGAACACTACACACAGAACTCTAATTATGTAATAACCTTATAATATAAAGTTAATGTAAATAATTTCAGAAGAGCAATAATAGTAATAAAGTCATGGTTTCTCCCATGTGACCGTGTAATATTGAGTGACAACCGCAATTGTCTTACAACTATCCTTACTTACATTAATCTAGCCTAAAGTTTTCAGCTAAGTAACCATTTTGTTTACATCCAAATACAACATTTTTACCGAAATTTCTACTGAAGATATTAACTGCCAATGTTTAAGACAACAAATTACAAGGAATTCGATTATTGTAAGCCGTAGTCCTAATTGGCTTACAAACGTATGACCGTGAACTCACGATCAAGTAACTATTCCTTAATGTGTACAAACACGAGATCTTTTCGTCGGCTGGAGGTTGCAATTTGTCTGAAAATCCATCTAAAATCAACTGAAGTCCACCAGTCAGTGGGCCACGGGATGCGTCAACCAGCCGCTTAGATTAGTTTGATATACATAGTTAAAGCATTCGGATCACTTGAGCAGGGCTACGGTATTGTTCGAAAGAGTTACCGCGGCCCTGGTACGTAAAAGGTCTACGAAGGAACACGATGGATTTTTAGTCAGTAAAAGTCTGACACTCCCTCACCGCTGCTAACCCACAGCGGGAGGGGTCATTTGATGATTTTTGTCATCGAAAAAAAAATCCCGTGAGCAGATAGGTTACAATCGTTTAGGATTGGTTCAAACTATGATTAAGTTTCATAATTTCATACTAATAAAATTTGATATCACAAGATATTTTTTTAATGACGTAGGTACAACATTTTTTTTGTTTCCTTCAATACAGTCATTATCATAATAAATATTAAATTACATGACATATTCCTTTTGTAAAATTTTTTGGTCACATTAAAGTAATTCTTTAATTCCTTTTACCGTCATTAGTGGAAATGTAAGATTGACCGGTTGAGGTTTGAATAAAAACTGCTAGTAATTTACTGTTTGTCTTTGTAAGCTATGTGTAAATCTTGTAAAGATAATGTTCATAATACGCGTTTCCATAACACCAAGACAATTTATTTTATTGTTACTAGTTGTTCCCACTATATTGTAACTTTATGTCTCAACAGTAAAATATTGTTGTATACAAGGGTCCCTATATGTCAATATTTCAATAGTAACTAATGTATATACCTTATAAAATCACTATTATTATAGTTTGTTGCGTTCTCATGCAAAAAAAATGGTGACCTATTTTTTTATATATTTTGTTTAAAAAGTGGATATATAGTTAAGTAATACTATAAAACAGGTATAAAACCATAAATAATTTATGCATACATTTTTAAAGAGTCACGGAATATCGTTGTAAACGGCACGATAATTATTTGGTAGCCAAAATGGACACGCGCTCTAAGGCAAGCGACATACTGACCGTGAGCGCTGAATTCTCCATCTTGTCTTTACAAAGCCGTGACCTCTTCAGTGTGTAAACAGCTTTATCATCAAGCCTAAAAATCTAAGTTGACTTGTTAGTAATTTTTCTTGATAATTCTATCTACTATTCTTACAAATATGCATATTTATAGGGGTAAATATTTTACTAATGATGTGTTGTAAATGTAAAATTAATATTTTCTTAAAAGAAAAGTTAATGTTATTGCAGCTTGATCGGTAATTGACGTTCATATCCATCTGGGAATTATGTTAATTGATGCATATTTAGTCACTATGCAAACAAATGTGAAAATATGACTAATGACTAAGTCACAATATTTTTACATTGAAAATCGATCGTACAATATTATCGATCTATGCACGATCTTAAGTGGCGCTTAAATCAATTTAGACTTTGCTTCAATTGAAATCACACGACTTGTTCTATTTTTGAATGTCTGTCAAAGTAACGTAAGAGGCGCCCCCCGCAATGTAAAGCATTTCTCGGCGTGACTTGGAACTTCTGATGCCAAATAATAACTCTGATGACTGACACCTGAGCCGATGCAACTTGAAGTTTGTTTATAAAATGTTATGTGATTATATCATACATTTTCTTTTGAAATATCCGCCAATTTCATGAGTCATTTTGTAAAATTATCTTTTTTTGGTTTTATTTATTTCACTTTATTTGTCTGAACGTAAGAGCGTGAGGATATAGTACTACGGTACCGTACGGTCAGTTACGTCACATTTTGAGTCATTCAGCAATTGATAAATACCTGATGATTGTTAATAATCTAAGAAATAAAAGAATGCACATAAATCATTCTAAAAGAATTTTATATGATATCTACTGAAACCACATACATATCCTTAAGTTTTGACCACTTTAAAAAATAAATAATGACTTTTGAATATTGAAGGGTAATTTAAATGCGACGAAAATAAATATTTATTAAGACTGTCACGCAAGGTGTAAATGACACATAAACATCGTTAACCTAGTAACTATAAAATAAACTTGAGTAATAGTTTTTATAGGGAAACCGTGTGGGACAAATAAAAAGTTTTATAGACTTTTTATATAAATAGCTGTTAGTCACTTTATAGCGTAATTTATTAGTACTGAGTGAGCACTTTGTGGCGCTGATAAATATCACGATTGTAGGTTATTTTGCCTTAAATAAAAAACTTAAATAACCACCGTTAAAACAAAACAAACTGTTCTTTTAAAGGGTTTCGTACCCAAAGGCTCCTCTGTCCGTCCGTTCGTCCGTCTGTCACCAGTCTGTATCTCATGAACCGTTATTGTTGGAGAGTTTAAATTATCACCGTGTATTTCTGTTGCCGCTATAACAACAAATACTCAAAAACTAGAATAAAAAAAATATTTTGGGGGGGCTCCCATACAAAAAACGTGATTTTTGTTACTATAACGGCAACTGGTAGATGCGATTTTATGAATAATTGTACGGAACCCTTCGTTGCGCCAGTCCGACTCGCACTTGGCCGGTTTTTTTTGCTGATTTTATGTTTGTTTTATACGACAAAACCAGTACATAACGACATTATTTATTAGCTAAAAATATATCTTTGAATGAATGCCACAATAAATATATGCATTTTGTGGAAAACTAAAAATACTATTATTGGGAAAACACGCTTCTTTGAAACGATTGATTAGTCAACGAATTCAAAATAATATTTGGCAAAAGTCTGAAATTAGCTTTTCATGTTTATTTGTGGATTTTCCTTAAATTATATATTTTTTCTTTGAACAAGAAAAGGAATATGGATTAAATTAAAGATCTTCTTTGTTTCGGAATTTATTATTATACTTAGATATTTCTCAAATTATGAAAGACCTAAAAAAATTGTGAAAACTCGCTGTTTCTTGCGTCTACGTCCTATGATGTGATTAGTCAAAAATGTGTTATACTCCATTTCATCTTATTAAATAGCTTAGAATATAAATCTGTCTACCAATTCATAAAACCACCACAATAGATAGTTATAATAAAATACAAACGATATATCGAGTTATTATTATTACTTATGTAGGATGTGGTATCCTTATATTCAGCAATGCATTATTATTTACACTTACGATTTAAAATCTATTTTTGTTACAATACTTATATGTTAAACCACATACAACTCATCGCTATTTCATACTTACTGTAAAACAAAATAAATCACTGCAGTTTTATGTCCGTGTCGCGTGTCGCTTGCATTGTTTTAACAAAATCCTTCTATCAAACAGTAACAAAAACTTAAATAATTCAAAATTAGATAAGAAAGCAAACCTACTCAAAAATAAAAGTGTTGTATGACACCATTGTCTGAAAAAAAGGTGAAGGAAAACATCTTGAGGAAACCTGGACTATATAGTCTGAAATCACCAACCCGCATTGAGCAAGCGTGGTGATTAATGCTCAATCCTTCTCAGTATGAGAGGTCTGTGCCCAGCAGTGGGATGGTAAAAGGCTGTAACTGTAACCATATTTCAAGCAAATAAAACTATATTCTATTCTATTCTAGCAAATTTTTACTAACAAACTGTCTCCCATTCCAGGTTTCCCATCAGAGCTGGTCTACTACGGGTCTGCGATGTGGGAGACGCTGTACGGCATTATAATCGCCTTCCCTCTAGTCTGCTGGATCTTCGTGCCTGTGTACTACAGGCTTCATACTAACTCCGTGTATGAGTATTTGCAGGTAAATAATGTGGGAAAATTAAATTTGTAGTATTAGGTATGCTGCTAAGTCAGCCATGTCGGTGAACCGCATCTAAAGTTTCTCGTTAGTTGCGGTAAAAAACGCTTGACAGAGTAACCACCACTTCTGGATACGACATACAATAACTTATGTTTTTTTTTGTTTGTGGTGGTCTATCCAGCCACCATATTCCGACTTTCCATAAAAGGCCTTTTCCACTTCAAAATGAAAAAAAAAACTTTTATTTGGCATAGTGAACTTGAGGTTGCAGTTATCAATATTCTTTATCGCTATTGACTTTCCCCAAAGACCTATTTCATTTTTAAAATTCATCATTGTCACTTCCAGATGCGCTTCGGATCCAGATGGGTGCGTCGTATGGCTGCAGCGACCTTCCTTCTCCGTCAAGTCCTGAACTTATCAGTGACTGTTTATACGCCAACTGTGGCCCTTCATGCTGTACTGGCATTACCCCATTGGGCATCAGCTGCAGCGTTAACTATAGTAGGGATCGTGTTCAATCTGCTTGGAGGATTGGCTGCGGCAATCAGGTATTTTTTTTATAATTCATCATCATTTTTTTATTGTTCCAAATTCAAAATGATTTTGTCATGAAAATATTGACTCTTATAGCTGTGTCGGACTGCCTACTATGTATTTTAATGCATTTTGTGAACAAGATACGAAACTTTTACCAGTAGTTAAGAGGACGAATTGGAATTTTTGGCGCCAAGGATGTCAATTTTTCTCAGTAAATACAAAACGGATCAAAATAAAACTTGGTTACCTGAAAGTTCATGATATAAACCTTATTTTGTTAGTTGTAGAAACATGATTAGGTAACTTTTATAACAGAGAAAAATATATCAAACATACCTCTTTTTAAAAAGAGATTCACATATTATGGGCAAACGGGACCGATTAAAGCCTCTTAACTTTTTTAGTAGTTGAGTATATACATACTCTTTAAAATTGTAGTAGGATTTTTTATCAAATTATCATTTCTAAATAATAAAATTACAAAACCATTTTGTCGCTTACGACTTTTAGTTATAAGCTATCGCGCGTATTGTTATCCTCGCCCCGCTCAGACGCTCCGACCCCTTTTGGCGCCTTAGATGCGCGTGCCGGTTATGGAATTATTGTTGACCACTTCCTCGCCTTAAAGATGCTGTGTGTACAAATTATTGCAATACCGGGTGAATCGATCACCCAGCATTGTAATAATTTATTTCATAATTTCCTGTGTCTTTCACATTAGAAGTTTATATAATTTACTCATTTTATATATGATTTCGTATTCAATAGAATTATTTCTGTCTTCCAGGGCTGATGTGATTCAAACTCTAACTATGATAATAGTGAGCGGAGCCTTCATAATACAGGCTACTATCACGGCGGGTGGACCACATAAGGTTGTCAACGACAATATTGAAGGAGGAAGGATGAAATTCTTTCAGTGAGTATAGATAGTAAAAAAAGTATATTCAAAAATTTTTTTGCAACCTCGTGTACTAAAAGTAACTTTTAGTTATACAGTTATGGAATTAATCAACATTTAAAAAAAAATATTTCTAAAGACCTCTTCGTCACTTCCTAACATCATCTTTTCTTTTTCCAGATTCACCGGAGACCCAACAGTTCGCGTCGACACCCTCTCTGCAATAATTGGGCAGCTCTTCATGTCTCTCTCCATCTACGGCTGTCAACAGACCTTTGTCCAACGATACTGTTCCATGTCCAGTGAGGCTCGAGTCAGAAGGACTCTCCTCTCCAACGTACCCGCCGTAGCTGTTCTCTTCAGCTTATCTTGGGTCGTCGGCATGACGTTATATGCCATGTATCAGTACTGCGATCCTTTGGCCTCTCATCGGATCGCTGCTCCCGATGAAGTTTTGCCATTTTATGTACAAGATCAGTTCAGTTTCTTGCCTGGGATGCTAGGACTGTTTTTGGGAAGTCTCTTTAATGGTGCTTTGAGGTTAGTACCTATTTGAATCTGTTTGTATGTTCCTAATTTAGGTTTTAGGATCTTTCTTTTAACCTGATGATTTGTACTATTTTCATTTCGTTTTATTTAAGTTCTTTTTTTTTTAAATTTTTGACCTTGTCGAAAAAGAAAGACCTCGTTCATTTCATTCATACTTTACAATCTTCAAATCTTACCATATTCTCCAGTTTCTGGTGTTTTAAGGGCTAACAGTGACATTATTTATATTCTAGTTTCCTGGTTTCTAATGTGAACTCTCTATCGACGGTGACTTGGGAAGACTTCGTCTCCTTCGCCCCAGCCTTCAAGGGCATCAGTGATAAGCAACAGCTGACTGTCATCAAGATTATTGGTGTTATTTATGGTAAGAATTCCCTTTTAGTACGACCTTAGCTTATGCTACATACATCAAGTCATCCATATAAAGGATCAAAGAAGAAAATCTAAGATTTACGGAGTTTTACAGTGTAAAATGCACGTTACGTGATAGTAAAACCTATGTAGATCGAAGACTAAAGTTTTTAGATATAAATGTATTTGCTCATAATATTGGATCATTTTAATAGAAACATGCTACAAAATTATGTATTCAGCAATATTTTTGACATCCTATTTTTTCTTCTTTTCAGCAATCATCATAATGTGCCTATCACTCTGCGTGGGGATTGTAGGGGGCGTTGTCGAAGGGTCCTTACTAGTAACCTCAGCAACATCAGGAGCTTTACTAGGAGTCTTCATATTAGCAGCTCTCTGTCCTCTAGCCAATGGGAAGGGGGCGTTATGGGGCATGATCGCATCTCATGTGGTGACCACATGGATGGCGGCTGGGAGGCTGTTGTATGTGAATAAAGGAGTTGCTATGCTGCCTATGTCTACTGAGGTAAGATTTCAAGGTTTCTTGTATGGTATATCAGTTGTAATTTGTTTGTAATTTAGGGAAGTATTAAAAATTAGGTCTCTCAATAAGAAGTTTAGATGTACAGTTTCCTATTGGTATATTTCGGTAAATGCATACATACGGGTTATTTCTCTATTTCATCGAAATATCTACGGTTTTCAAAATAATTAGCTTTTGATGGTGACCAGTGATTCTGACATCTGGAGTTGCTACCTTGAAGCTATTTCTCGTTATTTTATTTTTTTTAATACCTACTGGATGAAAAGCGAACTCAAAAAATCTCCGACATAAGCTTGTTAGGTGATCAAACTGGCAGTTTTATTGCATTTTTATAAATTTTAACCTTTTTCTTTCCAGCAATGTCCAAACGGAACACTATCAACGTTCAAGCACCCACCGCTACCAGTAGAAGTGAACCAAACATTGACCCACCTTGCGCCACTGCTGCAAACCCTTAACTTCACTAATCCTACACCTACGGAGTCTCCTGTGTAAGTACCTTTTAATATCTAAGGAAATTTCATTTTCATGAAAGTCATAAATATTGCAAAAAAATCATGAAATGTATTGGGATTCGGCAATATTTTAATTAAAAGTGGTTAGATTTCTATAATTTGTGTTTATTTTAAGAGCACAACTTGACAAGACATGACAAATTTTCTAAGACAGAATCGCGCACGTTTGTGGAGACACTATCAAACAAAAGCGTTTACAAAGATATCTATCTTATAAATTTATTAGTATTTTACAGTATTTTCATGATTTTTTAGTTAATGCCCAAGATTATCCAACTCTCCTAATATTCTTAGGTTTAAACTGCAGATCCTAAATATTTATAAACAAATTCTCTTTTCCAGAATGTTCGAACTTCATAGATTCTACTCCATATCTTATATGTGGTATGCCGTCATCGGGACCATCATTTGCGTAACCCTCGGCAACATTATAGGCATCATCACAGGCAGTAAGAGTGATGCCTTCGATGAACGATTACTACATCCCCTAGTTGTCAAAATCGCCAAAAAACTACCAGGACCGAAAAGATTTTACAGTACAGAGAAACCTCAGGTTACAGAAGAAAAAGAAGCTGAGAATGAAAAAGAATCTTCTGAGAAGACAGAAGAAACAGTTACGGATACAACGCCTAATGAGACTTTAGAACCGAAGCAAGCAGTGTTTTGTACGACTGGTAGTCGACTGTTTGACGTGTATGACGTAAGAAGGTCGCCGACACCATCGCTTGTGAGAACTCGGTTGTGATCTTAGTTAAGTTTAAACGTAGTTTTAATTAAAACCGATAAGGAGGACTATATAGTTTTAAGTGCACAAGAGTGCCATTTTAGTGTAACCTTTGATTATGCTGCAATTTTATGAAGCAGTCAATTGTTATAAGAATGCCTGATTATGACTATGTATGAGATATATGTAGATGATTTTTATATGGTTGAAGATCGTACTTGTATTGTTGAAATTGACCCATAAAGTGCGTGCAATAAAAATACAAATGTGAAAATGCGATGCGGATCAAACTAAACAAAAATTTAAATTAGATCAAATATATGAAAAAAAAGCAAAATTTCTTAATGACATTGAGAAAACCAGACGATACATTTGTTATCAGTCACAAAATATCTTCAATTATTTTGATCTACGATTGGCAGATTTGAAAGGAAAAAAATATTAATATTGAACGGGAATACAGGGCGTAGGCTTTAGGCATTTAATTGTATAATGTCAAATTATTTAGATATGTTTTTATTTCTTTAGTTTTGACGTTGATTTTTGCAGTCATAATTTATTATTCCAAAATTATTTCTTTTTAAAATTGTAAAACATATCTAAATAATTTATTTTGGTGTTAGATAAAGTCGTAATGGATGGTTTTAAGCTCGACTATATTTTTATGATATAGTACTTAAAATATGATTAGTATTAATTTGTGAGATTGTTTCTGTAACTGTATATCTCTGTTAAAACACATATTATGCCTACGTATCATTAGCAGAACATTTCTGTCATTTATTCTAACTTGCCTCTATGTTTATTGTAATTATTTAATACTGGTAGATTTTATTTTGTTATAATTTTGAAAACCTAGAGAAAGTTTATAATTTTTTAACGATTATAATAAGACGTGCCTTGTAAAGTTTCTGCAATATGAATCAGAGTTTAATGATAATAATATCTAAAAGATCCAAATAAATGAAATGAAACATCTTATGTTAAAAGTTTCAATTAATTTAAAAGAGACGAGATATTTGTAAGACTGTAGAAAAATATAATTTATTTTAATGATAATAGCATTTAGTGAAATACAATCATGTTATTTTTTGTATTTAGGTTTATAACTTAAACAAATTAATAACAAAAAGTGAAATATGAATCTATTGTATTTTATTAAATGTGAAATATGTAATTGTCCTATTAACGAATTTTATCCATGTGATAATAGCAAGTATTACTGTAAATATGAATTAAATTAGTTATAAAAAGTTAATGTTATTATAAAGTGTCGTAAGAGTGCGTAAATTAATAAATATTCTAAAATAAGCATGTTATTGTTGATTATTATTCTAGTTTTTACATTATAATCGTGTTTATTTTGTTACTGTACTTAAGTTTATTTTTGTATTCGACATCTGTACAAATAATTAATCTCATTAATGAAAAAAAATCCCGTAATGTTAGTTTTTCGTCTTTTTCTTTAGTTTTTTTTTGTTTAATGTAGCTCCTATTAATGTTCTTAAATCTGCGTGCAAATTATTGTGATAGAGTAATGGATATTCGTTATGAAAAATATTAAAAATACCTATGGTTTTAATTTTGTTCGAATTGAGTTATAATTTAAATAATAGATATTAATACTATCGTGATGTTTGACAGTATTATGATATTTTTGTAAAATATTGTGACGTGGACTGCGTAAAATTAGTAATTTAAGAAATCGCCGAATATAAACATGAAAAATATAAAAATATGAAATAGATTTATGAGGTTTTATTACCTATACTATATTATCGACATTCAAAAATGCAAAGAAGAAGAAAAAATACAAAAAAAGTTGAAAATTAGTCCAGTTTTGATTATTTGTATTTTTATTTTTTGACTGTTGATTTAATCCATGATGAAGTTTAGTCGGATAAATGTCAGTTATATCAAAAAACAACCGTTAATGCCTTGTTTCAGCCCATATATTATGTTTCCAATTTCGTATGGGTACTGTAGGGATTTTCAGTAAAAATTTCCACCTATTTTTCTTGCCAACCGAAAAACCCCGAAACACAAATGTCTCGATCAAGCTTTACATTTGTTTCGATCACTGGCTCTCAATATTTTTCTTTCTAAGAATTCTTTTTACTAAATAATTCAATTTTTCTGGCTCAGAAATCTAATGCCGAAGTAAAATTTTCTAATAAAAATATAACTTTGTTTATTCCCATAAAGAAGTCGTGGTGGCCTAGTGGGTAAAGGACCAACCTCAAGTACGAGGGCGCGGGTTCGATCCCAGGTCAGGCAAGTACCAATGCAACTTTTCTAAGTTTGTATGTACTTTCTAAGTATATCTTAGACACCATTGGCTGTGTTTCGGATGGCACGTTAAACTGTAGGTCCCGGCTGTCATTGAACATCCTTGGCAGTCGTTACGGGTAGTCAGAAGCCAGTAAGTCTGACACCAGTCTAACCAAGGGGTATCGGGTTGCCCGGGCAACTGGGTTAAGGAGGTCAGATAGGCAGTCGCTTCTTGTAAAGCACTGGTACTCAGCTGAATCCGGTTAGACTGGAAGCCGATGATGATGTTTATTCCCATAAACTACTGCAGCATTAATTGTTGCAGTTTTTTATCATAAAATTGTATTAAAATGTAACAAAAGCTGTACTTATTTGACATTGTTTTTATTTTGAATTTTCACAAACAGTTATTTTAGTATATCGTATCAATTTGTTAGCACCAGTTTAAGTAGTTTCCGGACTTATTTCCAGTTTTTTATTGTATTAAGTTTTGAATGAATCTTAATGGCTTTAGCGAACAGTGATCAAAAACAATGGAGAAATGAACGGAGAACTAAATATGGAAATACTAAAAGCTTTAGTATGTTCCAGTTCAAAGTTATAAACTAGAAAATATTCTTTTGTTAGAAGCCTTTTGTTTCATATCATTAAAACACGATAGAGAGTGGAGTAAAAAGTTCACTTAAAGCTGTATAAATAACATAGATCTGGCATAATATTCTTTTCGAAAAGAATATAATTACAAGTGATGAATATTATTGGTAGCTGCTTTTTGTCCTACTATAAGATCTACATTTACGTTTCGGGTCACGCCTGCTATCAATCAAGGAACGTCAGTCAGAAGGAGGTTCAGTAGTTTTTGAGTTTTTCCATTACAAACAAACAAAAAGTTTTCCTCTTTATAATAGTTGTTAGTATAAATATCCTTCATATAGTGTATAGAAACCCTTCATAGAGTATGTAAGTATGTACATAGCCTTCATAGTAAAATAGGGCGTCCATATTCGGGATAGGCGTGTCATTTGAGCAACACTGGCCCACAAGGGTTGGGAATGATGGAACTGAGCCGATGACGTCACAACACGAGTTTCTTATGCAAATCTCAGGAAAAGGGACACTTGCTTCGGCGTTGAATCCAATTTGCGTTTCAATGAGACGCTATATAGTCTTGCGGACTTATTCTGGTGGTGAACGGGACTTTTGAGCTGTATGATAGTGTTGAAAATTGTATTGTGGGTCTCAATAGCTTAAATGTTGCTTGGTACTGGAATCGTGTTTTTAAATCAGCTGTCATGGTTGCAATTAAGCTACGAAAATATTATACTTCGTAGCAGTACGAAGAAAATTAACGTAACAATTCAAGATTGCAATTATATAAAAAAAAGAAACTGTCATTTTATCTATTGACATAAAAAAACTACTTCATTTGTGAATTAATCTTTTGAATAAAATAAGTACAAGATAGTTCACTGGTCCTTTATTTCGGATACAAAAATTATTCAATTGTATTTGTTACTGCACTTATCCAATATATCAATAGCATAAAGATCACTCGGCTAAAAGGATCAAAATTCACTCTATGTTGTAAAGTTAGGTACTTACTTCTAAGCGTCTATAAAATTTCAAGTGGCAGCAGTTTTTGTAGACACAACTCAATATAATGTAAAGGAACGTTAGCTTTTATGGGTCCAAATCTCTTTCCAATAATGTGTTTCAGAATGATGGGTAGGTACTCCATCAAAATTGCTTTGAGGATCTTGAGAATATTTGCTTCAAAGTGTGTGAAGTATGAAACTGCAAATAACAGATTTCGAAAAGTTTTGTTGAAAATGAATGTAGTTTTAACGTTGATTTAATTGACTTTACCTCTACTCAATGTAATTTTATTTTATTTAAAATTGTATTGGATTTTTTAAACATGTGGTAAACATCTGTTTTATTTTTTTAATTACAATATTTAAGGTGAAAAGCTAGCTACATAGTTTATATTACAAACAACACATTGGATATTCAGAATACCTCCATCCTACCCTCACAAGATATTTAAAGCATGCAAATTACATAATATACTTACGTGTCATGGGTTTGGGAACTGCGGGACGCCTAAACGATGTTCATTATACGACATATTATATTCAATGATTATCTTTAGATGGAAAACTTAGGAGTTCATCTTGTGTAAGTGAAGGTATTAAAGACCTATTCAGGTGTAATCGTACATACGTGATATTAAGGCACATGCGTGAGTGAATTTAATACAGTTAGGTGTTTGTTAGGGTACCCTTTTTTCTTTTTAAAGAGTTTGTTTATTACTGAACCATTTTTCCATAAATTTTCTTTTTTGAATTTTTTTTTCATAGATTTTTTCCATTTTTAGTAGCACTTCAAGGCAGATAGTCTGTCTACTTATCGAAGGAGGCTTTTTCTTCATGCCTCGGCATGACATAGATGGACACCCATCCACGGACGGACCACGTCAAGTGTTGCTTTACCTTATGATTGATCGACCCTTGCAGCTGTTACTTAGCCACGAGGTCTTGAAGAAACTTTTTACCAAAGCAATTACGACGATAGGAAAACTTTCCAATAATGATTACTATACTTATTCTTCGCAATAGTTGACATGAAAGATTTCTAATTAAAACATCAGAAACTGTGAGAAAGTTGCGATATCTCGTCTCAACGCTATAATTAATCTCTTAGTTAGTTTTAATTATTATTTTCTTTGCAACAAACTATTCCTTTGAAGATGGCGTCTGTGTAACAACTTTGCTCAATTAATCATGTTCTTTGGGTGGTCTATTTAGGTTTGTTCAACTGGATCACAGTGGAATTTAATAGCCTGGATTGTCTTGTTGTAGTGAATATGCTTATTTAAGTAACTCAAGAAATAAAACTTATCCAACCGTTTGATAGAGTACCTACTTGCTTAGGCCTTTGGATTTAAAAATCTAGGTATTTGTCTACATAAATCAAAGTTATGAATTTACCTTTTTTCAGAGTGTAATGTTTAAAAATTTATATCTTAAAGAGCATTAATTTCTTGACAACAATAATGTAAAATGAGACTTACTGGTTTTTGTTATTTTATAATTTGATGGCATAGCCATTTAGAGACGATTGATGTTTCTTATTTTAACGTCTGCGTCTAATTGAGAAACAAGAAAATTCACTCATTTATCCACTCTAGACTTTTCACTTAGTCATTGTTGAATTGATTTTCTATTGAATTAAAGAGCGTTTGATCTCATTAATGGAAAATGACCCTTAGTTGAAGAATATTTCACTTTAGTTAGTAAAGTTTAAATCGGATAGATTGTCGGATGGATTCGTAGTTATAGAAAAAATAATAAAGATATTAGGTGTCCAATCAAACCAATTCAGACTTTATTCAGTAAACTACGATGAAGTCGCGAAAGTACTACTAGATAATGTACTTCGAAATAATTTACACAGCTGTTAAAGTTGGTTTGATACCGGCAAAATACCTGATCATTAGGACCTACTATGTGCGCAGTCCCCATAGGTACAGCTCTGTACTTATCAAGCGAGCGAACAAGCTATCGGCCGACTAAAATGTCTACTGTGTGTCTCTTAGTGTACCCCAAATATCAAGTTGTCATATATTTTCCTGAGGTTTGATTAATATTTCGTCGTCCAATTCCCAGGTTCCGATAACTAATCCCTGTTCCATTGTGTTCGGTTTTGTATAAAGTTTGTCAAGCAAAGGAACTCATTATTCTTGGTCCCTCGAGATAGCCGCTTGTTATCTTTATTTTACTTTTGTATACCTAGTAAAATGGTGATCGATAGCACTGTTTCGTTAAACTTTCGTTTCAATTTCTTTGGTTTTGATATTTTTTAAGTTTATTGAAATTGACTTATTTACTGTCATGCTAAGTATGTAATGAAACCAGTTTTTCTTTTGATATATTTTTCATTTTAATGTGAAGCTTTCTTTGAATGTGAACTTTAATAACTTTACTCATAGTAGATGTCGGCACTCAGATATTAAAATTACGAGTAAGGTAATTTTGAATATTAATATTATTTATAAAACGAGTACCTATTTATTCTGTTGATCATGTACATAATTGATGACGATACTCTCTTGTATTAATTAAAATACTTCAGTCGACATCACGTATCAATAATTCAGAAAGTTCACGCGTGAATTTCAATTGGAAAAGAAGCACTTTTTGTGTTTTGTTTCGATAAAAATATTTATTGTTGCAGAGTGGGAAATATTTACAGTCAAACTTTATTTAAGATATAATAAACTCTAACTGTATCAAACAGTCTTACAAAAATAATATATGTAATCGGTAGTACAAAAAATTAATTAAGTATATTTTGTTTAGTTGATCTATAGTTAAGACAGCTTAAACCAACGATTAACTGACGGTAACATTGAACATTAAGAATTTGTACCTATATTTCTAAATATTATTATCTCTAACGTCGGCAAGACATTCCTTCAGAGAATACACAAATTGATCGGCGATATTTTATTGAATATTGCTCTCAAAGGAATATACCGTGTTACAGATTTATTGGTCCCTCGAGGTTTTGTTATTTAAGCAAATATCGTGATCCCACTTAATTCTCTAAACAATGTCTATAAGGCCGCTTGCTGCAAATTTTTAGTCGTCCTATAGTTTGGTGGTACCCATTAATAAGTATGGAGATAAATGGCAACGCGTACATTACAACGATAAGGTATCCGGCTGGTATTGGACCAACTAAAAAGTTTGATTGGATCCAGGATTACCTTCAAAATAAACTCAACAAGGTGTAAGGGTTTCAGGATGATTTCAGACAAAACGAACACAGAACTAGACCTAAAGCAAGAGCATTATTTCTCATACAAATTATTTTAATATAAACATATGTACATAGAAAATGATTTTCTTTTAATCTCTAAAATATTTTAATAGTTGGGGATCAAATGAGCCTTTACTCGTTTAGTTATTATTATACCACTTAATAATAGAACCCCCGTCAGGCTTAAATTTCAGAAACACATTATGATCCCAATAACATTAAGTTCTAATCAATCAAGAGATCTCTTACTGCTGAACCCTATTTATTTAACGGGAACTTAATGAACGAAATACCATAATATTGTGGATATTTCATATTATTACAAATTGTTGTTAACTTATATTATTAAAGTGACCAGTATACCTAAATTGCGTGTGATTATTTTAAAACTTTTGATTTGATTTGAAGACTTAGGTACTTATTTCGGAATTTACATAAGGTTCAATTGATTGTGCTTACATGATTTGGTTGCCTAAAAATATTAACACTTAACTCTTACACACTTACTTATAAGGCCAAATATCTAGTCAACTAATAGAAAAAAGGATTTTAGAATTACTAAGGCAGACTTCAACAACTTAAAATGAGCCTTCACGCTAATTAATAATTAACAAAGATTCGTTATTAAAGGATTAAAGTGAGTTTGTTTAAGTTCAGTTAAACATCAAAGAGAAATTAGTGCTCCAAACGACCTTTATTTGAAAGTTGTGTGAAAATCCTGATCAAAGTTGTCGAACATCAAAAGTTTTCACTTATTTTGATACAAATTTTAAATTTTTGCTTTGGAAAAGTGATGTTTGTAAGACAGAACAGGCTGTAGAACCCACTTGACTTTTAACATCATCTGTCAAGCCGTGAAATAAATATGTTGAGGTCGGCTTCCAGTCTAACTGGATGTAGTTGAGTACCAATTTAATGTTGTACATACACGGAGCGACTGCCTATCTGACGACCTTAAGCCAGTTTCCTGGGCAAACCGATACCCAATAAGACTGATTGTTAAAATTTCTGGCTTCTTGACTCTGTAATTTGAAATTGACTGGAAGCTGACCCTAACTTAGTTGGAAAATCACGACAAGAGTGAGTATATTTTATTTCACTATTCATGAAATTGTGAACACTGGACTGACGAAAATAAACTTCAGTTCTCAAGTAATTGAAAGATTCATGTAGCCTTTTCAAATTGTTATAGCGACAAGAAAAAGCTTTTTAGCCCCTACTAAGAAGAACAATTGCTAATTAGTACGAAGAGTCGACTGGAATCAAATTAACAACGATGCGTCTCGATCTTGCTCTAAAAGATTCTATAAAATCATAATTATTCATAGATGTAAAATGCTATTGTTTTTTTACACTCACTAACAACATGAACTTTAGATAAGTGGCTTTAGATAAGTACTTGAAACAACTGAAAGAAATGCCTATCAATGCCCTAGTAATTTGATTTAAAATTGTATGAAATACAAAAGATTGTACACCTAGTCAATTTTCTATGTAACACAAGAACCCTTTATTTTATGAATAAAAAATAATCTAGACGCAGATTATAAAAAGGGTTGAAGGAAAACCCATCTGCCGAGCGTGGGTACATTATAATCAGTTTACAAAGTCCCACATCAAATATAGTGGGTTGTCCGAGTGCCCACCACTTTACTAAATATGATGGTTCTTACTGAAATAATTTGTGGGCCGCAATGTAGCAATTTATATTAACGATGATCACTTTAGATGGAAAGATTTGATGAGTAAAACTGTTTTGATCCGCTTAAACTGTTTTTCCTCTGGTTTCTTAAACCTGCTAGTGGGCCGACGATATACTTAGAAAGGGTTATTTTACTTTCAATAATTACAATTTTGCATATGAAACATATATTTAACATTATTGTAATACATTTTATGTACTTAGAAAGTACATATACATATATGACTAAACATGTTTAATTGGAACTCTTACTTAGAATCGATCCCGGACATTTGATCGTTAAAGGCCGTGTATTCACCCCTCGGTCACATTTAACTACGAGAAAACAAGTAAAGCTCTTTCGTTGAAAAACCACACTCATAAAAATAATGCTCCTCAATTTTACTTTTATCTTTCTTCTCAAAAAAACGTTACTTTAGCCTTCTCTATAACAATGGTTCTTTCATCAATCTACCTGGATGATAAAATGATCATAATGTGTATCTATTTCCAACACAAAGGCAGGCTTCATAAAAACAAAATACCTTCATAAAACTCTGTGAATCCAAATGAAATTCTTGCAGAACCATTAGTAGTGTCTCATTCTAAACTGAGATAATGGTGGCTTGATTAATTCCGTCCATTATTTACTGAGATTAAAATCGCTGGAATCGCCCATCAAGACGAGATAGCGACACAATTTAGAGGACGAACAGACGGACGATTGGATTTTGCTGTGTTTGGTAGTTGCTTTCTTCGGTTTTACTTGTATGTTGCCTCTGAAGTACCTGCAAAAAAAAAAAACTAAAAGTTATGAATCGTGAAGCAGGTAAGATGATTGCTTCTCATATAACGTAAATAGTGTAGGTAGGAATGAATTTAGTCCTTGCAGTTCTCTCAGTAACTCTCAGACTTGGTCGATGGCCGTTTAAAAATGTTTATTTTCATACTGGTGCATGAAGTGATATATCGTGATAAGACATGTGATGGCTAAGACTTAAAAGGATGATTTTTGGAGTGCGAAATATCTAAGGATTAAGTATAATCGTCCGTCTATACAAACCTTAAGGTAAGCAACAACTTTTATTCCATAATTAAATCAATCAAACCAAAGTTCGATGAAAATGAAACGATAAAACGTTATTTGATTGGGAAACTTTGATTAGTTTTTGGATTATTTTGGCGTAAATTTGTATGTAAAGCGTGTTGGATGATGAAAGACAAGATACAGTTGCTTGTCTAGATATTTTCGTCGTAGTTAATTGTTTATAATTCTGTTGTTTAAATCAAAGGAGAATTGTCAAGTTGTATGGAATCTTGTATCCACTCTGACAGTAACGAATGATATGATTATATTCTTCTCATCGAGTGAGCTGTAGAATCTCTAGTGTCAGAGTTTTCTCTAATTCACTTGTCGGGCGAACAATTAAGAACAAAGAATACCTATAAGGACTTGGAACTGTTGTGTCCAAACATAACTTGGTCATTGTCCAAGAACAGCAGTTTTTGTAGATCGTTTTCTTCTGTTGGGAATTACATCATCTCACTGCGTTTCATCGTCGGCTCTTAACTAACGAGTATCAATAACAGCACAAATTAAATTTACACCCATAATAATTTAATGGCATATTCATACTCATCTAAATCCATACCCGTCCGACCCAATTCTAGGCTCCAATAGGCCCAAGGCTGAATGCGTGTAATTTTGGAAAAAAAAGTCCGCCCCTAAATAAATCACATTAAGTTATAGGCAGGGGTTTCTCTGCCCTTGAGGGTAGGCAATTATCGGACCACCGGGGTGTGTATTTTTGCATCGTATTTCAAATAGATTTTTTGTCCATTTAAAATGAGAACGGTAGCAGGTATTAGGAATTTTTCGATTCAAAGCTGGATTTGGAATTTAGGGTCTGAAATATAACCTAGATATGGATGGTAATTGCTGTTAAATATTTTACCACTGGCCATGGGTCAATGCTATTGGAATATTTATATGTTTAAGATAGAAAATAACCAGAGAAGTTTATTTTTCTAGATCTGCATTTTATCTCAAATTTCATATAAAAGGGGCACAATTTATGACACCTTTTAATGATGTTGGCTACGATTTATTTATGCAGAAAGAAATGGAAATGTATGGATATTAAAATAAATGCAAATGAAAACGTACGAATACATACATTTATGGATATGGACGTTAAAATTATTCTTGGACTTGCAGACATATTTGTATACGGAGAACGTTAAGTTATACACCCGAATAAAATAAAGTCTGTTTTCTAAGAAGACCCAAAATAAATATAAAGGCCTGAAATATGACAACGCCGACACGCGTATATAAATAGTGTTGGCGAGTGTCAATGTCAGTCACGAGCATAATTATAAGCTAGTGTGAAATTGCTCTTAACTCTAGTCAAAGGTGGAGAATACATACCTACATCCTTTTTATTCAACAAGTAACAAATATGTATACACATATTTCCATAAATACTTTTTGTACTTAAATGCCTGATAACAAGATCTTTACCATGAAAGTTTACGCAGTGTCGACCTTATTGTATCTAAAAGCCACTGAAAAATGTGCTTGTCGTATCATGAGTCAAACTAGTTGACTATACCTGCGATTTAATTAAAGAAACATTTGTTTCCTTAATCATTTCACCATGTAAAAACATGTTTTCCTTAGGTAATTTTCATTAACATCCCTAAAAACAACCAACGCTTCCTACCGTCATTATCTTATTATCTTTAGAAACGTATCTAACCCAATCAAAATTTATAACACCTATCATGTACTATTCAATTTCCGACCCTATTTTGTTTCATGTTAAGGTAGGAAATGCCTTGCAGGTGTAATCTAGGCTTATTTTCAGCAATTGCGTGCGGGCTCCCATTTGGCGCTCATTACATTTGTGGTACAATTTTAATTTCAGTTTTTGCACCCTGTGGTAACTTTTAATGCAAAGATGAGGAAATTATGGAGAAGGTGTAAGCCTTTAAGTTAATTAACCTAAATAATATTTGTGTATGAGAAAATCATTTTGTCTGTTTTTTTTATGACTTTTATATTGGAAAAATATACATTTATTTTTAAGGTACATATGTTATGGACCAAGTGATAAATTGGGCAGTATACATAATGCCCGGTCATTATGAATAATGCCCAATATGAGAGTGCAATTTGATAATAATTATTAAAACAATCAAATTGACCGGGCACTATACATATTGCCCGTGACCTTTTGGGCAAAGTAATACAAACATATTTAATTTCATTTTTTTAATTGTTATTGACATTTAACTTAAAATAAACTAAATATAACACATCCCATATCAATTGACAGAGCATAGAAGTAAGCATGCAACATGTAGCAAGCATGGCTTCTGTCACGGCTCCGGCGCTGCGGGGCTCCGGCGGTCCCATGCGAGCTTTTCGTCGCAGATGGTTTTCACGCTCACCACCGCAGCTTCGGCTTGCTGGCCGGCTCAGCCGGCCAGCCTCAGCCGCGGCGGCGAGCGCTGAAACTACCTGCGCCTCAGCTCGCAGGCCGCCTCGCCCCTCCGCGCCTACGCGGTTTTGAATTGCACTCTAGGGGTAGGGTAGACAAGACTACAGATAGCGCGCGAGTTGAATGCAGAGCTTAGGAATGCGGTATGATAGTTGACAAGGATGGCACAGCACTACACTGCAGGCGCGTGAGGTGGGGCGTGCGGGTGGCGGGGGGAGATGCTCCCGCTCTTTACCTCAGACCCCGACTGCATTCAACTCGCGCGCTATCTGTACGTGGAGTCGGTTTTGCAGCGATTCGTTTTCGTCACTAAGTTCAGTTTTTAATACAATGTTTTGAATCCAAATTAAATTCTACCATAAAAAAACGAGCCAAGAAAAATGAGATCAAGAAAAACGAGGCCGAGTTAGTAAATTAGATGACAATTGTCCAATTAATAATTTTTTGGCTAGACTTATAATTTCCCATTAAAATAGAACATATAATTTAAAACAATAATCATAAAATATGTAGCAAGTAACAGGATTTATTTATTAGAACAACTGCCACCCTCGCACCGCATAAAATATAGCTTTATTATCAAATTGCCCAACTATCATGTAGCAATATAATAATGCCCATGCAAAGTGATAAATAATGAAGTTAAGATAGTTATTAATCACTTGGCCCGATAAAGCTAGACATTATTCATAATGCTCGGGCATTATAAATAATGCCCGAATTAATCACATGGTCCATAACACATACATAATTAGTGGTTAACACATATTACTCGTTAGTACCCAGAAATAAAGCCAACATTATTTTACTGAGTATCACAACATCATAATTAGTGAAGTGTAAATATTAATTGAATATTAAAATTATTTACTCGAATCGGTGGATTGTGTCATGCTTTAATCGGATTTCTTACGCACCAAGCGTTACATTTAAATAATAATTACCAATGAGCATTACGACCTTTCCATAAGGATGTCGTCCTAATTAACAGTATCCAATTAATTATTATCATAACCTCACTTGATAAATTGCGAGTCGAAAACTGAAATACTGTAAGCACTTATATCTGTCACCCGCGGTGCCAAACGCGGCTTGAGGGAACTTCTTCCCTGTACCAGAATAAAATGTAGCCTATGCTCTACACAAGTAATAACAGTCTATAGTTAGTAAAAATGTAAGCGAAAATCGCATTAACGACAAAATGGCAGGGTTTGTAAGATAGTTGCTGCAAAAACAAATCAGGTAAATATTAGCCTTTTCCTTCCTTAACCAAGAAAAACATACAAATGAGTACATCTTTTGTAGGGAAAAAACAAAGAACTGAGTAAGTTTTGTTAGTTTAGATGGGGGGAGCATTTTCCTTATAGCGACCATTCAGTGCAGTCCCAAGGCCATAATGGAACGCTGATTTTATTTGTATTTCCATCATATCCATTGGTAACTCATCCTTCAAAGACATAGGAGTCTCAGGAGTTAGTACTTAGTTGCTACCAATTGCTACCGTGGTGGTTTTGAAAATAATTGTCTTTTGAAGGTGACCAGCCAGCATTCTGACATCATTTCCTAGGTACTTAGAGCCGCTTTTAAGTTTATTCGTTTTATACAAACAAATCTTTCCTCTTCATGTATACCCAGATGCTGAAAGACTATGCACATTAACAACTATTAGTCCAATATAAACATGAACTGCAACAGACAAACTCGTTTATCTCATATCAGCATAAACTAGGGAGACCGCATCAAAATGCAGTGCATTATAAAGTTAGCCTACCCTGGTGACGAATAGTTTTAATTAGAAACTACCCGTGCCAAGTTTCTAAAGCTTTGGACATGTTACATTCAATAACACAGTTTAGAGATTACAGTACTTTGGGAGGAGCTGGTGGCTATTAACAGTTATAGGGTCAAACGATCAAAGTTGAACTTATTGATACTTAAATATTTAAGTCGCATGTAATAATGACTAAACTACTTAAAACGCACCATAATCCTTCTGGAGCCCTTTATATACCAGGGCAGAGGTGACTCTTTTGAACTACTTTAAGGGTTTCTTTTCTGGTAATAATATTTATACGGATTGTAGATATCAGATACGTTATTGCTCCATATAGAACAGTGGTACCTATAAATTCATCGGGTAAGGATGGAAGCCGACTCATAGTTATACAAAGATTAAGGGCAGAAGAGAGATTACACGGATCAAGTTCTCACCACTGCGAGGAAGGACTACTTTAACATCAAAATGAGTAATTAAACGTCTTTATGAAGTAATTTTGAGGTGAGCAATTGTTATGGGCTCATGTTTAAAGCCCGGCTTTGTATTCTGACAAATTAATTTTGAGGCGTTTATTTGAAGCCCTACAAAGCCTTTGTGTACAGATTTATGTAAAAAGTAATTTAATTTGTGATCTTGTTTTTGTGTAATAAAAATAAATTGTTAACTTTGAGATTGAGTGAGTAATTTTTCGAGGTTCCGTACTCAAATGGTAAGACGGGATCCTATTAGGTACTCAGGTATTCGTCCGTCACGTAGGTCTATCCGTTTGTCACTTCGCTGTATCTCATGAATCGTAATAGAAAAGTGTAGATATTTGTGTTCTTTTTTATAGTTGTCACTATCACAAAAATTAATACTGAAAACAAGAATAAAATAATATATGTAGCCACTAGACAGCAAAGGTTATTCCTTGCTAGTTTTATATACATATAGATAACGTATCGAAACCATTCGTGCGAAGTAGACTCGCACTTGGCCGCTTACTTTACCTGCAAATCTTTTCTTTAAATCGATTTTTAGAACAAGTAGAGTAATCTTCGGAATTGGGATATTTCTGGAAAAAACATTTATTGATGTTAAAATACGTTTCCTCAGATCTCCTTTATTGGAACTATTTCAAAATGAGTACACTAAGGATAGAAGATTATTAAAGGAATAAAGCATTATGTGCTGGTAGACGAAAGCTTAAGTTTTCAAAGATTTTAATTATCATCGAAATATTAATATCTGACATTAAATAGGCCGATCGTTAAAACCGCTAATAATTAATTTGGAATTTAATAACGTTAATGAAGTCCAGGTTGGAATTCTTTGAATATAATAAATACTCTTTCTTTAAATTTTCAAAGAACCTTTTTGGTTACGACTTATTAAATTCGTCACCATTGTATCTCAAAGGATTGTGTCAAAAACTTTAATGCTTTAAACCAATGAAATCTTTATGCCTTGTGGCAATTTTACTAAATCTTTTTTTTTATATAAAGAAAGTAATTTCATAAAAGCAAGTTGGGATCAGCAAAATTGATTCAAAATTGGAACCAATTCATCAAAAAATGTATCGTTTATTAAATAAAATTCAGCCATATTTTGCAAAATAGTATTTTATAGTAACAAGTAAATTCAATACGATGCTTAACTTTAATTTATTTTAAGAATATAATATTGAAGCACTATAAAGTAACAAGATTGAGATTGTGCTTTTTGAACAACTTTCTTGATTAAAAACCTTACTTTCTTGCATTGCTGATACCATAAAATTGCAGTAGAAATGTTCAAAACTTAGATACAATACTTAATAATAATTAAAAAGTTACTGTATGGCCTCCTATTGGACCACAGCAGGATTATACCAACATAGCATAACATATTGAGCTGGACACTTGGTGCAGTATGCACTGTCTATGATTGGCAGAATATTTTCCATGAAATATGATAGAGTAATGCTTTGTCACACAATTATCTAATCCTGAAAGCTAGCCCTAGTTTCTGTCCGTTTTCAATGAATAATAGGACTCTTTCCAACAAAAATAACCGGTTTTTCTGGTCATAAACTTGGTCTATGGTGAAAAAGAATACTTTGCTCATTCGAGTGCATGAAGTACATAGTTCCCTTTAGGATTGGGGAACAGAGTGAAACAGAAGATAGCTAGTACAAAATATCGACGTTCGCAATGTCTATAAAGATGTCTTCGGTGTCGGCACTCAGGATGTATAGGCCTACAGAGACGGGCTATAAAATCGTGGAAGCTCCTTCAAGCTTGTGATATAGAAAGGAGCAACGTGGTACAACAAATATATTTTTATGTATGTACATTTTGAAAAGGGACTGTGTCATGGTTTGGCCATGAGAAAAAGTAGTTGAAATAGTACGAAATATTAAGTAAATACTCATTTTTATAAATGAATAAAAACAGAATATACAGTAAAAAGATACGGATAAAAAATCGGTAAAAAAACTTTTAAGTTAAACGGTTTTACCTTATGTGTACTGAAAACTAGAAAATAAAATAAAACTGTTACTTACCTGTAAACCTACGTAGGTGGTCCCGGTCATATTAGACTAAAATAAAAACGTGGGGCCCATTACCTAACTATTGCTGTAATACTTTCTTCTAGAGGTATAATAGGTGTGGATTGCATCGACTTACTATAATCGTAACTGGAGATTTTCACTTTTTTTGATTTTATAGTTTTTTTATTTTATAGTTTTTAGTATTTAATGAAAATGCCTACCGACAGGCATTGGCCCTGTTGGGCCCCGCTGGGGTTGCTGACAGTATTCTACTTGAGTAGCCCTTTCATTTGATACCCATATTGAGAGGGTTGTGGAAAAAATATGTAATCCGCCATTTTGTACCGGCGGCCATCTTGGATTTACAATGTTATTGATATTACTATATTGTATTGTCATCGGAATTGAAGGTGTGTACCAAATTTGAGATCAATCTGACAACAGGAAGGTACTTAAATTTGAATTACTAAATTTGACCCAAGAATAAATAATAAAACAAACAGGGTGAGCTAAATATAAATAAAACCGTTTAAAAATAACTTTAGATTATTATCCTCGCTCAGTTGTCGAAGGTGCTTTAAGAACACTAAGGTTATTTCGCCATCTTTCATAAATCAGACTTAAAAATATTTAACTTTACCACTATATATGCAATATATAACTTAAACTATCTAACTACTATGATAAGACTGACCTGCCGCTAAAATAAGCTCGTGACTTCTGCTCTCGAATGTGTCTGATAAACTTACCAGCCGTGTGTGTTAGTAACTAAGCTGTGAGAATGTTATTTATTCACCTAGCAAGCAGCAGTTAGCGGGTTTATGAGTATTCTGTTACAGCCCGTTTAGTCAGTCAACTGTTCACATTGCTCAAATATAAATGGTACTGTTGCTCAATTATTTATAGAAAGCAACAGTGTGTGATGCCTATCATATTACATCTCTCATCTGCCGAGCCTTTCACCAACTATGTTGGGTTGGTTCTCGGTCTAACAAGATGCAGCTGAGTACTAGTGCTTTACAAGTAGCGACTGCCTATTTGACCTCTTCGAACCAGTTACTTGGACAACCTAATACTCCTTGGTAAGACTATCATACTATTTTCTGATAAAATCGCGATGAGATGAAATAATTTTGATCATATAGTCCTTACATGTTTTTTTTGCTCTGTGGTTTCAATTTCTGGGAGTCAGTTCATTATTCTTAACTGAAGTTTTAAATTAATTAACAATTTAATTTAAATAAAATTTAATAAGAATATCATGTCTATTTTCTTTGAAGATTGTATTTTATATTGTTTTAATTATGTTTTGCTAAGAATTTTAGTTCGATACCACTATTTATTTTAAGTATTCATACTTGAAAATGATTGTCTATCTATGCTATTAATGACTAGCTTTTGTCCACGTCATCATCTGTCAGTGGTGAAGCTGAAGGTTCACATCCATTATTATTTCAGAAAAAATATATGTATTTCCATCATGCTTGAGATAAAAAGTTTGGCTTGTTTTATGACTTGAACGAAGAATTTACATGTGTTCTGTACTGAAGCCTAGCTTCATTATTAAACAAAGCAACCTGTATGTCTCTAATATTCAGTATTAAGAAAAGGTTCACATTACATCATTATATTATGTCTGTTATAATATTTAAATGGCTAAATTGCTTGACAGTTTGACGTCAGGCTTTCATTACGAATTCTAAGAGGCATTGATTAATGTGCTGTCTTCATTAGTCTAGGTTTCAATATTCTAGTCATATTGTGAACGTATGTTGTTAACAAAGTTATCATCTTTGGGTTGCAAATTTCAAACGTAGGTAACCTAAAATCCTGGCTAATAAACATGCTTAACTGAATTAAATAAATTGACTTTAAATGGTATCAATATGATTCAGTCGGCAACAGTCTGATATTTCCACATTTTTTTTACCAAGATGCAGAAACACTGATGATTTCCTAATTCTATGAAAACTTTATTTTTACCTGGTAGCACCAGAAGGATTATATTTTATCTATAGCACAATTGGACACACTAAATAACACACAACGATCATTATTACCATAACCCTTCTACTACTTATAGGTACCAAGGCCAACGCCTTCAAGCCCATAACCCTTCCCAGTCAAGCCTTAGGATTTACGCGGGAGATAACCAGCTGATACATTGTTTTTCTCATTTAATAACCACACCCAAAATTCTACCCTATTGTTTAAATCCTAAGGTTGAAATTCCCCTGTCACGTTTGACGGAACAAAATCGATCTACAAGCCTGGTAAATGAAATCCAGATGTAGCTAAGTACGTATTTGATATTGGAACAGTATAATCTGAGACAAGTAGGGTATGCGATAAAAAGTGATTGACCCCGTTCCAGTTGGTTCGTTCCTCCCCCCTAAGTGGGTAGGATTGGACAAACGGGTATGGTTATGGGTTATTGTTTTAGAATCTGTAATGTTGCTATAGGTTTAACTTGATTTGGGAAGTGACTTTAATAACAAAATTTTGTTTATTTAACAAAATAATCTGCATCCCTGTCTTTCACGAGTTAAATTGTAAGTAGACACTTTTATTTCAGCAAAAAATATAACGTGGACAATATACATAGACTGTTTAAGAATATCTGAATCATTCAATCATTCAAACGTCCAAAAGTTAAAAGCCTCAGAGAGAGCTCTCGTATGTATCTTGATTTTATCCTTGTAATTACCCAACCTAAGTCAATTTCGGGTAAAACTATTAAAAACGTTTTTTCTGTTGGTTCAGTACCTAATAGGCCCTTAATAGGCTGGAAAATTATTTTCAAAAATCTCATAGTTTTAACGAACAAAATGTTCGTCTTCATCTCAAATGACTCTAACAACTTTCAGAAATCACAATTTAGCTTGACATTTAGAACTTTTTGGAATAGTTTATAAACCTAAGTAAAGGCCTTTGTAACAAAATATATTTTCCGTAGCTTATCAAGTAAAAGTTCATAGTTGCCTTTGATGAAGTATCTCATTTCTTTTAACTTAGTAAGTTAAGTTACACAAGTTTATACTTAGCCAGTTATTAAGTTTTGATTTAGTTTTTCTTTGCTAGCAACCTGATTATATTCAATGGAGAATTGTAGAGGTTTCGTTCTCTTCTTGAGCCTCTGTGGAAATTTATTTTGGATTTGCTAGAAATCGAGTGCTTTTTGCAGAATTTTAATTTCAGTAATTTCTAGTGTTGAAGAATGTTTACTCAGACAGAACTGAGCATTGTAAATGCTTACCTGCTAATACTATAATGCGAAAGTAACTCTATCCGTTGCGATGTCCAACCAAAACTACTCACCTAATTTATGAGAGAGAGCGTCAGAAAGGGTTTTTTGCTAGGGTGCATCAAGTTTTTCTTTCAGGACCGCGACTCGCGTTTTTCATGCTCTCTCTAGACTATCTACATATGTATCACAAATTAACTAATCCGTAGTAGCTAGTTTCAAAATAATCCAATTGATGACATAGATTGATTGGCACTTAACTTATGAGGGTAAAAAGTCATACAATAATAGTTCAAAAGCTTAAAATGTTAAAACGTTTTTTGGAAATCCACTTGAAATATAATAGAAGAACACAATTAATGGTAAAAAATTTACGAATTCACCTTCAGACAATATTCACGGCTGAAAAGTTAGGAGTTCATACATTCACCCCTTTTAGTTCTGGGTAGGGTAGTTTTGAGAATATTTTAAGTACTTAATCCTTACTTAGAGGTATATTATAAAAGCCGAAGTAGCTGTCTGTTATTATTATCATACTATTTTTTACTAGCGGTTTCACCTGCGGGAACTATCCCCCACAACCTGATAATAAGTAGAATAAGCCTTCGTCAATATATAGGACTGAAATATTTTTCAAGTCGGTTAAATAGTTATTAAGGCTAGAGCGTTCAAGCAAACACTCTCTTCAGCTAAAATATTAGTTATTATAGATAGCTGTGATATTCCACATAAATCACTCTCGGAACGTCTATCGGCTATTAAAATAAATCACCTAGAAACTAACAGCGTGGCATCGTAATAGCGTCACACTTCACGTTAATTAGAGAGGTCTCGGTCTATGCGGGGGCACGAACCGGGTACTCCGTCATAGCACTGTGTAGGGGTAGGCAGATATGTAGGTGTTTTCGACCAGATGTATGTGTATGTTTGAATGTAGATATAGGTGAAAACGCTATGTAAAATTCTTATTACCAACCCAATAGTGCGGTCTTAAATGAAAAATAAGAGACATACTTAGTGGGTCGATGTGGCCGAATACAGGATCTTGTAATGTGTGCGCTACCATTCTGATTTAAAAGCCCGATCAAATTATCGGCCGTCTAAAAGTTTGATTCTCTTACGGCCAGTTTCTTCATCAAAAGTAAAAGTCAAAGTAATGTCTAAAGTAAAAGTAACGGTCAAATTCGTTTTTTCAAGGCTAAAGTGACAGAAAAACTAATAGAAAAAATGAATTTGACCGTTACTTTTACTTTAGACATTACTTTGACTTTTACTTTGGCTTTAACTTTTGATGAAGAAACTGGCTGTAAGAAGTTATATTTCTTGTTCTTCCAAAAGACTGTAGCAAAGCCCTTATGTTAATCCATGGCTACGTTCGTATCCCTATCGGCTATTTATCTTGTGGAATCGATGGCTAGCAACTCCTATCCATTTGTTTCCCCACCTGCATAAAACCTTTGCACAAAAACAGAGCTTTTTCATACATTACTGGTTGAGCAATTTGCCTTGCTTCCTACTATAAGCTAATCGCGTTTTCCACCTACGCCTTAGCAGAGTGATGGAGTAGGTACTCCAATTCTTATCCAGTAGGGCTTACGACTCACTCTGCTGTAGTAGTGATGTGGATAGGTGAGAGAAGAGATATCGATAGTTGTCGATAAAAAAGTTGGGAGGTTGACATGATAATATATTATTATGCCATATTGGCTGGAGGAGAAAAGTGTTTGAATTCAATAACCAATTAAATTATAAAATAGAATATTTTTGTCATTCTTTAATGGATATGAACTTAGGATTTAAATCGTGTTGACTCGTTTCTTATCGGAAAGACTTCATATTGCTAAAAGTAAGTTAGCGTTCATAGTAAAAAGATTGAACTTTAGGTATATTGCACTTTTCCAATTCCAAAATTATAATACCAACTAAAGAACGTAAATAATACCTCAAATACACAATAATTGCCGTTTAATTTTAAATCCTTAATTTATTAAAACTAAAGGACATTGTTCCGGCTCCATACATGTTCTGCCTAAGAACCGTTCGAATGGAAAGTGACTTCTATAAACTCTTTAAATTATATGGAATCCTATGAAATAAGTTTTCACGAACGGACACTTCAGGAAACTAAAATAATTACGAAAAAAGTTAATATTTTGAGGTTATAAATAAAAAATAACCAAGCTTGCGTGAAATATCAGAGTAGTATTAATTAAAAATCAAACTACACTATACAAAATATCAACAATACTATGTACAGCTCTATATGTTCTCTTCTAGATCTAGGGAAAAACTACTCTACTAGATACTAGGAAAAGAGATAGTACCTAGTCAAGTTTAAGAGAATTCTTTGACAATGATCATTTTATAAAGTTGCATTTTCTGTCTAAGTCTAAGTCATCATCTTTAAAACTACGCAATGGATTTGGATGCGATTTTTTTTAATAGATAAAGTAGGTCAAGAGGAAGGTTTACACCAAGGTTTTACATTGCCACCGTGCGAAGACGGGGCGTGTGACTAGTTTTCATAAATGCTTAGAATTTGTATGAAAAACAACTACCTAAACGCTTTTGCTTTCAACGTTACGTTTCTTAATATATAGTGAATCCAATTTGGATTTGTGATAAAACGCATAAGTATCCAAAATGGAAGAGTTCCATTCACCACAATTCATAAAATCGATGTTATTACGATGGAGAAAATTATTTATTTAAATGATTGTTACTACTTTTATATTAGACAGTTACCTAGCTATCTACATGCCATAAGGCGGGAATCGAACCCGCGGTCTATTACCAAGAAGGCACAGACCATACTAAAAATGTCATTACCACACAAAATAATTTAACAGTAAAAGTAAGGTTTACCAATAACAATGAAAGAGGTTTTCGAGGATGTGCAATAAAACAATATTTATATTCAATTAAATATTTTTAATCATCAATATTTCTCAATAGTATATTATCTAAGAACTGGGCAGGGGGTATCTCGCCCAGCTTAAATACCAAATTATAGTCATTATGTGGGCACAACAGCCCACTGTTCTACGCCCAACGATACAATTGCAACAGTAATGCCTGATGTTAGGAGCTTCTTACAAAGTACACAATTGCGTCCAACAGTGCATTGCATCTTATTATGCTCGACTGCTTCAGACCAACACGTCGTACATATAAGGTCATGAGCTTCAACCTGTAATAAATAAATACAATAAAACATTAGTAAATGTCAAGTAACTTGCAATTGTGGCAATTAATTTGAAAACCGAGAAATTGTGTGCTTATGAAAACATAAGTAGGTAGTAACATTCTTATCAAAATTAGAAAAACACTTTCGTAGACCACTTACCATACGGGGAACAGTCCATTGTTGTATGCAACGAAGTATATCTTCGTTTTCTAATACCAAAGAACCTCCAGCAGATCCACAATTTATACAATATACTATATTCTGCATCCATTGTTGTAATTATAATACAACTAAATTCGATCACAGACAGAGCAATATCCGAAAATGCCAGGAAAATCCAGTCCTTTACACACAGCCGAGTCTACCAAGTACGCAATCTAATCGGAGTCCGTAATCAAGCCAAAGTTGTTAGAATAAAACCATGAAACGCATAGAAAATCACAAAAGAAACGATAGTCGCAAAGCAATCAAACTGACTTCTAGCAAACTGACTGAAGTACACCAGTGTTGCCAATTACGAAAACTATAATCCTACTCGAATGCCAAGCTAGAAATTCGCGATTTCGCTTAAAACATATAGAATACTAGTTTTTTTCTAGCTAGTCAATTTAGGTATTTAAATGAATAAAGTGTTAGCAACTAATTCTAATAACCGACTTCGGAAAGGAGGTTCTCACTTCGGTCCGTATTTTCCGAAATCGCGAAAACTTCCGAAACTGGCAGCACTGGCTGACGGAAACATTTTATAAGGCATCAATAATTGTGACCCAACTTTTTATTTGGAATTTATTTATTTGAAGTGTCCGTGGAAAACTAAAATATGTTTCAAACAATAAAAAATTAAATGAAAATTATAGTATAATTTATATTCACATCGGTTCTTAGGCCAAAATTGAACAATGTCCTTTCCATTCCATCGATAACTTGAGTATCGATATCTGTGCAGCACTATTCGGTAACGTTAATTAGAATCCACGAGTGTTAGCTCCATCTATGTCGGATCATGTAATCAAGTGTACCGTAAGTTGGTGCGTCAGCATTACTTTTACTTAATTGTAGCTTGAAAGGAAAATGCATTATTTTTCGCAAGCAAATCTGAATAAGGAAAGCTAGAAATCGGAATAAACACAACGGTGTATTGTGTTGCTGGAAATAATAAAATTGATAAAAAAACAAACAATCCGTATAGTTATAAGATTTCAAAAATTGTACCTGTAATAAGAATCCAAAATATTTTTTTTTTTAATTTAAATCTCTTATCTTGTCCTGTCCACCTAAATGATAACGCAAAAGTATGGAAAACATATATGTCAGTGAAGAGGATTTGCTTAAAACAGAACGGCATTTAAAAGTGCCAGTAATGTCAAAAAGAAGTACAAAAGAACAACTATCAACATATGCAAAACTTTGCAGAATAACATTTGAGCTAAATAACTTGGCGAACTACCTCTATCTACTTCTAAAGCTGAAATAAAGGCGTGCTTCCATTACTGCATAAAACCTCACGTTTTTTAGCAGTAGGTACGTAATGATTATAGAAATTTTATTTCACGAGAATTAATGAGCCATTGCTATGTGAGTAAATGTACATTACATGCACAGAAAGACAATATGCACATTTTACACACGTAAGTGTAGTTCAAACTCTGTCGTGAAATAAAGGAGTCTGAAGCTGACTCAATTCTTGTAACATTTTTCAACCCACAAAAAATAGGCCATTTATATGTTATTCCATTTCCTCACCCAATTTATTGGTGAGTCATCATCAAATGACCCCTCCTACTGTGGGTACCTACAACGTGAGGTATAAGTACTCTTACTGACTAAAACCCACCATATTCCTTCTTAAGCCCTTTATGTACCAGGGTCGCGGTAACTCTTTCGATCAACTCCATAGCTCCGGCAGTGAGTACGCAACTTAAGGCAGCACAAATTATAATATCATTCCCGCTGGAGGATACCTAGCGCATATTGCACAAATACCTTGCCAGGATTGGATGGGATATTTTTCAAAGTATTCGCACAAATATTTTCGAAGAGCGGCCGCGATATACACTGAATTCCTAACACGTGTGGCGTTACTACGGAAACTGGTTGGATAGTTGTTAGATAAACTATGTTGACAAGAAAAAATGTTTTCAATAGACTATTGATGAGGGGAGTTTTTCATATAGTGCACTGGTAGTTAAATGTCGATAAATGGCTTAATTAATACTATGGAAAATATGATTTTGCATAAACAGGTGTTTATCTCAATTTATGAAAAACTTTTTCAGTGTTAGATAGTCCATTTTCCAAAGATATAAGGTACTTTTTATCAAGTTTCACAAAATAGTTCGTAGTTAGTCGTTTAATATGACCAAAGTATCGTCGAACATTTTCATTCAAAAAATCCATTATTTAAAAACAATTCCAGTACTTAAAAACAATGCAAGCTGAAAAATCCTAGTGATTGGAGTACAACAGTAGAGCCTGCTGAACTATCGGATGCCTCACGCAAAACAATTTGTATATTGCAAAGTGCAGCCATATCGGCGTTCGTAATAACCAGGGAGTAAGAAAAGTTGAGCGGAGATGCTATAATGCAGGTAGGTCAAGCGCCTTCTTCTAGGTCAAATTCGTACGGTGCGCATGACTGAAATGATCAATTACGAGTGAGCTAACAAAGCGGTGGATTCTTCGAGACATCTGTCAACGATTTTAGGCATTTCTAAAAATTATTAGGTCCAAAGAAGGTGTTTACGGGCGAAAACAGTGACGTTCTTCGTCCTCCGCTCACCAGCATTTTAGTGCGCTACTTTCTTAGGTGAGTCTCCGTTATGGCACCTCCGCTAGTCATTTTGTTCTCCATGGTACCAACCGAGGCTTTGATACATTATCATTTGCGGAGATATTTCAGGCAGCCTATAGCCGATGAAATATTCGAAAAGAATTTTCAGAAAAGAATAGCATTTTGGTATATGAAAATCGATATAGATTCTGTATATTTACCGTATTCTATTCAGTTTTATTGAGCATGTTTATGTTTTTGTTAAAAAAATCTTTAAAGTTACCAGCTAAAACCAAAAGAATTGTAGTTTATCAGTCGGTATAAAGTTTTTGACTGTATACAAAAACGAAGTATTAGTAGTAACGTGTTTTTTTATGTTCCAAACTGTTACGAACTGGATGTTGATGTTCCAATGTAGCAGAGTAGCATCAAGTATTTAAAAGTTCTTAAAGATACACCGTTAAAAGCCAACGGTGAAGGAATTCCTAATCCTGGAATCCATTCGATTTCGTTCTAAAGTGAACCTGCATTTTCTAAAGCGATAAAAACTGCATATTCGTTAGTATTTTATAAGTATTTTCAGTTCTATGGCTCTAGGTACAGTGAAATAACATTGTAGGTATAAGACATGAAAGGGATAATAGACTGATCTTCATCACTATTAGAATTTAAGAGAATACTCAAATTATTTTTAGAAATACCTTTTTTCTTGACTTTTAAGACTAACGTTGACTTTAGACTGTAATAAATTAAATAGTAAATTATGTATACCTAACTACTCAGAAATTACAAGTTCAAAAATACTGAAAAGAAAATTGAATTAAGTTTACCATTTCAATTAAAATTATAAGTGCATTAATTCATCCTCATCAATCATTCATTTAACCAATTAGGCTTAATATTTGAACTGCCAAAGAGAGGTCAGATAATTATTTCAAAATTTAAATCTATTTAAATCAGACGTTTCAATATTTAAATTAAAATCGAATGGGTCAGTTTACTTTAATAATAAAACAGCTACTGAACCAATTCTGTTTAAAAAACCTTTCTAAGGACCACCGCTGGCAAATCAGCCGTCAACTAATAAAAGCCACATCTAAATCAGTTAATCCGTTTGAGAGTTGCGGTGCCACAGAAAGACACACCTACATTGCCTTTGCCCCCCATCCCCATAAAGAGGGGTTATGTTATGTAATAACCTTTTTCCTTGCGTATTCGTCGACACACCTTAAAATATCCATAGTCACCAAGCTGCGCATGCGTGTTAGTGAGCGCAGTTTGGGATGCTTTTCAGCTTCAGTTATGCTGCTGCCCAACTCCAAGCAAGGCATTTAATATCCCACTTGGTACTTTCTAGTAGTTGTAATGCCACCAGTCGCTAGAACCTCGTCCGTTTTGCAGAAAACAAATGCATGGGTAGGTGAGGTAGGCAATTGGGGCCAGTCGATATTAGTTTGCCTTCATATACCTCTCATTGCTGATTAATATAAACATTAAGTTAAACAATATCTTATAGAACTTTCAGACCATTATCAAACGCTCCACCTACATTACTTATACTCGAAAAACCCAATTTCTAGAAATAGGTGCCTTCGAAACAGGACGAACCTAGAGTCCGACTAGCGAATTCAATCAGGTCAATAAAACACGTCAAAGCGGCCAGCCCTTTGAGACATATAATTCAATTTGAAACTAGACATTTCAGTAGGAAACTTTTATAGCTCGTGTGTCAATGGGGACTCGTATTTTATACGGGTTTTGGAGCCGTTGAAGTGTTATTTGTTTTGTTTCGATTTTTTTCTATGTTTTATTAGAATGACAGGTTTGATAAATAAAATTGTGAGATAATTATTGAAACATACTTACGTGGGGTCTGCATTTATACTTCTGTCTGAAGTTATCTAACAAATGACAATCTTCCCATGTCCAATCGTCTCTTCTTCTTAATCCCACTAATCATCGTAATAAATATTTAATGCAGTAAAATAATTTTGTTTAACTATGGTCTATTTATTCTACAACAGCCTTTCGGATTTTGAACAGTATTTAATACACCTTGCACTAAGTGCATCGTTGGTATTCCACCGTCGAAGTGTAAGTAGGTCACAGTATAGTTCCTCAGATATTATAAGTAGGTAGGTATAGTAACATATGGGAAAAGTGGTCTATCCATTAGGTGCACCTATGGCCACCATGTTTCTAGACTATGTAAAGTTGAGCGTTGTTTGTCAACCAATTAGCGGGATATTAACGTGCCCATAGTTTACTGTATGGTGTTTTCATAACGCTGTTGATAGGCCATTGGAAATAATACATACCTTTGGGTATGTATTGGAAATAATACATACCTTTAGGTACTAAGGTAATACCTTTAGGTATGTATTATTTCCAATACATACCTAAAGGTATGTATTATTTTATTGTAAAACCGTGTGTTTTAGATCACACAAAGCAAGGACCAGATACATAATAGCATTTTAGGCTTTTTGTGTATCTATCTTTTAAATTGTCTGAAATTAGGAACTGTATTTATATTGACGCGTTTTTGATACAGATTACAAAAAAAAAATCGTATGTGTAATATTTCATTAAAAAATCGATTCATCACAACATAGGTACATAGGTATAAATCACATGGGTATAAAACACAGTTCAGTTACTTTCACATGAATAAAATAGGTATAAGAGTAAACATTAATGGACAATAGCTCTTAAATAATACAAACTTGAACAATGGCAAGTCCATAACGATAGAATCAGTAATTATGTTGTATTGGGCAATAAAACAGCCGTTTTATTAATAGGTCGAAATGTGCCTGACAGGGGTTTTATGTATTATTTATTGAACTACATTGCTATGACCTTAAGGGTCAATTTGTGAAAGTTTATGTTTCACCGTTACTACCTACTAGGTATATTGGCTTTTTTCAAGGGCATATTGAACATTTAAAATGCAAGTCTGAATATTTACTCTATAAGAATACTCAAAGTAATTAAGTTACAATATTTAAAAAAAGAGGGGGTGAAATCTCATGGCCAACACTTTTTTCGAAATTGATGAAATTTAAACTTCAATAATTACAAAATCAAAATTTATAAATTTTAATTCATTTTATAATTTGGTTTACAGCAACATGTCTACTAATTTCAAAAAAAAAAAACAGCAAAACACAATGTAAGCAATTTTTGCAATGTAATGGAGCAGAAGTCAGACAACGTGTACAAATGACTTCGTATATAAAGCGAGTGGCTTGCCCTTAAGAGCTTAAGGCGGGTTTACGAGCGGCCCGCGATAAATCTATTTAATGCCCACATCGACAGCTAATACTCGCTACTTGTAATGTTGACCCTTGCTTTATAAATAAGCGGGAGCGATTTCAAATAATAAAGAATTAATATAACTGGGAAAATTAATAATAAATATCTACTTTGATTTTTTGGATAAATACAACAAAGTTAGTAAGTATTTGGAAGTATTTTTTTGTTCATAGATTTTTTTATTTATTAATTTCTATCAATAATGGTCAGGATGCAAGTGGCTGCATCGATTTGAACACATTTTAGATCATGTTGGTTAAATAATTAAAAATATACGGTCACATAGCCGTGGAGTACCTTTGGAACGGAAATGGAAATATTGCTAAAAATACCTGTGTAATATTTTTATGAAAAACGTCAAAAAATCTATAAAATTTTGATTAAATTTCGTACGTATGTATATGTACGTATGTATATATATTAAAACATTCACTTTGTATTTGACACAGTGCGAATATTTCGATCAAGTATTGCAGATACAAAGTGCACTTACTTTTACGATTCGACGCGTCAAATAGTTGGCGCTTCAGGTATTTTATTGCAGAGCATGCTGTAAATACTCTAGATTTTAATAAATAAAGCTACATGTTCGAGTATTAAAGCTTTTAAGTATTAGAGCAACTCTTCTAACGTTGTATGCACTCTCAAGTGTATCTTGAGCACCAATGAGTGTGGTGAAAGAAAACATTTTGAAGAAACATGGACTGAAAAGTCAGAAAAGGAATTACCGATATGAGACTCTGTATACGGAAAGGCCTGCCTAGCAGTGGGACAGTGAAAAATACTACTGATGATGATAGATACACCAAAACTGTTTTAGAAAAAAGATAGATTATCCTGCTACCGACGCGACGATAGTTGCCCCTATCCACACGAATGAAGTAGTGGAGTTTTACTCCAAAACTTACCTAAGTAAACTACCTATGCTTTTATTAAAATTCACATACGCCTAACTTTTACTTTAAAACCAACAGAACATACGTGTAAAGGAAACAAAAAGGTTGTTCTTTTCTTTATCTTTCAAAAAACTTGAAGGAAAATATGTGCAACCCAGTTTAGAAGTCAGCCGGCGTCCGCTTTTGTGTACAACGCTTACGGCGGTACATGAATATAACTTGTAAGATTTTATGGGCTTTTAGAGTTTATAAAATGATGCCATTATTGTCCAAGTGCTATAATTAAAAAAACAAAATGTTTTTCTTTGTCATTTTGATGTAATATTTGAGTTCGTGGTTAAGCAACAAATGACACGATCCGTGGATGGATGCTTATTTTATCACAAGTACAATGAATTGTGTAAAAAATAAAAATTGATCAGTGTTACTAGGTAATGCAATGAACACAAACTTCAATTTCAGTTTCAAAATCAATTTAAAAGTAAAAAAAAAGATAGAACGTAAATCCGGTTCTGTAAATATCAAAACCTGCCAAAAAGTATCAACTTGATTCAAAGATGCTGTGTGGAAAACGGATGCAATCGTATTTGTAATTTTCACTCAAGTTCTACCTTGGTATGTGCACTGCTTTCCATATAATAACTCGATTCAGAAGTACTACTCCAAAATACACTTCGGAAGTGTGTTGTTCTATATAAATACAATGAGATACTTGCATACAATAGTAAAATATGTCATGACGGGGCGCAATGCAGTGGGTGGAGCGCCTTACTGCGGATTACAAAGAACAATATCTGATTTTTTTTTACTAACATATGGATCTTACGTCGAAAGTCTGTCCTTAGGTACATTGGATTCGTTTTTTAAACTGAATCATTATTATGCTATCAAAGATATAAAAAAAAAAAACTATTTTTTAGTTATTCAAACGAGGTTAAATAAAATTTTAAACTCGTATTTCACTATGCTTTGAAGGTATCACTTTCGTATTATTTTAACCTTCTGCATTCAATGTTTCGTTGTGAAAATGATGTGGATTTCAAAGAATTCTCTTTAGCCACACATTTCGGAGCGAGCCACGCGAACACTTCCAAGTCATATCTTGCGACAGTTTTATTTCAACTGTTTGGCATTTCTGCTCTTTGATATTTCGTTGCACTTTTTTCATAACACATAGACCGCGTTTTTGAAGAATCTGTGAGTCAACTTGGTAGATCATCATAGGTTATGTTCAAAATTTATGTTTTTTTTATGATAATGTTGATTACTTTTTTTGAGTTATTACAATAAGCGTGCGAAAGGTATATTCATATATTTTTATTGAAAATCTTACCCTTTTACGATATAATCAAACATTTTTCTTGTTTTACAAACGATACCAACCAGAATACTTACTTGTTTGCTAAACGGAATTCAAAAATAGTTTTCCAAAGTATTCAAAATAAAATTTAGACCTTTGCCCGTTCGAGCAGAAACTTATAATGAGTTTCTTGGTAAGACCTAGTAAAATTGAGTAGCAAATACTTCTAACATTTGTGTCGTTTGAAAAAGAACTTTATAGCTATGCTTTAAGGATCAAAATTGTACTGAAAGTTGATAGTACCAGCCGGTGCAGTGCTGGTTGTAAAATAAACTTTTATTTTGTCCGTATTATTTTATTCTCTTATTGTTATTATTTTACGTAGGCCTGTAAGCCGCGTGGAGTTTTGCTAGGAATATTAGGTACTTCTGTAAATATAAGTTATTTCTGAAAAAAATATAAAAGTAATATTAATTTTTAGTTTTCCGGTCTGTGTTTTCTACGATCAATTAGGTACATTTGATGAGATCTTAAAATACCTGGGTTGTTTGGTAGATCTGCAGAGACTCTATCTTCTAGCTTTACAAACGCTACAAGATATTCAAATTACAGCAGGAACAAACACATGTAACGTGCCTTCCGAAACAAGGAGGAAATCCGTTAACTGAGAGACGGTCACTCATCCACATACGAACCGCGCAAAGCATTGCTCAACCTGTTAATCAATCTTCCCCTGCTTTCACTAAGCCATGAGGTTTTCACAATCACTATGAAAGAGAATAAAAATGAAATCAGCAGTTCAGTAATATTTAAAGCACCTTAGAAATTTCAAAGCATCCCCAAGTACTGAAATCCACCTTGAACCGAACCAGTAAATCATTGGGGGATTGCTCTCAAGCTACTTAATTCCGTTCGTGCGCGATAGATAAAATTGCTCCAATGAACATTTGTTTTAAGACTGTTTCCTTTGTTTTAAATGCTTGCCTAATAGTCGAGGTTTTGGTAGGTTTCTTTCTTTTATAAATATATATAAAGTTTGAATGAGAAAGGAGTGGATGTGAGAATTGGCAAATAAATATAATATACTCTAAATAAAAGTTGAAGATACAACAATGACTGGTTAGAGCTGAAAGTCGAAGAAAGAGAAAAGAGATTATGAATGAGGAATCAGGGCTTAGTAAAACTCATACTAATTGAAATCTCACTAGCAAAAATACCTGTGCCAATGCACAGTTCCTGGTTTTGAATTTTGAATTTCATCCCAATTTTTTGTGGTAGGTAGATCAAAATTTTCTGACCACGACTTGAAAAAATAAGGTTGTTTATTTTTAAAGTTGACTGGAGGATAATTGGGTTCATAACAATAATTTTTACTTTTCTGATTGCCTAGTGTTTGGTATTTTACAAAAGAATTTCGATTGCACCTGTAAAACATTTTACCTTACCTTACCAACGAAAGAAATGTTGTAAAAAAGCTTAATTGCTTTTGTGCAAAGCGAACCGTAAATTGCTTTAACGAGCGGTCTGTACCCGATTGCATAGAGTTTTTTGTAAAGTTTTCCAATATCCCAGTAGTGCATCTGAGAGCTGTATACATGGCGCTCTAGTTTGTATGCACGATCGATGTTTTAGTACTGGCTCTAAAATATAGCTGGTATATTGGTATAGGTAAATATCACTCATAAAATAAATGAATATTCTACGTCTATTTAGAATGAAATAGAAAACGGTGATATATTTTTTTGCTCATTCTAATGAATGTTAATGAGCAAAAGCTTAGGTAAAATAGTTTTTTTATATTACCTTTAGCTTCGGATAGCGGTTCCACTCAATTCTTGAGAGAACTATTTCTTGCTCCCGGATACACTCGTAATGTGCCTATATGTAATTATATTTATCTAGCTATGTTATTTCCAAGTTTCATCAAAACCCGCTCAGCCATTTACGCATGAAGAAGTAACAAACGCACACACTCACAATATTAGTGTGATGAAATAATAATTTCTTTTGATATAAGGATTTCTTTGTATCCATTCTCTTTGAATCAAGAATAACTAGAAGTGCAACTAGCGTAGTTTCTTTCAGGTAACAAAGAAAGGAACTTTATAGTCAGTAATGAAAGCAGTATGTCTGTTTGTCATGTTTTCTTTGTAGTGAATTTTGAAGAAGAAAAAGTGTTTTTGTTATAGCGTAAGAAATTAACGTAAAGAAAACGGTTTAACTCGTTATCTCAATGCATTCCCAAAATAAAGGGTTATGATAGAGTTCGCAGAGGATATACAGACTGACAGACAATAACTGTGAAAATGAGCAACTGAAATTTGTACATAGGTATATAGAGGCAACAGAAAGTGCAACACAATATTCGGTACGAATATATCTCTATTTTATATTTATATGCATAAAATGAATAAAACGCATCTTATTATAAAAATCGAATTTCAGACAACCCTTATGTAGCGATTTCCAAATAAATTAATATGACTTTTAATATAACATAGTCGTTATATCTAAGGGGTTGGCAATAAACGCCTCCCTTCCTTTAATAAATATTTGTCCCGATCCCAAAGGACATGTCACCAAAACAGGGTTGAGAAATACCCCCGAAATAATAATACGGGTTTATTCGATTTGTGATCTATATATACATATAATAAATCTGTAAAAAAACTGTGTCTGTACATTGAATATATTAAAAAAATAATAATTGGGTGGGGTTTAGAAACAGTAATGGAGCACAAATCCAAAAAAAAATTTTTGTCTGTATGTCTGTATGTCTGCATGTCTGTATGTCTGTATGTCTGTTTGTTTGTACACGCTAATCTTCGGAACTACTGGACGGATTTCAATGATTTTTTTTTTGTTGTATCGGTATAAAGTCGGGGCAACATATAGGCTATAATTTATCTTCGAAACTTGAAGACCTGGTGCAAAACTGCAACAGATCAACAAAACTATAAGAGATACAAAAATGGTGCCATGGCAAAAATTGTTCCACGTGATGAGCATTTTTGGTTGAGAGAATAAATTTGAAGATCTGGAACACCTGATGTGGAACCCCAAGAGCCCAGCTACACTGTAGCATATATGGGTATGACGTTTTAACAAAAGTTGTTCAATCTGATAAGCACTCTCTGTTGACTTATAAAAAATGAAAATCTAAAACACCTGGTGTGGAACCCCAAGAGCCCAGCTACTCTGTAGCATATACGGGTATAACGTATTAGCAAAAGTTGTTCTATCTGATAAGCACTCTCTGCTGACTTATAAAAAATGAAGATCTAAAACACCTGATGTGGAACCCCAAGAGCCCAGCTACTCTGTAGCATATACGGGTATGACATTTTAGCAAAAGTTGTTCAATCTGATAAGCACTCTCTGTTGACTTATACAAATTGAAGATCTAAAACACCTGATGTAGAACTCCAGAAGCCCAGTTAGACTATAGCATGTAAAGGTATGACGTTTTAGCAAAAGTTGTTCAATCTAATAATCACTCTCTATTGACATATAAAAATCGAAGATTTGGAACACCTGATGCGGAACTTCAAGAGCCCAGCTACACGATAGCATACATAGGAATACCGTTTTAGCAAAAGTTGTTCAATCTGATAAGCACTCTCTGTTGACTTACAAAAATCGAAGATCTAAAACATCTGAAGTTGAACTCCAGGTGCCCTACTACACTTGAAATGACGTTTTAGCAAAAGTTGTTCGATCTGATGTATATTTTCTGTTGACTTATGAGAATCGAAGATCAGAAACAACTGATGTGGAAATGAAAGCTATCTCTAATTTCACTGTATAATGATATAATAAGCTGCAAGTACCTCCAAGCGGTGAAGGCGGTAATAGTTTAGGACAGGCTTTCAATGGTGATGGTATATCATCGTCAATTTTACTCTTTTACTACAAAACTTTATAGAATGAATGTTCGAGTTTTAATGCTATTTGAGTGTTGTATTCTTTTCCATTTATCTTCGTGACAGGGTAGCCTACTCAGTACCGCGGGGGACGAGGGGGCAGTCAGCTAGATTTTAATTAATCAGGTATCATCATCCTCCGAGCCTTTTTCCCAACTATGTTGGGGTCGGCTTCCAGTCTAACCGGATTCAGCTGAGTACCAGTGCTTTACAAGAAGCGACTGCCTATCTGACCTCCTCAACCCAATTATCCGGGCAACCCGATACCCCTTGGTTAGACTGGTGTCTGACTACCCCTAACGACTGCCAAGGATGTTCAATGACAGCCGGGAGCTACAGTTTTACGTGCCATCCGAAACACAGTCATTGGTTTCAAAACCGGTCATTGGTGGCCAAAATATTCTTAGAAAGTACATACGAACTAAGAAAAGTTGCATTGGCGAGTACTTGCCAGACCTGGAATCGCAGTCACACACTCATACTTGAGAGATTGGTTCTCTAAACACTAGGTCACCACTACTTTGTTATTTAAGGGTCCGTTCAGAAAAACCACTTAAATGCGGACTAATTAGAATCACTACTTTTATCCCTATGGTCACGCCTATTGCGCTTTAGTTCTTAGCGTTTTGTTTAGTCTGCTGTGCTTGCTGTGCTTTTGCCGTTGACGTACAAAAGTTAAATCTATGGAACGTTTCGAATGATTTTGCGTATTCTGTTGTTTTCCCATCAACGGGCCCTTTAAATTCAACATCAGACGATCCAGATCTTTAATTTTGCTGACCCCGCAGTCGCTGGCATAAGGGACAGGATCCGCGTACGAAGTCGCGGGCAGAAGCTAGTTAGTAATAAAATGCTTAAGGAAACTGCTTAATTAATGAATTTTGTTGAGATAAGAATAATAATGATTAATTCTATTTATTTTATAACTTTTAATGTTTTTAAGAAAAATGTCCTACGGGCTTGCTAAACATCAGATTGATATATTGCTTAAAATACATCTATTCTTATTCTTTTGTTTATCTGGGTGCGCGGAGTTGTTGCCACGGGGCGCGGTTGAAATCACAGGGTGAAGCTAGTCTAGACATAATTGTGAGGAACAATTAATTAAGGCTCGTTTCTGAAATGACTTTAGCAAAAAAGCCTTACCCAGATTTGATTATACATGTGTTTTTCTGCTTGATTATACATGTGTTATTGATACTCCTTGAGTAAATACGTAGGTACATATTTTTACACTTTAGGTACTTCACAATCTATTCAACATAGAATAACAAATGGAGTAGACTCGACAAACCGTCTTGGTATTACCATAATCGTCGTTCCACGCTGCCAGATTGGCGGTTCTAGACAAATGTCGTTTCTATGTCTTTGACACAGTTTCAGACCAGCTTTTGTTCGTATCTTCCTCAAAATACCAGGTAACTTTTTAACGATAAAAATAATGAAAAATTTAATACAACGTAGATGAATAGAGCTTAAGTTTTCTCGCGATGTTTTACTTTTCCGGTAAAAAACGTACATACTTTTAGCAAGTTTGGGTACACATATATCTCTTTTATAACTCTCGCACCATACTCATAAAGCTAAAAAGTTCGGTTGCTGTAACGTGCTATCTTAGGAACTACTAGACCGATTTGAAAAAAAAAACCGTGTTAGATAGTATATTTACCGAGGGCTGCGAAAAGGTCACCTTTTCCTCATGATGTAGTGAGTTCGCTGACCTTAGCTAGTTTATAAATGACAATTTATGGACAACGTTTACAACAAACTCATAAGAAACACGCTCTCATAAATAATGAAGTAAACTACATTCAATCACAACTTGACACAAAGTTCTCATATTCAAACCATAATTCTGTTTAGACACAAGTTTCCATTGAGTTTGCGGCAAATAACAAGTTAGTTGGATTTCCAGAGAGTACTGCACTTCTATGTTTACTTCTTGACAAATGTCATAAGCATTGTGAAAATAATTCTATCCGTCTATCCTCCCCACTCAGAGACATTTAATGATTACTGATAGGGAGGTATAATATGTAGGTTTAGAATGTCTAAAAAGTCTAAACTCTATTCGGCGAAACTCCTTCTACCAGCGCTTTAAAGCGCCTTTAACCACTTCTTGATTTCAAAGTGTGCCCATACCAAATTTCATGTCAATCGATGATGCAAAAATCAAGTCAGATAGGCAGTCGCTCTATGTAAAACACTGTTAGGTAGTCTGTCTGTTGCAAACTATGTTCGAAAGAGATACCGCGGCCCTAGCACATAAAAAGGCTTACGACGGAACACGACGGTTTTTAGTCAGTAAGAGTCTGTTTGGTTGGTAAAAGGTTAGGCAGGTGATGAACAGAGAAAACTTAACTAACAAACATTGAGTGATAGCCTAACAACTAATAAAGGTAACTTATTATTAATGCATAGTTCTATGCATAGGTACAACCAAAACAACAGCATAAGTTACTACTTAAGTATAAGCGATTTAGTAGCCGAGTGTTTGTAAGTAGAGTTTGATGGAAGTTGCAGTAAGGATCAAGCTTATGAGTAACAAGTTGCACTAACTGCGATGCATCCTTTCTAAAGTGGATTTGCAGGAGTTATGTCTTGACTACTTTAAGTGCAATTTTGTTGAAGTATTGTTGTAATCTTGTTATATTATTCTGGCAGTATGATGATTGTGTGAATATCTTTGGTTAGTCTTTGGTAAGTCTCACAACCGGTTCTACCTAAGGATATCGGGTTGCCCGGTTAACTGGGTTGAGGAGACTAGAAAGGCAGTCACTCCTTGTAAAACACTGGTAATCAGCGTCATCTGGTTAGACTGGAAGCAACCCCAACGTAATTGGGAAAAGGCTAGGAAGATGATGATGATTCTTGTGTGAAAATAAAATTAATGTAAGTTTTTTTTTACTATCACTTTGAAGTTCACTATCAAAAAATCTAAAGTGCTTCTTCAAAACGATTAGGTACCTACTATAAAGTACTTACACAAACAAGCGATAGATCACCTCCCTTGAACAATTTATACGTTCTACGCAGTTTCGTGGCGTGATAAACAGCCGATGAAGGCAATTAAGGTGTCGACAGAACGCTTGCGTTGCGGTTTCGTCGGATAAAAGTTCGCGTGTAAAGTAACGCGTGGCAAACGGTTTTATAAGTAGCTAGTACTAGTTCGGTATGAAAGACTCGTTCTAGGCGGAGTTGAAGCAAATGTCAGACTTGAATGTTGGAACACTCACCCGTGTACTCATTCGAACATTAAGAAAAACTTGGGAGTCTACACTAACCCAAAAAATACAGGAACATTTGCCAAATTCATTGTTTGGTCATAATGTTTCAGCTGTCATTATTTTGACACTTGAAAATTCCTTAAAATACAACTAAACTAAGTGACCCGTATGTATAGACATCAAAAGGCTCGGAAAGTCCTTGTATTTGGATAGGCAAAGCTTCATAAACCTAAGTCTATGTTATGTTTTTGTATTCTCAGTATGGAGGATGAAAAACGACAAGCGTGATGTATGCCTAGGACGTGCCGCGCTTCAGGCCGTTGTTATAATCCGGTAAAAACTGGTTTATGCGGTGTGGATGCGCCGCGCTTTAAGCCGGTTTGCTTTCAATAGTTTTTGTGTTCCACACACAAATGCGTCTTCATTTATGGAATGGGAGGGAATTATAAATAGCTATGTATCTGCTACTTATCACAATGGATAGAATTTTAGGTGAATATTGCTTAAAAAGTGCAGATATAACACCCACACACACATACGAACTATTTTTATTTAAGCAGTTACTCAGTATAATTTCACAAACACAAACCACCAACTCATAAAGTTAAAAACTACGTAAGAATCCGATTAAAACTCTTATTTATGACCTTCGCCAAGTTTAGCTCGAACGGCGCCAAGTGTTAGCAATGAAAACAACGCGACCTTGACCGTTACGTAATGCATTCTGCACCGTGCTCCACTTAAGACTCAGTCCAGGTATAAAACTGATGGAGTGGAAATGTTACACAGGTAGATTTTTTTATATTTTTTTCTTATAGACTAACGTAGCAAAATTGAAAGCTTGATTCCTGTCTGAGAATTTGAAATGTCCACTATATTTACACAATCAAATATGTATATAGAAAATCTAGTACATATACTAAGTACTTAAAAATCCTTAAAATCACTTGCCACTATGCCTTGAAAAAAAAAAAAATTTTGTTTCTCCTGATTACCTATGTAAAAATTCCAAGATTTTGCTATCAATTCAAGAAAAAAACCTGTAATTAATCAAAGAAACATCTTAAAACGAAATTAACAATCATACAAACTACCACAAACATTCATAAAATTACGAACAAAAATTAAGTATCCTCGTTTCTCTATTTCTAGCGTTTACCACATATATACTTCGTGCGTAGGGGTTAGTAACGTGGGTTTCAAGCTATTACATAAATAACCGCAATGAAACATTTATTTAACGTTTACTCTAAATACGTTCTTACACTAATTAATTTTGGAGAAATAACTTGGGTATATTTGTCTAATTTAAAAAAATGTTTAGTTCTCGCATATTAGTAGGTAGGTAGTACCTGTAACGTGATAATGCTAAGATAGGCGTTTTATTTAACTTAACTATGATTCTATAATGAAATGAACAACAATTTTATGGGCAACTAAATTTTTAAGTAATAGTTTTTGGGTTCGATTTGAGATTTACATAGGATTATATACAAGTGCCCTTAAGTTTTTCATTAAAACAGATAAGAATTAAAATAACGTTGAAATGATTCATGTTCATCTTTATCGCTCACAGCGATGCTCTAGATCCCAAGACACCTAGCCATATAACCTTTGGAACTGCAAACCTCAACCTCCTGACATAATTGCCAAAACTTCGCCAATAAACTGACAAAATTACTCAATGTAGTAGAAGCAAGAAGCGAGTTCAAAACTGCGATATTGTTAGAAATGATTTAGACATTAATTAATAATTTACCTAACAAGACAAACTAATTACGTTGGCCTGGCGCGGAAACTACGAAATATCCGACTAAGCTTGAATTAGTAAGCTTTCGAGGTGGTTAGGGTTGTCACTTTATTTAAAACTAGTCGAATTCCCGCGGTTTCACCCGCGTCCCGTGGGAACTACTGCCCTTACCGGCACAAAATATAGGTTATGTTCAATAATTTTTCAAATCGGCTCTGGAGTGTCAGAGGCATTACAAACAAAACAAAAAAATGTTGTGTCCTCATTATAAATATTAGTATAGACTAGCCTCTGCCTGAGATTTCTCTGAAGTTTCACAAAAAAAATATATTCTGAAAAGTATGTACAGTTAGGTTAAACATTTTGTGGATGACAAATGCCATTAAATAGATTTTTTAAATAAAGTAAATCGATGAATATACTTTTTTCTATGATCTTCTTTCTATAAAACATATCTTATCATTAGCATCATCCTTTATTCAGGTATCTTTTTAAAATGCAGACGAAGTCGAGAAAAAAAGAGATTTAGTATTTATATTTTTGCTGTGTTCTGGCAACCCTAAATCGTTTCTCAGTTAATTCATACTAATTAGTAGAGCAGTTGTAATTGTACAAATGTTTAATATTCTGGTGGCATATGGCAATATCTATGTAAGATAACATTTAAGTAAAAACAAGGGTCTAATTATAAAACGTTATTTTCATTAAAATTTTAGTGCTAAAAAGAAACGATGCTAGTGAACTGTCACTTATTTTTTCTCTTTGTAACAATCTCTTTCAATTCTGTAATTAGCAGGTGAGAATTAAAGGTAAGGTTAAACAACTATGTTTGGGTTGGCTTTCATTGGTTGGCAGCCAAATGGTGCTGAGAGAATTTTACATTGACCGATAGCCTATTTTAACTCTTTAATTCACTTCAGCAGCCCGCTCCCCATTGGTTAGACTGGTGGTCAGACTTTCTGGTTTCGGGCTAGAGTATTCATCTGGGCTCTGGACTTGGTTAGTTTTGGCCGCAGACGAAGTGGCTTGCGATGACTCGCAAGAACATAAACTCCTTTTGAAAAGTTGGTCAATAAATTCAAAGTGTATCCTAATAAGCGCGACGTACAAAACATAAATCCCATTCACAGACTTCATTCATTTCTCTAACCAACAGTGAAAAAGAGCTATAGTGCAATTTAGTGAAGAGATTCCGTAAAACGACGTCCATTGTATTAAGAGAGTTAGAGGAGGTCATAATCAGTGAAATGATATTACTGAGAGCACCCTTAGTAAACGACTTGAGCGAAATCTCCACTTCAAGTTATGAGACATTGGCGTGTTTTTATTAACTTAGCTTATTTATTTATAGATAGTTAGTTTGTAGTGTTATAAATTAACTATAATAATGTAAATATTTCAATAAAAGTAAGCTGTTCTAGCTACCGCAGCTTTACATTCATGTTAGAGATTAGCAGATTCTGCAGTTTCTGAGATTAGCACGTTGACCAAACAAACAAACTCTTCAGCTTATAATGTGCTATAATGTTGCAGTATACACTATTTTCTTCTGGTCATTAATGAATAGCGCTTTATTTGTTTTGTAGGTACATAACTTGTTTAATTAATATAAGAGTGATAATAAGAAGGCAAGATAAATTAAAAAGTCTTGCGAAAGTTACTATTATTATACCTACTCTTTTAACAATCATTTTTATGCTTCTAAATGGATTTTTAATTGGTAAATAATGATAAAGTTCTAACTTTTTTGTCTCTCAAATAGACTTTGATAAACTGCCATTTTCTCAATTGACTGAAAACTTTGACTAATTAGTTCTCTTCAGAGATTTGATAGTTTAAACTTGTTAACTGTTCTAAATTTGAATAATAGAGGTCACTTATAAAATTCGTAGACAATGGATTGAAAAACTGTGTTTCAATTATTTTTTCAGACTTTAAAATCACATTGTCAAGAGCAGGCTTCAATAAAATCGGTAATTAACATTTTTATTGTGTGTCCACTTGGAAAATGGCGGCTTGATTGTAATTTTACGCTGCATTTGTTTTATTGTTTTCATACTTATTTGTTTGGCTTGCAATTTTAATGTTAATTGAATTCCTTGCTAGTTGATGTGGAATTGGTATCATTTTACTATTTTTAGTAACTGATTTTAGGTAAACAGTTCGATATTCTGAAATAACTTGCGTTATTTTGAAAAAAAAAAGATTGTCAAAATATCTATGTAGTTGCAAGACCATGATATCTGTTATGGTTTTGAAATCGGGTTTGAATATACCCTAGCTCTAACCTATACTTTACAGGAACAAGGTCTGATTTCACATAGAACGACAGAAAACAACATCTGAATAGCCTTTTTCTAACTATGTGGAGTCCAATCTCTCCATATATAGCTGAATACCAATGTTTACTTAGAGAGACCTGAATTTAACCCAGTTAATTGGTAAAGCCGATACTATTAGCAGTTCTGGTTGACAGACTTTCTGGATTATAACTACCCGCAGTGGCTACCAAACATGAACAAATGACAGTCAAAACCCACAAATATGACCTGCCTGCCAAAATACGACAGAAAAAATAATAAAACAAAAAACTACCACTAAATCAGTGGTAAGATTAATTCCGTCCAATTGTGCCACCAGCTTAAAGTCCTGCGACATCATTATCTGCCCAACACAAGCGTAAGATTAGGGTGGACTATTTCATTATATTTTTCCGAGGGATTTCTTACCCTGCCCGGGAGGACTGGAATTAATGTATTTTCTGCGATGGCAATCATACTTATACGTGCTGGGTATTGGTGTGTCTGTGATTTTTCTAAAGGGTATTTTCGGACGAGATTTTTGGGCGATTTTTGCGTTACCTTTTCAATTTGTGCCCGTTTGTAGGAGTGTAAAGGGTGTGGCTTATTATGTATATATGGAGAAGTATGTGGTGTTTATTTTTTAATTGAGTACAACGTCTAATTTTCCCACGGAGTCTTATTGAAATTCCGATTTTATGTTTGATACTTAGCTACGATAACTAGCTAATTTTCTCGACCTTTTTATTAATTTAAAGATTTTTTTCGCTAACAGTAAGACGTTTTATAGACATAAATAATGATAATGTATTTATATACCAACAATTGTCAGCAGTCAAGAATAATTTCAGTCCTACGCGCATTTTAAATACTTCTCTAGTGCGTACTATAAAAAAATGTTTTTCTTTTCCAGTACTCAGGGGATTGAAGAAATAAAATTAATGTTTATTGTGAATGGCTTACGTGATTGCGTGGGTGGGAAACAAATTGTTGTATTTAGAGAAAAGAAACATTTAGACGCGATGTGTTGACATTTACTTTTGTATTAAAACGTTACTCACGTCTTGAATTATATTTTTTTGCTTGTTATGTTCCAAAAATAAAAACAGATTTATCCTTTTGGGTGGTTGATACAGAAATGCTTATTTTTTGATTGAATAGCTTTGCAAGAGCCATAAAAACAGTCGTCATGTTTTTCAAAACTAAAAATTCGCGTTAGCTAAAGTTTATTTAGAAAAACTAGAGTTGATAGTAGATATCGATATTTTGAGTCTTTCACTGTGCATAAATCTGATGTCTGATAAATAAGCAACGATTACAAAAATATAGTACAAGTTTTAGCTATTTAATTGCCAGCCTAACCTTAACCGTCTTACCACAAAAACTTTTAAACGTCAGTTTATGCCTTGTCTAAAAAAATGTCAAATTATGACGTTGACATATGGTTCATTTTGCAGCCAAAATTTTATTAGACAAGTGTAAAACAGGGTTTAAAGTTTTTGTAGTAAGGCCCTAACTGTTTTTCTAGTTACGTCTTCTGAAAAATGCAAATATAGATAAAAATAGTAAAAGTGACACATTTTTTTTTAATAAAACTAATAATTACCTACAAGCTGCTTTTTTATAACAACCCATTTTAAAGAGATTATGGTTTTGGGTTTTATATTTGAGTATAGATATTTTAAGACAAGTCTGATTGTTTTCTAACGTAGTTTTGGTGACGGCTGCAATTTATTCGATTCAATAGTAAATATTTAATCGAGACTGTAGATAAATAATCGAGTTCTAGAATTGCTGAGATTGTGGCTGACCAGAGTCTCTAGACTTGGCAAACTAATTGATATTCTAGTAGTTCATTATTTGTATTTAATATTGAGATGTCATGGCAAAATTGTTATTGAAAACTTGGTCAGTAAATAGCCACACTTATTTTAATAAAAAATAAATCCTTTTTATATTAATAGCATCCTACATGAGAGGATACAAGGTAAGGGGGCCAATAAACGAAAAGATGGAATTGATGGAAAATCGAACCTCATAAAAAATTAAAAAAAAGTATTTATTATCCAAAGATATCGTTATAGTAGCCCGATATGATATTTGCTGCCCAACTACGTAAACAAGTGTCAATCCAAAAAGATTTAAAAAAAAGTCACTACTCAAAACTTATTTTACTCGAAACATGATTTTTTCTATACAGAAGAGAGGAAATACTCAAAATATGCATACCTAATACAAAATAATACTTTGTCTTCAATACGTATTCAACGCAGAACTAGTAGAAAGTCAATAGGCACTTCTACCCTATTATGTTCTATTATTATGTTCTCCGTTCCGCTCCATTTAAATTCATGGACGTACTTATCCTTTCCTTCCAAAGTGGTGCTTAAATTAATGCTGGATCTATTCACAGTAATGATCTATGGTTATTTTTGGAACGATCTTCCTTTTTTGTGGAATGCGGTTAAGTGAATGGATGCTAAAAATTGTTTTTGTAAAAAAAACAATGTTGCCATCCAAAAGAAAATTGATTCGCTACAAGTGATTTTTCACAGTTTTTATTGTAGGTAATTTTTAATACGTGTGTAATAAATTACACTTATTACTTAATTATCTTTTGATCTAGATGCATACCCAAATAAAAACAAATTGATACTATTCAGGAACTGAATTCCCTAAATATTTAACTACAAAAACTACACACATACATCTGCATTAATGCATCGTACTCGGTACACCCTGTATAACAGTGGTTCTTAACCGGTGGTCCGCGGACCACTGGTGGTCCCTGGAGGCATTCCAAGTGGTCCGCGAAGCATTGCTTCGCGACGTTGCTATACGTTATCTTACTTATATCTTTAGTATCTACGTGAGCAGGGGTTTTCGCGTGGACCTATAGAAGTTAAGTTTCGGGGTCCGGACATTCATATCGATCTTGTCCAATAGAAAAAAAAAATTCGCGCTCGCTTCGCTCGCAAATTCAAAAACTATATGCACCTGTTCTTGCATTGGTCAACAAACAAAAAGTTAAGTACGTTTGGGCTACATTAAACGTAATGTTTATTTGAGCCTGAAAAAATTTCGCGCTCGCTTCGCTCGCGCTATTTTAAACTACATAGGCATATCTTTGTCTTTAAGAACCCTCAATTTAGGTAAACCAATGAAGTGGTCCGCGGCATGACAAACTTTTGGTAAAGTGGTCCCTCATGACAAAAAGGTTAAGAACCACTGCTGTATAAGAACATACCTATGGAGTATCTCACACTACCATGTATGTCGCGGGTTATACAGAAAGTATAACATACCTATTGCAAAAAAAAATGGGTGAATAAGATAGCATTCGTCATCGTGAGTCGCTACTTTTGGCAATCAACTTTGACATAAATCTTTTTGGTAGTCATATAAAATAGATGGAAGAGTTACAAAATTCATACGAAATGTGAAACCCTCAGCGTTCTCCACAAATGCACAAGGGGATATTTTTGTAACATGCTGGTAATTATTTCTGTGTGTTATTCTTAAATTGTGATTTTTTATGCCAAAATAAATAACATCATATTAGAAATCGAGAAAAGAATTGGCAGATAATAAAATACTAATACACCTACCAATGTTTTCTCTCCGCCACCCAAAGGCAGACTGGTAGAGAACGCCTAAGGCGTTAAGTCGGCGATTGTACTATATGTATGTGCAAGAAGCATTTAAACAAATAAATTTAAAATCAAATACTAACGTTCGTGGCTGGCACCCGTGTGTGATCCGCCTAAGTCACCGTCCTACATCCACTTCCTAAACTGCTGGCTATAAATCGTATCAAACGCGACAACTTTATGTAGTGCCTGCAATCACTAACTGCTCAAGTTAGTGCACTAGCTCGGATTACGGGCAAATACATACGATAGACTTTTTGTGTACATTGATTTAAAAGAAATGAATATTTTAAGTGAACCGGTTAGACTGGAAGCCGACCCCAACACAGTTGGGAAAAGGCTCGGGAGATGATGATGATATTTTAAGTGATTCTGTCACTCAAAGTATGTCACCTACCAATATTTTATGTTAGCTACCTACTACCAATATTTTTTTATATTGCGTTTTTATTATTCTTACAAAAATCAATTAGCATTTTGAACATTGATATAAGTTAGCTACGAGTGTAGGCGACCGTGTAATGCTACGAGCGACTACGGCGTAGTCAAATCGAGTGCGTAGCGTAGTACTATATCAAATTGATTTTACATTGTAGATCCAAAATTTTGTATCATTTCTTATGTATGTATTTTTATGCATATACAAGTGTAAGCAGTTTTCTCTCCCTCATTTTACTACGTGAATAAACCAAAAGAAAATCAATTCAGATCAATAAATCTATGCAAAAATACATTTATTCAACCAAACCTTTCCCATTTACATAACCTTAATACAACACACCTACCTATACGTATGACACAATCTAGTCAGTACATCATATTAAACTGGAGTACCAATAAATAGCTTCCACGCGACATTTGGCCGGAATCGGTGACAACCTGCGCGGAACTAAATGCGGGACGGCTAATGTTTCATGAAGTACATTGCACATTAATATCATAGCGTTTACTGGAATTGGGTTCAAGTTATGTTTTGGATTTATATTAAGGAACGGTGATAATGATGGGTATACATTAAAAGGAAAGAGGATTTTTTTTTGTTTGTAAATGAAAGGCTCCAAAACTACTTGACCGATTAGAAAAATTATTTCATTGATGGGAAGCTTAATTATCTCCAAGTAACAAAAGCTATATTTTATTAGGGTAAAAGCAGTTGTTTCACGGGAGCCGGATTAGAATGTAAAAAAAAGCTTGTATAACAGAAAGTCCATAAATTCAGAAGAAAAATGGGAAAATATAAAGTTGTGGTTTTGGGTATTTTCATCCTTTTCTTTTCCAAACTATGTATGTTGGGGTCAGTATACAGTCCAACTAGATGCAGCTGAGTACCAGTGTTTTACATGAGGAGCTGCCCGTCTGAATTCTCAACCTAGTTACCTGGGTAACTAGATACTCCATAGTAAGACTAGTTGTCTGATCGTAACAACTCTTCAGGTCACATGACAACTGGAATCCACGACTACATCTACAATAACGTGACTTCCGATAAACGGAGGAACTCGACATGACACAAATGATGAACGATCTATTGACCCGTGTATCTATTGTATAAGCTACAATAATGCACTCCAAACTATAACTACTAGAAGCTAAATAAAATAATTTGATAAATATGAAGATTATACTGACAATATTTTCAAAATAACATCATAATACTTAAACCATAAAATATTCCAAAATCCTCTTAGAACCGATCCCACAAGCACCCTATACCCTCTTAGGCTAATATCACCCTGTATCTCAGGCTAATATGACAGGTCGGTATTTACATTTAAATTGATCCACCGTTAAGCAGGTTACGGTAACCTAGGTTAATAGCTTCACAGATAACTGAGAATTCAAGCAATCTTGTTTAAATACCTGCGAAAGTATCGATTAAACAACGTTTTAATTTGAACAGTTGATTAAGGTTGGTTCCTGGTAGTTGGAATGAAGTGATCTTGCGATTTATAAAACACTAGCCATTTTCCCGCGGCTTTACCCGCGTCCTGTGGTAACTACTGCCCGTACCGGGATAAAATATAGCCTTTATTACTCGTGGATAATGTAGGTTTCGAATGGTGAAAGAATTTTTAAAAACGGTCCAGTAGTTTTTGAGCCTATTCATTACAACCAAACAATCAAACAAAGTTTTCCTCTTTATAATATTAGTATAGATAGATACTAGCTTCTGCAAGCGTTTTAAAATAACCTATACAGTTTCTTGAGGATAGTGAACAATGGGATAACCTTATTCGAACAAATTCTTCAGCTGTATGATATAAAAATAGATTGCTAAAAATTATAAATTTAAAAAAACCCCCGACCCAAAAAAAGTAAGCAATAATTATGACAAAAGGTTAAAAACGCTAAACCCTATAAAAAGCAAAAAATAACTTTTAACACTACGTAAACTAAATTTTGTCGTGTCGGGGGACCGCTCTAATTCATTACTTTAGATACGTGTTTTTTTTTTAACGAATGTTGTAATTAGGTAGGTATCATTTGATTTATGTAAGTATTTATGAAGGTAAAAAGCGGTCCCCCGACACGTCAAAATTTAGTTTACGTAGTGTTAAAAGTTATTTTTTGCTTTTTATAGGGTTTAGCGTTTTTAACCTTTTGTCATAATTATTGCTTACTTTTTTTGGGTCGGGGGTTTTTTTAAAGGATGATGGGTAAAATTGGCCGGTATATCCAATAAAAACCATTCGCATATCAAATGATAGCTTATACCCTAAGCTTCATTTTATATTACGGGCAAAACATTGTAAACCACCGGAGAACGAAGATACAACACCTGATAGCATAGGACAGCCCATGGACTTGAACCACTTCATTGAGTATGGGAGGGATGTTTAAGTGTATTATTATTGTCAATAATTGTCAGAACGAGTCACAGAAGGTGTCTGTGCCCATATTTTCCAATTTTATTAAAAAAAAAAAGATTATTTAGCAGGTAGTATTTACAACGTATGGTGTACGTATTTCGCCGTTCTGGTGAGTCTAACCGGCAAAACCAATGAAAACCGTTTGTATATCAAATGATAGCTTATATCCTAAGCTTCATTTTTTATTATGAGCAAAACATTGTAAGCCACCGGAGAACGAAGATATGACACTTGATATCATAGGACAGCGCATGGACTTGAACCACTACATATTTCGTATGGGAGGGATGTTTAAGTGCATCATTATTGTCAATAATGGTTAGAACGAGTCACAGAAGATATCTGTGCCCATATTTTCCAAGTTTATTGAAAAAAAAAAGATTATTTAGCAGGTAGTGTTTACAACGTATAGTGTACGTATTTCGCCGTTCTGGTGAGTCTAACCGGCATAACCAATGAAAACCGTTTGTATATCAAATGATAGCTTATATCCTAAGCTTCATTTTTTATTATGGGCAAAACATTGTAAGCCACCGGAGAACGAAGATATGACACTTGATAGCATAGGACAGCCTATGGACTAGAACCACTACATATTTTGTATGGGAGGGATGTTTAAGTGCATCATTATTGTCAATAATTGTTAGAACGAGTCACAGAAGATATCTGGCCCATATTTTCCAAGTTTATTGAAAAAAAAAGATTATTTAGCAGGTAGTGTTTACAACGTATAGTGTACGTATTTCGCCGTTCTGGTGAGTCTAACCGGCATAACCAATGAAAACCGTTTGTATATCAAATGATAGCTTATATCCTAAGCTTCATTTTTTATGATGGGCAAAACATTGTAAACCACCGGAGAACGAAGATATGACACTTGATAGCATAGGACAGCGCATGGACTTGAACCACTACATATTTCGTATGGGAGGGATGTTTAAGTGCATCATTATTGTCAATAATTGTTAGAACGAGTCACAGAAGATATCTGGCCCATATTTTCCAAGTTTATTGAAAAAAAAAGATTATTTAGCAGGTAGTGTTTACAACGTATAGTGTACGTATTTCGCCGTTCTGGTGAGTCTAACCGGCATAACCAATGAAAACCGTTTGTATATCAAATGATAGCTTATATCCTAAGCTTCATTTTTTATTATGGGCAAAACATTGTAAACCACCGGAGAACGAAGATATGACACTTGATAGCATAGGACAGCTATGGATTTGAACCACAAAATTTTGTTTGGGAGCAGTGCATTATATTATTGTCAATATCAGTCAGGACGTGTCAGAGAAGGTGCACGTGTACATAAAAAAAAAAGTTAGTATTCACAACGTAAGGTGTACGTATTCTGCCGTTCCTTCAATTCATTCACTTCATTTTTATTATGGGTGGAACATTGCTAACCACTGGGGAAAAAAGATATCAGTCCTGTAAGCCTACGACTGCCTATGGAATTAAACCACTTTGGCACGTATGTTATATAAAGAAAACCTATCTTCTTATTATAAATAACGTAAGTAGCTTTTCCACCACTGAAAGATTTTTCAAATCAGTTCAGTTAAGCAAGTGTGCCCATTTGCACAGACATCATCTAATGGCCAGGATAATACATCTTGCTTTGAAATATAATCCTGTGGAATTGGAGGTGTGCTGGCATCAATCTATCATCACCAATGACTGTCGACTGTCCTGGCTAACAAGCCTGATGTGCCATATGACGAGAACTCTGTGAAAGCTGACAAACAACTTAAATAACTTTATTCTACTGAGTAAACACCTCATGTATCCTTGCGGCCCTGACCACCCGTTTGGTTATCTAATATTTGTGTATCACTAAATAGTATAAAACAAATTCGCTTTTTCAGTCATTATATCCCTATGTCCCTTTGAAAGCTTAACTCTTCCAAACTACGCAACGGATTTTGATACGGTTTTTTAATATCTGGAGGCACAGCAGTGCCCCAGTCAAGTCTGAGCAAAGCGGGCACGGCCGTACCATCCTCTTCTCGAAGCGTTTCGCGGCTATTTCGCCCCCCTGTATCATCCATGTGAACAAAGCTAGGAGTTTAGGTTAGGTTAGGTATAATATATTCAAAGATAGAGTGACTGAAGAGGAAGGTTTGTATGTGTAATAACATCAGTTAAATAGTGAGGAAATAACGTTTTCCCGCGCGAAGCTGGGGTGGGTCTCTACTTTTCTAATAATTCGACAACCCAGGGCCGACTATCCTGGTGGCGCAGAACGAGGAAATGCTATCTCCAATAATGGAAATAGTATACGGTGGTAGAAGTAAAAGTTTTAATGTTTTGTTTTGCTATAAAAACAATTATGCCTAATTAAGACCGATTTTTATTGATAGTGTACCCTAGGCTTATTTCAATTAGTGATAAGTTGACGAAAATACATCATACAATGAATTTTTCTAGTATAGATTTTATTTTAACTAAAAAAAATAGGTGCAAAAAGTATAACTCTTTTCTGCCCGACTGTACTTATTTCCGGTCGATTCTTGACATTAACTGTTTTATTTCAGTAACTGTAGCGTATAAGCAATAATATAATAAACATTAGAACTTTATTGGTTGTCAGGCCAGGGTTCATACAAAATTGCCCATCATCCTTTATAATTTAATTTTATTTCATGCTTTTTAAAGGAGCTCCTTAATTTTTCCTTCTTTCATTTAATTTATTTTATCTTAAGATGGGGTCGCTATATGCGATATCGGCCAAAGGAAGCTGTTTAACAATCCTCATGACAAACTGGCTCTGGGAGAATTGCACAGATTGAGACACAATAAAGATTAACCTTTGGACATTCTAGATTTTCAGCAAAAATATAAATCGGTTTATCCGTTTCATTCCGGCATTCCAGGATTTCATCCGCCACATCCCATTTCCAGCATCAGGTTCTCGTCAATCAGAAACATGAAGAGAACTCGTCAAGACAAATTCAACGAGCCCAAACTCGATGGGTTTACTAAGAGGCAGTTCAGGGTTACGTCTCCTACCTTCGTGCCCTAACAGCAGACCAGCTCAGTGGTTCCAAAAGACATTAGTGTTTCAAATTTCAGATCCCACATATACTTGCAAGTAAACTGAGCGTGCAACATTCCTATCACATCTAGCAAACGAGCTGATGACCTTGAAGACCTGAACCGATTTCCACCAAACATAGCTAAGAACACTCCTGACTGACATACCTTTTAAACAAAAAAAACATTACAATCGGATCATCCGTTTGGGAGCTACGATGCCACATACACACACACACACACACACAGACACGTCAAACTTATAACACCCCGTCGTTTTTGCGTCGGGGGTTAAAAAAAAATATAATCAGTTTCTAATTGATCGGTCTGGATTTTTTTATGGTTTACTCCCATGGACGTCATCAATTGACTAATGCCCCTTTTTGGAGACCTGCTATCATATAAAAAAATCTAATTGGTTCTTATTTTTTGTAACACCGTGACGAACAAATATACTGTCTCTTAATAAAATGAAACACTTATAAATTGGCATTCTATTTCAAAGACTTTATATTTTCTAAATTGGGTTCAAATTCAAACTGTAGACTCATCAAAATCTTTACTAACTTACTCATTTACGAAAAAATAAAAAAGTAAATTCAGCAAAACAGAAAGGCGATTTTCACAATTCTTTTCTAGTATTTTCTACCGACCTTTCTAAATACCGTACTTAAGAGAAACCTGAATTTATGAGACATCTACCCTCCTCCGCATTTAGTTTCTATTACTTGAAAGATAAGAGGTACCACTTAAGTTGTACGTGTATAACTTACTTCAAGTAACAGACTAACATGTTGTATGAATTAACTTAGGTGGGCGTAACTTATGTTGTAGTTAGTATTGTACTTAAACGCTCGTGTAGATATTGATGATATGGTTTTAGGAAAGTGTACGCTATGACAGAGGGCCTTTAAAAATAAAATAAATCAAACTCGAGACGCTATTGCCATCCCTACTCTTCTGCCAAAGGTACGAAACCGCCAGTCATTCTTGTATGTATGTTTCTAAATGTGTCTGTCAAGTTTATACCCATGTGCGTGCGAAACGATGTGGTCGGATATACATGAGTCACTATCAGTTTGTATCACAAATTGGCGATCCTTGGAGGAAGCCTTTGTCCAACGGTGGATGTCTTTTAGTTGACACGACGACGACGACAACTGCTTTCCACGTTAATTGGAAGATTTTTTCACATAGAAATTAGTGCCCATTGCGGTTCCTGTTGGTTAAAGGCTCTTAGTAGTTGGTATACGAGCAAAACCAACAACATCCAAATCCAGCAAATTTGGTATTGGTATAAGAGCAAAACATTCAAAACCAGGCATGCCGTTTCAAATTGCACCCAACTATAGTTCGCCCCGGGTGATTATAGGAACACACTACAAAAGCTTTTTACAGAAAACGTCAAAGATAAGCCTGAATTTTGAAGCCACAACAATACCAGATAAAGTTTCTAGTTTGTATGTTTGCCTAGAATTGTAGAAAACGTTGCATTGGTAGAAGTCTGTTTTGAAAATACTTTTTGTGGGTGATTGCACTGTTTAAAGCTTAGTTTAACTTTTGGTCTGTTTCTTGTTTTTTGTTACCAGATATTATTGGTAAAATAGCAAAAACTAGTAAATAGAATCAATGATTGTCAATCTTAATTAAAGCTAAGGATAATTTGTATCTATTTTGCTTAATATTAAGACGAAAAATACACTTCCCTAATATTAAGCAACAATTATTAATTTGTATAATTCACGAACCCGTACCGCCCAAACAAAGGCAGAATTAATGAAAATGTCACAAATAAGGTCGTTATTTTGACGAAAATATATACTTACCTATAGCGAGACAAATATTTAAAATTAGGCAGCGAAGCAAGAATCAAAGGGACGCTTTTACTTCAAAAGAATTTTAATTATGCTTAGAATTTGAACATCTTTAATTTTACTAATTATGAAAATCATAAATTATAATAATGTCAAATACCCAACTGTAATTACTGATGATTATAATTTCCATCACAACCCAAAACATTCGTTCATAGGAAAAATTAATAAATTATTATTAACATTAGATGCTTTTTCTATTTACGTCGAACTAGCCTTAATACATTATTGCCAAGTGTCATCAAAATATTTACAAAATGTAAAATGTACCTATTTTTTTTTTTTTTTTTTTTTAAATCCGTTCAGTCGTTTCAGAGCCTTTTGAGAGAAACAAACAAAACAAAATTTCGTCTTTATTATATTAGTGTAGATAAATGATTTCGTGGAAACTGAAATAACAAGAATTCAATTTGCCTTCATCGATTGTCGGATAAGAATTTTGTGGATACCCGGCTTCCTATTTGTGTTTTAATCTTTCTATTTTTGTAAGAAGGGATTATTTCGGAATGCTGAGAATTTTAATATGAATGAAACGTTTTAGTCCAAAAGCTGTATTTTTGTTATCCTTTCTTGGTAATGTAATATCTTCTTAATAATGTTGCTTAAATAAACAAAAATGTTTGGCAGTATAAGGTAGGTAGTAGTTCTTTGAATATTATCAGCAATTTTTCAAGTAAAGTATTTTTTAACTTTAAATCGAGTAAATACTTGTTTTGAGGCGCTGTCAGGCTACAAACATTTACAAAAAAGTCACCGAAACTAAAGCCTTTTCTAAACCACGGTTAACATAACCGACGATTAACAGTTCGACCCGTCGCCAGTGCCATCTACCTAGCACACGTAACGGAAAAGATAAAGTTAGCACATAAATCCACGCTTGTCAGACGGTCCCGATAAGCTGGTTTGCTTAGCCCACCCCTTTACCTGAGGCTCTGGGTCACACCGTAGTGTAGCGGTATGTAGGTCAGTGATGCATTTGTATGGAGGCGAATAGGTATGTGTGGTTTCAATTGTGTTGGAGGAAAATTTTATTTAGTATAGAACTGAAGAAATATGATTTTTGGTACGTGCGGTTGTCCATAGTTTGATCGGGCGGTTGATCAGTACGGTGATATGTTGTCTACTATGAGTATAATAGCAGTATTACAATACAACGTAGCAGAAACTTCTATGGGAAATGTACCTATTTCGTAATCAGTAGTCCCTTATTTATTGACCCATAACTAAGAACAGGCTTTTTATATACTAAGGCTGATGGCGATGCTAGCCCCTACTTCTTTGCGAAATTTCATCACTCATACTGCTACTCACAAAATTACGTGACGGTGTAAATGCAACCCCTAACTCAGGCCCGCCTTGGCACAACTCCATAGTTACCGTAATGAAATTAATGACCTAACTATTAACCTGGCAGTCGCTTGCTTTTGCTATTTGTAATCCAGATCAAAAACTGAAGATGGAGTAAATTAAAAATACCTTTTCCCCGCAATTTCAAATGCTTCATTTCAGTTTTTTTCTCATTTCCAGATTAAATATAGCAAATTGCCATGATGTAACTTCTCAACTAAAAGAATTTTTCAAATTTTTGTGGCAGTTCGGAAGCCTTTAAAATGCAAACAAACACACAATCAATTTTAGTATTGGGTACAAACATTACCTAGTTGACAGATAAATATGTGTATTTCAGTAATTTTTTTGTATTTTACAAAACACACATGCAAAAATCGTCTATTATTTACTTACTATACCTATAAATTTTTAACTAAAAAGTCTCAATGTTCAGAAAAAAACATAAGAGAACTAAGTAATTTACAAATAATACTTAACACAGCCAAAAAGGAAAGCTCAATAAACTTCCCAGCAATAAATAACAAGCCCAAAATCGATGGAAAGCCAACAAAACCACATTTCATTAATTACAAAGTTCAAGAACCAATACAACGCTATATTCGCCTGAAAACATAAATCATCGCATTATTTTTAATGAACACTCGGCAACGCTCTATAAATCCAATAATTTAGTGATTCGAACGCATTAACCAATGATAACCAGCGGACTTCCAATATGGGGGACAAAGATTATGAAATTATGTAGGTGGCAAATTGATATGATGACAATAATTTTGAGTCTAGCAAATTCGATATGAAAAACATTAGTGAACATTATTTTCTCACTAGGATGTAATTTCTTTGATAGTTTGAACTCTGTTTTGAAATTTTTTATGAGGTCCTGATTCCTAAGCGAAGTAAAACACTAGTGTTAATAAACCAACTGGTATGGCCAATGACTCTAATATGGACCTTCGAAAAGGTTTCCGATAAAACAAAAAAACTACGCCTTTGTTTCCCATAGTCTTCTTTTTGTCACATCTACATTATTTCATGATCTTTGTACATAGCTATTACAAA